>NC_133412.1:102390000-102704583 GCF_049350105.2 Macaca mulatta
GAGTCATAGAACTGAAGAGGTAATATCAAGAAGGGAGGGGATAGCCGCTTCAAATGTCACAGAGAGGATACTGAAAGCATCTATTGAAGTTGTCAAGTTAGAAATCAACAGTGACATTACTGAGAGCAGTTTCGGTGGAGTGGTGGGGAAAGAAACCAGAACACAGCAAGTTTAAGGTAAATAGAAGGTAGAAAAGTGTAGAAAATGAGCATAAACTACCCTTTTTAAAAGCTCAAATGTGGGAAAAACAAGAATAAGCAGTAATTTTGGATACTTTGGTTGTGAATCAGAAATTCTATAAGCTGTAGAAAAATTTGATAGTAAAAGTCACCAATGACCTGATTAAGATTTCATACAACTATTCCCAGGGACTCAAAACGTCAATTGTTATGCCTCATTTTTTTTTTTTTGTAAGAAAACTACCTTTTCTTGGTCACTTCTAAAGCACCTACCTAAAAGTCAACCCAAACAAAGGGAAGAAAAGAGAAACTGTGTATCTGAACTTTCCCTCCACTTTCCACCAGTCATTAATTGAGATTTAAAATTTTTTTTCCATGTTCTCTAAGTAGAAGACAAATTATTGGTAGTTTGAGTTTTAATTCATATAAATTACAATAAAATAATCTGTTATTAACAGGTTCTGTCATTGCTTTCTTAATAGGAATGTTGATGTATATTACCAAAATGAAAGGAAGTTATAGGCAGAAACTTATGTTATTCTGTTGTTGTTTCAGACATTTAACATTCTCCTCTTAGACTGTTTTATCCTTCTCTGAAGTAGTAATACTTTCTATAAGCCCACCTCTTCTGAGGTCTCATCCAAAGTGCTTGTGAAGAAGGATTTGATAAACACATTCATACTTAAAAATGTTGAAGAATGCAGCCTCACCTGTTACCTCTCCCTAGATGGCTGTATATTTGTGACCTAAAGGTAGGAAAGAATTTCAAATTGAAGAATTTTAGTAGTGTAGAGGGTGAAGCTTTATTGATTTTACCGCCAGGCAGGGTTCTACCAGAATACCACAAATAGGAATTGCTCTACCTAAATAAAGCCAAAATTACATGTTATCTTCAATTAAAGAAACATCTATGATCAGGAAATAGATTTTCTGATGTAAGGCCAAGTTAATTATTCACTGATATTTTAGAAATATTTCCCAGTGAGATAACTGATAGATTTCCATTTAGATATATGTGACTACACAGGTCAAGATTTCAAAGGAATTTATGTAGCAGGCTGACCTTTTAATTTTGCCACAATTCCATGGCTTTTGTTCTTATAAACACATGAGGACATTGCAAAGAAAATGGTGGAAACTTATAAATTAAAGGTTCTTCAATATTGATCAGACTGTAACATCTAATTAACATTTCCAAGGCTTTCATTTCCTTTAGATGAGTGGCAGGCCCTGACTGGCAGCCACAAGGCAGCTCATGAACGTGATTACAGCAAAGTAATTTGCCTTTGTTAGATACAGACTTTCAGTAATAGTGTTCACTTGGCTTAATAAAGTTAAGCACCACTTATCATCTGTACTTCATTTTGCTCCTTTCCATCATATAGTGTGTTGGCTGTTCTGTTCTTACAGCAGACGTCTGCATACTTCCTCATTTGTACTCTCCCACTGTGTGGGTACTATGATTCTCAAGATTCTAGCTGTAGAATAGTTACACAAAATGTAGTTTGAATTTTTATAAGCTAGTTTTCATCGTCATTACTCAATGTACGAAAACATTATACTCTCCAATATCGTTTTCTTTTGACTCATATTTTCACGCATTGAAAAATTCCTCTGTGTTTCAACATGGGTTAAAATAATCAGTAGCCGGGTGCATCCCAGCACTTTGAGAGACAGAGGCGGGTGGATCACAAGGTCAGGAGATAGAGACCATCCTGGATAACACGGTGAAACCCTGTCTTTTCTAAAAACACAAAAAATTAGCCGGGCATGGTAGCAGGCGCCTGTAGTCCCAGCTACTTGGGAGACTGAGGCAGGAGAATGGCGTAAATCCAGGAGGCGGAGCTTGCAGTGAGCTGAGATCATGCCACTACACTCCAGCCTGGGTGACAGAGCGAGACTGGATCTCAAAAAATAAGTAAATAAATATAAATAAATAAATAATCACTAAAGAAACATATGCCATGTAAGTTAAAACTAACTTCAGTCTTGAGAAATCACACAAAGGATTTATGAAATGTGTAGGCGATGATGACATTTTCAATAATGACAAATTTAATTATTATTTAGTCAGTAATGGCAATATTTGCAATTTAGAAAGTTTATTTATTAATGAAAAGTCTGCTATTCTATTATTCTGTAACTCTACTATATTGATTGATCATCTTCAAATTGGGATCTTTAAAAGAATAGAGTAAAATTTAGATTATCCTTTCGAGTTTTCCAAGTATCATTTTCCTCTAACCTTATCCTCCTGCAACAGCAAATCAGTACATTCTTTAAGATAATTAGAAACTATAGTAATTTCTTTTTTATTTTCCATATATATTCTGCTTATGTATATAGTAATTTATTTTTAAGTTGGAATTGAACATAGAATCTTAAGACATTTCTATGATTGATTTAAGTAATAATGAAATATGTTTGGAAAAATAATTATTACATGGAGTATTACTTACAGAGTATCAGTATGAGGCCCATTAAGTTTACCATTTAAAAAAAATTTTAACATTATAAAATTCTTTATATCCCTCTTCAACCTGTCTTCTCCCTCGGGAAGACAGAATGTCAAAACATCAAAGTAAGGTCTCCTGGGAATGCTTACACTTCTGAAACTTCATCTTCTCTCTTAAATCTTTTGTTCTCTCGTGTTTTTTGTGTAAGCCAGATACACATCAGGAATGAAGAGATATGTGATGGTGGAAATCCAGATCAAGGGCCAACCTAATGGATAAATAAATTAGGTGGCATAAATATTTGAGAAGACACACAAGCACTTGAAATTACACAGGCTTTTCATGACAGGAAAACCTAATTTCTTCCACTTCATGATTAAACAACAAAAATATTCCTTATTCACTTCAAAATGCACTCCAGACTTAAGAATCATAATCAGAAATAAAAGCAAGGCCTTTTTCTTTCAAGTGTGGTCTACAGGGAAAATTTTCAGGAGCTACTGAATGAAGGAAGAAGCACAGAGTTAATGGAATTTTGAACAATGGAGAAGAGATGGACTTACCTACTAAAAGGGGAATTTAAAATGACCCATGCTTGCAAGGTAGTGAATTTTTAAATGTACATTTACTCTTTTTCTGTGTTACAAAGGAAAATTTGCTATTGCATCTTGTTTACTATAGGGTAATTTTGATAAATTATCGGTAGACACTTTCATAATATTAAAAAACGACTTTACGAAAGTAGTTTGCACAATGTGTAAAATGATAGTATACCCAGTGAAGATTTAGTAATTTTCATTATTTTTCTGACCTAAGGTGTAGCTTATGCTGAGTATGGATAATTTCACTGCACCATTATAGGATATGTAATATGGCTTTAGATTTCAGAAGGAAGAGTAACCACTTCCAAGTTTTACTCTCATTTTGGAGAAACAAAGAGAAAATGTGCTGAAAGTATCCTTAGGTATACAACTGCACATAATTCTAAACAATAGCAAATATACTGGGGGTAGTGGCCATGGCAGAATGAGGGAATGACATTTGGCATCTTAAAAACCTACCAAACAAAACACTCACTACTTTGATGTCTCTGTCTGCCATCTTTCTAGACAAATGTGCTATAATGAATATACAGGGTATACTACAATGCATCTCTTGTGAGATTTCATACCAGTCCCAAGGTGCTCTGAGGCCATTATTTGCACATACCAAAGGAGCATCTATTTATATAGGTAGCTACAGAAACACTACTCTCCAGGCATTTGGAAAACCATATCTAATACATTTATTTTTCATTTGTTTATTCTTAAGGCTGGAGGAAGAAGTTGGCCATCAGGGTTATCTAAAGAAATCACAAATAGTCAGAAACTGGGCTTCCCTTTAGATGAGGTAGAAGGTCTTAGCTACAAGATTAGAAATGCTATGCTGTTACAGCCTAAAATATCAAAGAAAGTGTTTTCTCAATTATACTTAATTAATGGGGTATTACCATATCTCAGGATTTTGTCTATTCTTAACTGGTAAAACATCCGGTCTCTCACTAGTAGATTTGGACAACAAAATGCGGCCTTTTATACATATTAGCAAGCTACAGTTATACTCAGGGACCTGTAATAGAAATAAGATGTATATCTTAAAGCTATTCACTGCAAGGAGGATGATAGTACTAAAATATGTCAGGATTCATTTTACCCATTGGTAAAATGAAAATAAGAATTGTATGTATCTCAAAGGGTAATTGAGGGATCAAATTAGGTAATAGAGGCAAAATGTTTAATATGCCTTGTGCGAAGCAAGCTTTCAATAGATTTTAATTATTAATAAGTGTTATTTCTCTTTAGCTACTAGTAGTTGAATGAAGAAAATTCAACTATATTTATGGACTGGTCATTTATGCAATACTCATTATTCTGAAGAACACCTTCTGTAATGACCCCAAACCAGTTCAGCAAAACCACATTTCTGAATTCAATCTGAAGGTAAGTAATAGTTTCCTTTTCATACATACCAAAAATATCAACAGTAAGAAACCATTCTTTCCAATCCTATTTTATACCAATGTACGTCTGCTAACTCCTCTCCTTAACAGAAGATCCCATTAAGTCATTATAGCAAGTCCATCTGTGCTTCAATTCAGCACAATGAATATCTATTGAGTGTTTAATATGTTCAAAACATGAATAACATACAACCCTTCTCTTCAACAAATTTATAATCTGTATTAAATTTATAATATTAACATAGACATTTAGTCAAAGTAAGTCAGCAAACTTTGAATGGCCTGCCTCCATACATTACAACCAACATTTAGGTTTAGAATAAATTTACCTCTTGCTAACCTTAACAGAAATACAGCCCTTTTTATTCAAATACTGCTTGTCCTTATTACTATATTTACAGATGAAGGAACCAAAACAATGAGAGTCAAGTGAGTTGCTCCATCATTAATAAAACAAAAAGTAGAATTCACTGTCTCCTCTTATATACGAAGAGCTCCAGAGACAGTAAATTGTGGACAATTTAAATTAAAAGGAAGTGTTAAAATTTGTTGGAGTAATTTTGATATGGGTATTCCATTAGTAAAGAATGCCCAGAAGCAATTATAGTTATGTGTACTCATTGTTTTATTCTAAGAATGGTATAGTTTGCTTCAAACAATGATTAAAAAACAGAAATAGTACCCATCAATGGATATATTTTCTTTTTGAATTTACTGACAAAAATGGTACAGATGGCACCCCAAAGAGGAGACTGGCATGGACCCGTATCTTCTCTGTGAAAATGACTAATGTATCACTACATTTCTGCCAGAACTACATGAAGAGCCTGCCAAAAATGATCATATCATTATCAGCTAGTGTTCCCAATTGTGCACTGTTTGTGTCATATATGGCTCCTCTGAAATGCAGAACTCCTACCTAAAGAAACCCTCCTAACATTATAAAACATGAACTTTTGCATGTTTTTAAAATGTTTTAAGGAAACCGTATTTATTCTACAGTAAACAGACATATTTTCCTAGTGTCAGTAAAAAAAAAAAATAAATAGTAGTGCAAAAAGAATTGAAGATTCAAATGTCAAAGCTTATATTTGTAAAGCCAAAATAAAATACAAAGAAAATTTGGTCTAGATGTCTATATAAACCAACAAGCTTTGGTCTCTCACCTATTATAGATTTTGAACTGATAGCCATATACCAAACATCTTGCGTTAGCCATTTGGTCATATGGAGTCATTGATTTCTCTCAATTTGTGAGGCTTGAATAAAGATTCATTGAATGGGCTGGTGCAATGTGCCTAATTACAGTATACTATATGACCTTAAAATAAAAATGAATGTCAAATAAAAGGTTAGTTTAGTTACATATTACAAAGTATGCATTTATTAGCTTCTCATTAGTTCCACCCTGGACCAAAAGTTTTAAAATTTTATACACACACACACTCTCACACACACACACACACACACACATAATCAAACAACAAGGAACTGAATAGTGATATGCACACATTTATACACACACAGAAACACATATCCTTTTATACTACCAATTACAAAATAATAATTTATATTTCCTACAAAACTAAACGTATTTCTCAATCATAATATATAAAGTAAAAAATATGGTCTCAGTATAGAAAACTTCTAAAACAGTACTACTTATAAGGCTTTACTAAGTGTCATTGCTGCAAAATTTCTTCATCCTTACCATACTTTTAAATTTGAGGCTTCACCCCACTTTATGTGAGTCAAGATCTCTAGGGGTGGAGCCAGGGAGTGTGGATCACTGGCCTTCAAGATGAAGGCCAAGTCCTTCAGTATAGCCTGTCATTCTTTCATAACATAGTAATATCCTACTTTTTCAGCCTCTCTCCTAATTTCCCCAAATGGTGACAATATTCTAAATCTATCTATAGTTGGCTGTGTACCACTCCCTTCATAGGTACGTGCCTTCATCCTGACCTGCTGGACTTGGCCAATGCTCTCCATTTTACTGGAATAGTCTTGCTTCCTCTCAGTCCTAACTTTCTGGTGAACTGTGAGTAACAGCTCCAAACTCAGCTGAGGGGAATTACCGTGAGGAAAAGTATTCCTGACACCCAGAGCAATGTTTTCTGATCTGCCTCTCCTCGTGAAGCCATGAGCTCCTTAAAAACCATCAACTGGCATCCTTATATACCCAGCACTCAGGGCAGTCTCTGAAATATAGTACCAATTCCAGAAATGTTTATTGAATTTAATTGAATTAAAAAGGAAGGTGACCAGGTTTTCAACCTATAGCTTAGCTACAAAATTATTTTGTAAGTTTTTTCTCCTAAATGAGTATGAAATAATAGAATTTAATAGCCAGTCAGGAGCTGTCTTCTTTCCCAACTACTCATTTTCCAACACTACTTACTACTATCAACTTCAAATCTCAGATTCTGTACTTGATACTTGATTTTTAATCTAACCCAAAGCACATTACGACTTCTAGACCGAGGGAAAAATCTGGTTAGGTAGATAGGACAGGATCTGCTGCCTTTTTTTCTGTTCTTCATCTGTTCTTCATTGATTTCCTAGTGCCTATGCAACTAGATGTTTGAATCAGCATTTGTTTAGTTTTCAGAATTCTTTCTGATTCTGATCTGCTGCTTTACTTTGAAATTTGATAATTTATTACAGGTCTCTGAGTTGTTAATAATACATATGGTGGCTGCTGTATTTTACTCCCTAATACTAGCATTCTGCAGTCTGCATAGTTGTAACTCTTTATCATTATTTCCTAACCTAATACTCATAGACCAACACATCTGTTTCAAAGTGTTCATTAAGTATTTTAGAATTATTTAGAGTAAAGACATGCAAAAAAGCAAACAAAGTATTTTGGTATTGATCATAACAGGGCATGAAGATTTTCTTCAGTCTTACTCATATAAAGGCAAATACAAGATCATTCAGTTAGAAAAATTTTTCATTTTAACACTATTTCTCTACCAGAAATTGACCTGTAGGTCACCTTTATATGTAAAATATTCCAAGAGAAAAATGATGGTTAGATAGAAGAAAAGTGTAATTTGAAAACTTAGTCTTACGGAGTGTGGAAAGTTTGAATAGATGAAATATGGGAAATTTTAGAGTAAGAAAAATATTCTGTATGACGCCTTCATGGGGAATATGAGAGACTGTGCATTTGTCAAAATCCACAGAACTTTATGACATGAAGAGTGAACATTAATGTATGCATTTTTTTATTTTAAGAAGTCATCTTTTAAATTTAAGAAGTCAAGATTACAGGATGCAATGCAGAATGTGATCATAAATTATCTAACCACATTACAAATGTAAAACAACCTCAGTTGAAGGAGGTGAGGGAAAGATGCTGACCTACGTTACTAAAAATGAATGGAGTCTGAAGGCTAAAGGCAAAAGGAATTGTGCATAAATATTATACCCTAGAGTATAATATTTTTCCCATGAGGATAACAGTTAACAATTCTGAAACCACAATAGATGTATACTGGAATTGAACAATTAAATAAATGGGTGGTGGAAGGTGGGAGCCAGATTTCTCACTGTTGGAGTGGGAGGTTATAGACGAGCAAGAGAAGACATGAATAATTCATACAGTCATGGCTTAGAGTTGAAGACATCAGTTCAAACTTAATATAAATTCAGATGGGAGAGAAAGAGAGAGAGAGAACTATGCAAAGATATGTGTATATGTACACAGTTTTTTCATTTTTACTTTATCAGCTGAAAGGGCCTGAAAGCAATGAGTTTAACTAGTAGCAAGGTCTTGATTTCTCTCACCATTCTCCAAAAAAAGGAACTAGGTTTCCTTGGAAAAATGACAGATCCTAGGACTGGGCAGGAAATATACATGATAAGGCTAGAATGTATTGTACGGCCAGCAAGTAAAAATATATAAAACAAGCAAACAAACAAACCATAATGATGGGAGTATGTCAAAGGGATATAGGAGGCACTTGAAAGATTTCTCAATGGCCAAAACTTGTACAACTTGAACAACAACAAAAAAGTAAATAAAATAGTATTGGGTTATAGCTCAAATTATAAAATAAATATCCATGAGTCCATACTGATATAGATAAATTATTGAGTAAATAAGTGAGAGATAATAGACAAATCTCCCATGCACAAGAATTTTAAATAATTTATGTAGATACTTCATCCTCAAGTAGGTGGTAGATAATTTTCCACTTCTTAAGTGTGGGCTGCTCATAGTGACTCTCTTACAAAGAATATAGAACAAACAGGGGGGATTAAAAAAAAAGACTGAGATGCAGTGGAGAAATCTGACCAACATTACCTCATCCAGTTGATCAAGGCCAATATCATCAACAGTGATAAATCATGTTGATAATATGTACACTTGCTGTAACACGATGAAAGTGTTGTTTACCTTCATGGTTTCCCTCCTAAAATCTCATAATCCCAGTTTAATAGTGATGAAATAATCAGATAAATTCTGTCTGAGGGATATTCTGCAAAATACCTGACCAGCACTCCTCAAACTATCAAGCTCTAAAAAAAAAAAAATTTAAAAAAAAATCTGAGAAACAGTCATAGTCAAGATGAGTATGAATTGCATTCTGCAATCTGCATAGTTGTAACTCTGGAACTGAAAAAGAAAAAAATGTTAGGTTTTTCTTTTTTTCTGGAAAAGAAAAAAATGTTAGGTAAAGTGTAAAGAAGCCTAAATAAGGCATAAATTTTAATTACCAGTGACATATATCAATATTGGTTTATTAATTGTGCCAAATGCCATATGAATGTAAGATGCAAATAATAAACTGGGTGTTGGGTATATGGGAAATCTGTACTAGCTTTGAAACTTTTCTGTAAATCTAAATTGAATGTAAAGTAAAGGTTTAAGAAGTGGTCTTGGGGATGAATTGACTTCTAGATTGAGCTTAAAAATGTTGTTATTGAGTACAAAACTAATGGGGGGTAAATTTAATAGATCAGAGCTCAATGGAAAAGTTTACTGTTTGAACATTGGCTAGAAATCCTTGTTTAGCTAGACAAGTTAGGACTCCAACAAGAGTATGAACTGTCATAGTGCCGTGGAAGCTGATGGACATGAATGCACACAACTGAGAAACAAAGCCCTAGGAGCAATTGGAAATAACCATAGGATCCCCAGTCCAACATGTCCAATTGAAAAAGACTTTTATTTTTTGTTTTCGTAAACTCAGTTCATTAAATTAATTTCATAGGATGTTATAGGTTACCAGCATACATACACAATAGAGTGATTAGAAAACAGTAAAGCTTCTTATCGGGTTAGACTGCGGGATGACTTATGAATTAGGAAAAAAAGTTTCCAGTCGTTTTTAATCTCATGCCCTCTAGGGTCTCTTTTAGCTCAATCATATGAAGATTTTGATTTCCAATATTTAAGACCCTGTATCCATTTAAACCAAGAACATACTTCAAAATACTGCTGTGTGAAAGACTACAGTGGCCATAAAGGGATGAAGCATGCTGATGCAGTTAGACTTTGTGTCCCCCCAATCTCATCTTGAATTGTAACCCTCATAATACCCATGTGTCAACAGAGAGATCTGGTGGGAGGTGATTGGATCATCGGGACAGTGTCCTCCATGCTCTTTTCATAACAGGAAGTGAGTTCTCACAAGATTTGATGGTTTTATAAGTGTCTGACAGTTTCTTTTTCACAAACTTGCTCTCTCTTGCCTGCCACCATGTAAGACATACCTCTTCCTCTTCCACCATGATTGTAAGTTTCCTGAGGGCTCACCAGACATGAGGAACTGTGAGTCAATTAAACCTCTTTCTTTTTAAATTACTCAGTCTTAAGCAACTCTTTAAAGCAGTGTGAGGAAGGACTAATACAGTTAATTGGTACCAATGTAGTGGGGTGGTTTTTCTCTAAAGATGCTTGAAAATGTGGAAATGACTTAGGAACTCGGTAGCAGGCAGGCTCAGAAGAAGGCAGGAAGATGTGGGAATGTTTGGAACTTCCCAAAGACTTGTTGAATGATTTTGACCAAAATGCTGATAATGATGTGGACAATGAAGTCCAGGCTGTGGTGGTCTCTGATGGAGATGAGGAACTTACTGAGACCTGGAGCAAAGGTCACTCTTGCTTTACTTTAGCAAAGAGACTTTCAGCATTTTGTGCCCTAGAGATCTGGGGAACTTTAAACTTAACAGAGATGATTTAAATGTCTGGCAGAAGAAATTTCTAAGCAGCAAAGCATTCAAGATGTAACCTGGCTGATTTTGAAATTCTTCAGTCTTATGTGTTTACACAGAGATGGTTTAAAATTGGAAATTATGTTTAAAAGGGAAGCAGAGTGTAAAAGATTGGAAAATCTACAGCCTGACTGTGTAAGTCAGGGTTCTCTAAAGGGACAGAACTAATTGGACAGATGAATATACAAAGGAGAGTTTATTAGGAGAACTGTCTCACATGATCACATGATAAAGTCCAACAATAGGCCACCTGCAAGCTGAGGAACCAGGAAGCCAGTCCAATTCCCAAAACCTCAAAATAGGGAAGCTGATAGTGCAGCCTTCAGTATGTGGTCAACAGTCCAAGAGTTGCTGACAAACCACTGTTGTAAGTTCAAGAGTCCAAAAGCTGAGGAACATGGAATCTGATGTTTGAGAGCAGGAAGCATCCAGCACAGGAGAAAAATGGAGGTCAGAAGCCGCAGCCTGTCTGCTCCTTCCACATTCTTCTGCCTACTTTAATTCTAGTTGCACTGGCAGTTGATAAAATGTGCCAACCCAGATTAAGGGTGGGTCTGCCTCTCCCAGTCCACTGACTCAAGTGTTAATCTCCTTTAGCAACACTCTCACAGACACACTCAGGGATAATACTTTGCATCCTTCAATCCAATCAAGTTGACACTTAATATTAACCATCACACTGACCATGTAGTAAGAAAGAAAAACCCATTTTCTGGGGAGGAATTCAAGCCAGCTTCTGAAATTTGCATGAGTAATGAGGAGCACAATGTTAATAGCCAAGAAATGAGGAAAATATCTCCGGGACATGTCAGAGACCTTCCTGGTAGTCCCTTTCCATCACAGACCAGGAGGCCTAGGAGGAAAAAATGATTTTGTGGAACAGGAGGACAAGGGCCTCACTGCTGCTCTGTGCAGCCTTGGGACTTGGCAACCTCCATCTCAGCCATGGCTAAAAGGGGTCAATGTACAGCTCAAGCCATTGCTTCAGAGGGTGCAAGCCCCAACTTTTGGTGACTTCCACATGGTGTTGGGACTCTGGGTGCATGGAAGTCAAGAATTGAGGTTTGAGGACCTCTGCCTAGATTTCAGAGGATGTATGGAAATGCCTGGATGTCCAGGCAGAAGTTTGCTGCAGTGTTGGAGCCCTCATGGAGGACCTCTGCTAGGGCAGTGCAAAAGGAAAATGTGGGGTTGGAGTCCTCACCCTGAGTCCCCACTGGAGTACCGCCTAGTGAAGCTTCAAGAAGGGGGCCACCACCCTCCAGACTCTAGAATGGTATGTCCACCAACAGCTTGCCCTATGCACCTGGAAAAGTCACAGACACTCAACTCTAGCCAGTGAAAGCAGCCAGGGAGCAGGGGATTGAGGGGAGGCTGTACCTTGCAAAGCCACAGGAATGGAGCTTCCCAAGATTGTGGGAGCCCACCTCTTGCATCAGCATGCCCTAAATGCGAGACGTGGTTCAAAGGAAATAATTTCATAGCTCTAAGATTTAGTCACTGCCCCAATGGATTTCAGACTTTCATGGTGCCTGTAGTCTCTTTGTTTTGGCTAATTTCTCTCATTTGTAATAGGATCGTTTATCCATTTCCTATACCCCAACTGTATCTTGAAAGCAACTAATTTGCTTTTGATTTTACAGGCTTAGGCAGAAGGGACTTGCCTTGTCTCAAATGAAACTTTGGACTTGGACTTTTGAGCTAATGTTGAAATTAGTCAACCTTTTGGGGGACTGATGGGAAGGCATGATTGGTTTTGACACATGAGGACATGAGATTTGGGGGGTGTCAAAGACGGAATGATATGGTTAGGCTTTGTGTCCTCACCCAAATCTCACCTTGAATTGTAATCCCCACAATCCCCATGTGTCAAGAGGTAGACCTGGTAGGAGGTGATTGGATCATGGGAGTGGTGTCTACCGTACTGTTCTCATGATAGTGAGTTCTCACAAGATCTGATGGTTTTATAAGTGTCTGAAAGTTCCTCGTTCACACATTCACTCTCTCTCACCTGCCACCATGTAAAACGCACCTGTTCCCCTTCTACCACTATTGAACGTTTCCTGAAACCTCCCCAGCTATGTGGAACTGTGAGTTAATTAAACCTCTTTTCTTTATAAATAACCCAGTATTGGGTCGTTTTTTATAGCAGTATGAGAACAGACTAATACACATGCCCTTTCAAATATCATACTAGAGTGTTACCAGAAGGATCTTCCAACTCAGCTTCAGTCATGAAGTTCTTTGAGTATTAGGCAACTTATTTGTTTTATTGCAGGGCATATAGCTTAGACATATTATATTTGTATTACTGTGTTCTCATGCTGCTAATAAAGACATACCGAAGGCTGGGTGATTTATTTAAAAAAAGAGATTTAATTGATCCACAGTTACACATGGCTGAGGAGGCCTCACAATCACAGTGGAAGGCAAAGGGGAAGCAAGACACATCTTACACGGCATCAGGCAAGAGGGTATGTGCAGATCTCATGAGACTCATTCACTATCATGAGAACAGCACAGGAAAGATCTTGCCCAGTGATTCAATTCTCCCCACTTGGCCCCTCCAATGACACGTGGGGATTATTACAATTCAAGATGAGATTTGGAGGGGTGACACAGCCAAACCTTATCATTCTGCCACTGGTCCCTCCTAAATCTCATGTTCTCTCATTTCAAAACCAATCATGCCTTCCCAACAGTCCCTCAAAGTGTTAACTCATTTCAGCATTAACTCAAATGTCCACAGTCCAAAGTCTCATCAGAGACAAGGCAAGTCCCTTCCACTGATGATCCTGTAAAATCAAAAGCAAATTAGTTACTTCCAAGATACAATGGGGGTACAGGCATTTTGTAAATACACCCATTCCAAATGGGATAAATTGACCAAAATGAAGGAACTACAGGTCCCATGCAAGTCTGAATCCACCGGGTCTGTTAAATCTTAAAGCTCTGAAATGATCACCTTTGACTCAATTTCTCACATTCAGGGCATGCTGATACAACAGGTGGTTTCCCAAAGTCTTGGACAGCTCTAGCTCTGTGGCGTTGCAGGGCACAGTACCCTCCTGGCTGCTGCATGAAAGTCTGAAATCCAGCAGGGCAGTAATTAAATCTTAAAGCTCCAAAATGATCTCCTTTGGCTCCATGTCTTGCATTCATGGCATCCTATACAAGAGATAGGATCCCACAGTCTTGGGAAGCTCCATCCCTGTGACTTTGCAGGGTACAGCCACCCTCCTCAACTCCCTACTTCCAGCTGCTTTCACGAGCTGGCATTGAGTGTTTGCAGCTTTTCCAGGCACATGGTACAAGCTGCAGGTGCATATACCATTCTGGAGTCTGGAAGATTGTGGCCCTTTTCTCAGAGCTCCACTAGGCAGTGCCCCAGTGGGGATTCTGCGTGGGGACTCACACACCACATTTCCCTTCTGCACTGCCCTAGCAGAGGTTCTCCATGAGGGCCCCACCCCTGCAGCAAACTTGCCTAGCATCCAAGCCTTTTCATACATCTTCTGAGATCTAGGATGAGGTTCCCAAACCTCAATTCTCGACTTCTATGCACCCACACACTCAATATCACGTGGAAGCTGCCAAAGTTGGGGGCTTCCACCCTCTGAAGCAACAGCCCAAGCTGCACATTGGTCCCTTTCAGCCAGGGCTGAAGTGGCTGGGACATGGGGCACCAAGTCCCTAGGCTGCACATAGCATGGAGACCCTGGGTCCAGCCTATGAAACCACTTTTTTCTCCTGGGCCTCTGGACCTGTGATGGGAGGGGCTCCAGGGTACTTCTATGACATTGCCTGGAGACATTTTCCCCTTGGTCTTAGGGATTAACATTAGTCTCTTTGCTACTTACACAAATTTCTGCAGCCAGCTTGAATTTCTCCTCAGAAAATGGGATTTTCTTTTCTATTGCATTTGTCAGGCTGCAAATTTTCCAAACTTTTATGCTCTGCTCCCTTATAAAACTGAATGCTTTTAAGGGCACCCAAGTTACCTCTTGAATGCTTTGCTGCTTAGAAATTTCTTTTGCTAGATACCCTATATCATCTCCCTCAAGTTCAAAGTTCCACAAATCTCTAGGACAGGGGCAAAATGACACCAGTTTCTTTGCTAAAACATAGCAAGAGTAACCTTTACTCTTGTTCCCAACAAGCTCCTCATCTCCATCTGAGACCACCTCAGCCTGAATTTCATTGTCCATATCACTATCAGCATTTTGGGCAAAGCCATTCAACAAGTCTCTAGGAAGTTTCAAACTTTCCCACATTTTCCTGTCTTCTTCTGAGCCCTTCAAACTGTTCCAGACTCTGCCTGTTACCCAGTTCCAAAGTCACTTCCACGTTTTCGAGTAACTTTTCATCAATGCCCCACTCTACTGGTACCAACTTACCATATTAGTCTGTACTCAAGCTTCTATTAAAAACACACTCAAGCCTGGGTAATTTATAAAGAAAAGAAGTTTAATTGACTCACTGTTCCACATGGCTGGGGAGCCCTCCCAATCATGGTAGAACATGAAGAGAAAGCAAGATACGTCTCATATGGCAGGAAGCAAGAGGGTACGTGCAGTAGAACTCCCCTTTATACAACCATCATATCTCATGAGACTCATTCATTATCACAGGAATAGCAGAGGAAAAGACCTGCCTCCATGATTCAGTTACCTCCCACCCACTCCCTCCCACAACACGTGGGTATTATTACAATTCAAGGTGAGATTCGGGTGGGAACACAGAGCCAAACCATATCAATTATCTATAATATGTTTCTGTAGAACTCTGAATAAGTTTATCATTACCCAAATTTTATTGATAAAAAGGAAGTGTTACCAATACGACTTTAGTTTTATCATGTTTGCATATATTCTTAAAATAACCTTGCTGCCTATCACTTATTGTCCATTCGTATTTTTACTTAGTTTTGTATTCCAATGACTAAATCACATACAAAGGTGTTTTCATAATTTCTGTCATATCTAGAATATCAAATTCTACATCAGCTAGCTTAGCCGCAACACCCATCAGATACTTTCCAAATGATTTATGATAAAAATTATTTTAATACGCAGTTTTCTGAGACCTAACATAAGTTGCCACAGGCCTGCTATATCTATATCTACATCTACATCTATATCTACATCTACATCTATATCTATATCTATATCTGTCTATCTATATATAGAGAAAGAGAGACTCCTCTTTTATGCCATTACGTGTAGACTTCCTAATGGAATTCTGTATATGTTTCCCTCAGAAATATGCTAGTGATATCTTAAAACAGAAAACTGGAGAGTGACACGCTATGAACTTCATGAGAAAAAAATATAGTGGTTAGAAGCATGGGCTCCAGAGACATACTTTCTGTTCTTAGTCCCAACTTCTTTGCACGCTAGGTGTGTAACACTGAAGAAGATGCTAAAACTCTTTTTGCCTCATTTTCATCTGTAAAATGTTATCTTGTCACAATTTAATAATATGTTATCTCCCTCAAGTGCACAGTGGTTAGCATATAGCAAGTTGAAGGTTTGTTGAATGAAGAAATAAATAAATGAATGGATCAGGAGTAGTCAGCAAGCGTTTAGAGTGATTATACACACTAGGAAATATGAGTGGAACAAGTAGAAACTGTGAATGCTAGATGGGGTTTTAACAATTATAATGCTAGTAGGAATCTACTTGCAATGTTGCCCACTATTGGACCCAGCAGAGCTTATATTAAATGTTAGCATTCTTTCTGGAGATGTACCTGGAACCTTACCCATGTGGTTTTCTCAGCTTATTTTCATTCAAGCTGAAACTTCATCAGCTTCACACTTAATATAGGTGGCTCACAGGCTTTCAGTAAATTTAAGGTAATTTATGATTTCATCTTTCTCAAGTAATTTTCAATCAAGTAAAGTTATCCAACAAGACTGGAAGTTGCACATGGAAACATTTTATTTTAAGGTTTCATTAGTATGCATACATTCACAGCCCCTCCCAATCTCTATCCATTTTTGCAAGTAATTGAAAAAAAGTGACTCAACATATGTGGCTACCAGTTTTTAGGTTAACAAATGGGGCATGGCATTTTAAGTGTTTTAAATGTGGAACGTTAACTGTTTTATAATTTAATGTCTAATAATGAACTTGATTCTTCTTTTAAAATGAAGAAAATATCCTGTGGTAAATGTGAACAAAAAAACGGAATAATGCCATAGAAAATACATTATCATATGAGGCAGGACATCTGTTTTCCGGCCCCCTTATTCATTACCTGTGGGTAATGAATTTTCCTTAATTTACTTGGCCTCAGTTTCTACATCTGTTGAACAGAGACAATAATTATGTACATAAACAAAGGCAGAAGCTTAACCAAATCCTTTCATTCACTTACTATCTACTAAACCCCTACAATATGCCAACGTTAGACTTTTCCCTTGTCCTTCAGCTGTTTGTACAAGACCCCACATAGGCACAAACTGGAGAAGAGCACTGTGTGCAATCACAGTGGGTGACATGGTGTGTGGTCACTTGCTCACGCAGCTGCTAGGACATCTAGTCCTGCCTGGACTCAATCCAAAGGTACCATTTCCATCTTACAATGGACTTCTGCTGAGAACATCTGATTTTGACTTGCCAAGTCTGACAGAACCCAGCTCATAATGGACATTTTCAGATGCATGATTACTTTGGGTTTACTCCAAGGTCAACCATTCTGTCTCTGCCAGGGCCCAGAAACATCAAGAGCTGTTTCTCAAAGTATATGTAATCTCAAAGTGTATGTAATCTCTACATATGTAATCTCTTCCTCAAAGCATATGCAATCTCTAGGTATAATGGCATGACCCTGTTCTAGAATTCCAGGGGCCTGCATTGAGTTCTCTTAATGGGGATTGACATAATCTCCATGTGGCTTCCTTTTTCACTATTGACATCCCTCTCCCCACCCCCCTACTATTACACCCCTTTGTGTGTAGTCTTTTTCCTTCTTTATCAGAACCAATACCATGGAGTCTGCTAGGTCATACAGTCCAAGTGGCAGGACTGGTGCACTGAAGCCTGGAATTTCTGCAGTCATTTTTTGCTCAAGGCTGGACTTAAAATTGGCAGCCTTCCCTGTCACTCACTATTGCACCAAAGCAACAGTTCTAGATGTGGAATGTGCTGCATCCAGAACTCAGAAATGACTTACTAGGTGCAGTGTTTCCATTTTTGTTGCAGGGGATGGAAAATTCAGCAATTCATTTTACTTTGGAGGAGATACCTCAGCGCACCTCTGACAACTCCATCCTTAAATTTCACAGAAGTAGCAGGTCCCTGACACTTCCTAGGGTTTAATCTCCCATCCTCAGAGTAGAAGTGTCTTACCAAAGCCTTAAGCATACTAGTTCACCTCTTGCTCATCCTCTCCAATCAATATAATGTCATTGCTGTAATAGATCTGTGTCATATTCTGTAGAATGTTCATGCTGTTCAATTCTCTTTGGACTATATTATGACAGAAGCAGGAGAAACAATATATCACAGCTACAAAACTGTAAATAAATACTGTTATTTGTTTACATAAATGAAAATTGTTCTGATCTACTTTTCTAAGTAAAATGGAGAAGAATGCATTTGCCAAATCACTGATCACATACTATGTACCTATGACCTTAATAATGGGCTCTAGCAATGATACCACATAAGCTAGTGCACCTGTGACCTAGATTACTACTTGGCTAAATCTGCAGTAGTCTTCAGTCATTATTCAGCATGGTGTTTCTGCAGAGACCAAACTAGTAAAACAAATAGAGAAATTATAATGACTACTGCAACTACATCTTTTATGTTTTTAATAATGGCACTAAACTCCCTCCAGCCCCTACCATGAGTGCTCTTATCCAAATGACCAAGGACCCAATGTGGGTTGTTCCCACTGCCAAGTATATTAATTCCAATTATATACATTCAGCAATTAGGAAAATGACCACTGAGTGAGTCCTTTGACCCAGTGGCCACATTGTGACCTGGACCTTATCCAGGATTCCATGAAGGTCTGCTTTCTAAACAAGGTGCCAGGACACTTTGGTTGTTTAAGCTCCACCACCTTGCCTCTATATATTTTGGGTTCCATTATTCCATAGATGTTGATGAGCCCAGCTCTTTGACTATCTCTCCTATAGTGAGTCTGGGATAAGTAGGCCAGCCACCACTGAACTTCTTAGTGATCTTGTGCCCCGTTTACTAATTTATTCCATATGACCTGGGTAAATAAGGTATCCTCTGAGCTTTTCTGTGGAACATAGAAAAGCTCTGATGGATCCCTTGCCTTAGATAATATAATATATCCATTTCAGCAAGCCCAATTCCCTCACATCCTTTATTCCTTCTTTCACCATCTTCCAGGGAAATGGGATTTCCTCTTTGCTGAGTGTTGGACCTAACCTTTTTCAGATTTCTTTTTTTTTTTTTTTTTTTTTTTTTTTGAGACGGAGTCTCTCTCTGTCGCCCAGGCTGGAGTGCAGTGGCCGGATCTCAGCTCACTGCAAGCTCCGCCTCCCGGGTTTAAGCCATTCTCCTGCCTCAGCCTCCGGAGTAGCTGGGACTACAGGCGCCCGCCACCTCGCCCGGCTACTTTTTTGTACTTTTTAGTAGAGAGGGGGTTTCACCATGTTAGCCAGGATGGTCTCGATCTCCTGACCTCGTGATCCGCCCGTCTCGGCCTCCCAAAGTGCTGGGATTACAGGCTTGAGCCACCGCGCCCGGCCCCTTTTCCAGATTTCTAATGGCCACTGTAGGAGGGAGTTTCCCTATTCCCATTGGCTTCCTACTACTCTTAATCCAATATCCCAATAAAGAGTCCCCAAATGAGTGAATTATTCTTCATCCAGTCTTGTATTCTTGCCTCGTTGATCAAGCCTCCTCAAAATCCATTTCCTAATGTACTCTACTGGCTTCTGTTGGCACATGTTAGCAAATTCTTGAAATTCTCTTGGTGTATAGTCTTTTCCCTTCCTTATTAGGCCCAGCACATCTTCTATTGTGCTATGCAGGGATTTAACCCTAGTTAGCATCTTTTCAGTCAAGATGAAAGCAGCTTCCAAGGGCAGTACTTGTTAATTTATGGAAGAAGAGTTTCTCCAGCATTATTCAGCATAGGGAAGTGCTGGCTGTTACTAGTGAAGGGTAACTAGGGAAGGGAAAACCCAGAGGGTAAGTGGATCCTATAGAGTTAACATTATCAAGGGTAGTCAACCAGATACCATCCCATGTTTTTAGATGTTAGATTTTCCCCACAATGGAGCTTGTCTTCAGTCCATGCTCCTAGACCTTTGCGTAACAGATGTGCCTTGGCTGAGTATTCAAATTTTTCTGGACCTCTACAACTCTAACAAATGATATCTTCAGGCTGCTGCTCAGATATATCTGCTTTTCCACTATGGAACATAAAAGCCTGTCTAAAGGGTACCTCAGAGGCCCTTTGGCTGCCACCCTTAGCCATTAACTGTTTGTTTGCTGTCCCCAATCTGTAATTATCTATCTGCAGGGCATCTATAAAACTTAGCAATAACCAGCCAACTCTGTCTTTATAGGCACTGCTTCCAAGTGACCTAAATAACTGCACTTGCTAAAGCATTCCCCTCCAGGAATATTTTCCTGGGGTACCACTAGTGAAACCTTTAGCAGATGAACTGCCACCTTGCACCAGGGACAATTCATGCCCCTCTACTAGCCAGAATAGCATCCTCTTCAACCCAGCTGGTGATGGGTAGCCAGTCTCAAATTTCCATCCCACCACAGCCAATTTTCTCAAACTACTCTCAGAACTGTATGTGCTGGTTCAAGTCCTCCAAGAAGCCAGTGACAAGGCAAAATTAGATACTCAAGAAATACCTTAAAGGACCGTGGGAAAGGAACTAGAGGAGGAGGAGTCTGAGAAAGCTATCAAGCTGTGATGCAGATCTGAGGCTTTTTAAAGAGAATGGGAAGGAAAGACTTGTGGGTGGAAGAGCCTTAGATCACAGGGCAATTGTAAGGAAGTTCAGCAATAGATCATGGGAGTCCTGGAGACAAAGTCATAGTGCTCTCATATCTCCTGAGAATGGGACTGTCTTAGTATCTCTGCCACATTCATCACTGGCTGGGAGCAGCCTATGAGAGATACAGCAACAGAGGTGAATTTCAGAGCTCAGCAGCTGACGCTATGGATCAAAGATACTCCACAATCTGAGATCTAAGATGTTCATTTTCATGGCTGCCCCAGACACTCCATAGTCTGAGGTCTATGATGTGCATTTTCATGGCTGCCACAAATTAGCACTTACTGAGAGCTTAAACATGCCAGTCACCACTCTAAGCATATTTCAGGAATTACCACCTTGATTCTTCACAACGTGGTGAGATTTGTTCTTTAATTATTCTGTTTTCATAGATGAGACAACTGAAGCTAAGTGGCTTGCCCAGCTAGAAAGTGGTAACAATGGATTCAAACCCAGGTTTTCCTGATTGCACAGCTAGATATGTTTAACTACATGGTCCCTGTCCTCAAAGGGCTTAGGACCTGCCAGAGAAAAAGACATAGGAACAGAAAATGTAATAAAACATCATTTTCTCTCATGCTAACAGTTCCAAAGTGTCAGTAAGAAAGATTGTTACAGTTACAAAGTGTCAGTAAGAAAGACTACTTCAATCTGGGGGGTATGAGAAAGTTTTAGCTTATACTAATAAGGAAGACTACACATTTGTGTGGAGAGTAAAGGGATTCCAGGGAAACAGGGAATAATAACACTGAATAAGAAGAAGACATGGAAGAGTATCACAATGCTAGTTCTGGCGTGGACCTTAGCATTTTCGTGTTAAGTCCCAAGCTCCTAGGAGCAGGTCGCTTTTTTCTCCAGAAGAGATTTAAACGAATACTGTTAATGTCAAAACAAACAGAAAGGATGTTGATCACAGCATAAAAATGCAGACAAGGAGTAGTCAATGGAAGAGAGAGTGACATCGGAAGCAGCAGCAATAACAGCAGTAGATAGCCCATTGCCGTCCTTGGAGGCAAAAGTGAAGTCAGCATTTGTAGAGAATGTTGAAAGGAGGCAAAGTCTTCTGGAGAAACCAACTGAATAATTAATTGTTGGTATTAAAAGACCTTGGTGGGAGCCACAAAGACAAATAACTGTCCACAATGTGAAATACACACCCTGTTGCTAAAAATAAACACCTCATTGAATGTGTTAGGAAGGAGCAGCCCTGAAAAAAGGATTTGGGTGGAACAAAATGGAAATTTTTTATCTTATATTTACAGTCAACCTAATGAGTGCTGAGATTCTGATTCCTAGGTATGAGAATCTTAAATGGCATATGACATGATCCAGCAATCCCACTTCAACAAATTCATTTTACAGAAATTATATTATGAATACATGAAAATAAACATGTAAAATATGCTGTGAGGTATTGCTTGCAATAGAAAAGACTGGAGATAACTGAAATACTCATAGATAGGTGAATCATTATGCTATTGTATATCAAAATACATCTACCTGGGAGAAGTTAAATATGTGCCCAATAAATTCTTACTGAGAAATTAAAAACATAATGAGGTTTAAACAAGGATATATACATTATGGGCAGCCATGTAAATATAAATACATTAAAATTATTAAAATAAATAAAGTTGCAAATGGAACGACTCATTTTAACATTATTTACTAAATGAAATGAACTAAAATGAATCTTTTCTTAAAATAATTTTTTGAAAAATTTTACCTTTTAAAGTGTCTTGGTTTCAGGTAAAAAAACCATATGGGCAGGTAGGAAATTTAAAATAAATGCAAAAGTCTTTGTACAGACTAAATATAGATATACTAGTGTGCCAGGCTTTCGTTGAAATTTCTCTCTGTATAACCTGTAATGCATCCAGTATTTACCTTTTAAAATGTTTATTTCTAAAGAACATATAACTAATTAAAATGCCAATTAACAAGGCATTTGTATTTCTTTTGTCTTCATTTCTGCACACATGTATGACTGAGAACTCAAGAGAAAAGGCCACTTGACTGATGGTTTGGCCATGTCCCCACCCAAAGCTCGTCTTGAATTATAACTCTTACCATTCCCATGTATCATGGGAGGGACCTGGTAGGAGATAATTGAATCATGGGGGTAGTTCCCCCCATACTGTTCTCAAGGTAGTGAATAAGTCTCATGAGATATCTGGATGGTTTGATAAGGGGAAATCCCTTCCACTTGATTCTTCATTCTCTCTTGCCTGTGGCCATGTAAGTGGTCCTTTGCTCTTCTGCCATGATCGTGAGGCATCCCTGGCCACATGGAACTGTGATTCCATTAAACCACTTTCACTTTATATACTCCAGTCTCAGATTTGTCTTTATCAGCAAGAAAATGAACTAATATACTGACTATAAAATAAAGAGAAAAGTCATGAAGTGGACATCAGCATAACATTTTGAACCAAATAAAAACAGAAATTTGAACCAGTGTTAAAATTCTAAAATTCTAAAAACTCTTTTACAGTTTCAAATAGCTTCTCTGGGAGTCATTTTCAAGTGTTAAAGAAGGGCATTAAAATCATCTTAATGCTGGTAGTTTGAAACACTAGTATATATCAGAATTATGTGGATATTTACTGAAAAGGTGAATATGTAGGCTCCACTCTATGACTAAGGAATCAGAATCTCTGGGTAGCCCAGAAATCTGCCTTTTTGTAAAGCTCCCCAGATGGTTTTGAAGTAGGTGACTTTTGACCGTATGTTGAAAAAATATTTCTGGATAAACTTCAAATTATATTTTAGATAGATGATCATAGTGCAAAAATTTAAAAAAAAAAAAAAAAAACCTTTTATTACCCAATCAAAACTTTTGATTCTAGATAATTCTAAGAATTGGTTGTCCAATCAAAGTTTGGTGATATTAATATGTTGTAGAATCATATACACGTCTTGGAAACAAAAATCCTAACCCTTAATCTACATATATAAACGTCCATTTTCAATTAGAGAGTGTCTGTCTTTATACATTGCTATGGTGTGGTAAATCTAAAGATGTTGATTTGTTCATTCCATGGATAGTTTAATATTTAGAATTGTGAAGGACCCAGAAAGAAATGGATTCTTTTGGCACCACGGCAAGTAGCCATGTGGATTGTGAGATTTTAACGGAGATTATTTAACACTCATATGTGATTGTCTTGATTAGTAAACTATGAAAGAAAATATTTTTTTAAAAAATCTACCTGAATGGCTAAAGCTGACATCAGATAAAGTAGCTGATAAAGTAATTGAACCTCCATAGCCAAGAAACACAACTCACCCAGAGATAAGCTGAAAAGAAATTTATTTATGGAGAAGCTGAATCTGTCAGATCTTTATGTCAAAGTGTTTACAGGTTCCAAGGGAACAACTGGAAACACGAGCAAATGACACTATGAGTGACCTGATTTCTGAGGAGAGGTGGGAAGCTTGGAAGATCGTAATCGCCAATCTTTGAGACGTGAAGTGTCTAATAGCCACAAGCCATATGTGGATGCTACACGAAATGGGGGCAGTGCAAATGAGACTTTGAACCTTTAATTTTATTTAATTTTCATTAATTTAAATTTAAACAAAAATCTGATATTCTATTCAGCTATTCTAACATTTTTAAGTATGTTTTGGATAACTGAGACATAAGTGTCTTCATTTTGTTCAAGTGTATATATAAATACAGGTCAAGTATACCCAATGACCCAATGAAAATTTAATATCCTAATTGAGAGCCACAGTAAGCAGAAAATATACATTGGATTTTGAAAGCTTGATATAAAAAAGTAAACTATCTCATTAATAATTTTTTAATATTGATTACACGTTGAAATGCTAATATTTTGAAAAACTTGCCTAAGAATATATTTTATTAAAAATAATTTCACTTGTTTGTTTCCACTTTTTAAAATGTACCTACTAGAATATTTAAATTTACATAGTGTATTAATCCGTTCTCACATTGCTATAAGGAAATATCTGACACAGGGTAATCTATAAAGAAAAGAGGTTTAATCGACTCACAGTTCCACATAACTGGGGAGGCCTCAGGAAACTTACAATGATGGCAGAAGGCAGCACTTCACAGGGCGGCAGGAGAGAGAATGCGTTTCAAGCAAATAAGGAAGCCCCTTATAAAACCATCAGATCTCATGAGAACTCACTCATTATCAGGAGGACAGCATGGGGGAAACTGCCCCCATAATTCAATTATCTCCACCTAGTCCTGCCCTTGACATGTGGGGGTTATTGCAATTCAAAGTGAGATTTGGATGAGGACACAGAGCCAAACCAAGTTACATAGGTAGCATGCATTATATTTTGATTGGATAGGGTTGCTTAGACAACACTGAACAAGTTGTTGCATAGTAAGTTTATATCCAACTTGCCATGTATTTTTGCCATTACGTTGTACATTGAACCAGGACAAACAGAAAATCTTGTGTTTAATAATTATTAATAAATTACACAAGGAAACTGAGGATTTTTATTTGCACACAGAGAGACCTAGAGCAACGGGTACTCTTTCAGAGTCACAGCAAGAGTATATGGGCTTGCTAGCTTTCAGGAACATGGTCTCAAAGAAACGAAGCTACTGTGTTTACCAGCATCTGCTAGTTTGCACCTGTCCCCAGAACATGAAGAGGGAAAACAAAGACAGAAGCAGAAAGAATAAAATAATGGTTCACTTAAAGGGACCTAATAATGTGAGGAGAAATATCAAGATGGACCTCCTGAAAATTGGCCTTCTTTATGATAAGATGCAAATAATTAAATTTCTGACACTAAAGATATTTTAGAAATAAAGCAGATGAATATGATCTTTCAGAAAGCTATGCAAAAAAATACAGAACTCTTTTGTACCCCAAATTTTTATTACTCAACAATTTCAAAATTTCTCTGTAAAATAGGGATATAGTGGCTGGGGTTTTCCATCAAAAATATAGTTCTCACCTGTAATCCCAGCACTTTGCAAGGCCAAAGCAGCAGATCACATGAAGTCAGCCATGGCCAGCATGGTGAAACCCCCTCTCTACCAAAAATACAAAAATTACCCGGACAGGCTGTCAGGCACCTGTAATCCCACCTACTTGGGAGGCTGAGTCAGGAGAATTGCTTGAACCCAGGAGGTGAAAGTTGCAATGAGCCAAAATCACACCACTGCACTCCAACCTGGGTGACAGAGCTAGACTCTGTCTCAAGAACAAGAACAACAACAACAACAACAAACATAGTTCTAAGTTAAGTATCACTTTGTTATCCATGAAAACCAATAAAAGCTTGAAATTTAGACCAGTTAGAAATTTAAGAAAAGTTATGCTTTGGTAGAAAACAATGTGACTTTGTATGATATAAACATTAATTCAAAACATTCAATGCCTTCAATGAAAAAAGTGCTGTGCCAAATACTTTGGAGAATGCAAATATGAGCTACATGGAAGTACTTTCATCTGATAACAAGCTAATGTCTCTTCTCAGGAAATATTCTCTCTAGATTTCATCCACACTCTTCTAACTTTCCTGTCTTCACAACTGTTTCTTGTTCTCATCTTTCCAGGTTCTCATCTTGAAGTGTGTCACTTCTGAAACTCATGTTGAAATTTGATTCTCAATATGGCCGTATTGAGTAGCTGTTTGCATCATGGGGACGTCTTACTGGAGTGAGTGAGTTATCGATCTTCCTGGAATGAATTAGTTCCCATGAGAGTGAGTTGTTATAAAGTGAGCCCAGACTTTCAGGTGTCCCTCATTTCACACATCTGCTTCCCCTTCTACTTTCTGCCCTGAGTTGAAGCAGCACAAGGCTCTCACCAGATGGGCTGCCTGATCTTGGGCTGCTCAGCCTCCGGAATTGTAAGCCAAGTAAATTTCTTATCTTTATTTAGTCACCCAGTCTCAGGTATTCTGCTATAGCAACACAAAATGACTAAGACACTCAAATTTCTAGACCTTCATAAAATACATAAGAAAATAACAGAAGTGTTAAGAAAATGATCCACCAGGGACCCAAATAGAAATGTATATACTAGAAAAATTATAACAAATCTAATTAAGAAACACTTTTATTGTAATAGCTGAAATTATTATGGTAATCATCCTCTCCCTCCTGACCCTTTTCATACTTGCTTCAAATTATTTCATACTTGCTTCATATTCTTGCTTCAAATAGAAAAGAAGACTCACCTGTCAGAAAGAACTAAAAACATGGATTTAGTACAGCATCTGGCAGATATTTATTAATTATGGCAACTAAAACAGAGGAGCAGTAAAGCTTCAAAATCTGTTTTTTCTATGGCCTAGAATGACAATGAATAGGTCAAATATTACCCTGGTGATTGATCTTTACTGAAGAATATTAAAGTGGGCATCTTAAAATTTTCTTTGTTTGAATGGTTATCTTCTCTTCAAAAGATTTCAGATTAGTTTACCTACTTCCTTATTTACATGATAAGGTATCATTTTGAAAAGTTGACTGTGATATTTTCATTCATCTTTCTAAAAAAGATAGAAACTAAGGAAAAATATTATACCTTATAACTTATATCCCATAACCATAATCCCAATACTATCTACAGATCAAAAGGAGTATAGAATAAACATGGAATTTCTTAATATAATATGAGCAAGGGAAGTATATACATGTTACACACACACACACACACAATAGGATCTGTTTATATGACATATCATACTCAGAAATCTTAATTTATCACAAGAATTTGGGCTTTAATTCTTCAGTGCCATTGCTGTTCCTGGACTTCTATTCCTGTGGCTCAGCTTCTGACTCAGACCACACTCACTCCTGGGAAATCCAAATGTCATTGAAATTCATCGTCATCTTTGTAATCTTTAATGACATGATTCCTTGTTTTTTATAAGTTTAAATAGATTTAGCATCAATGTACAATGATCCTTCATTCTCTTCTACCTCCAAAATGTAGTAAAATATATGTGGAAATGTAGTAAAATATATCCACAGTGATATAATATATATGTACCAGTGACTTTTGGGGTAGTTAAACGAAGGTTAGGATACTTAGTTCAGAAAATCTCAAAGCCTTACATTTGCTAGATTTTCATAATGCAATCTCTGACAATAGTGACTATAGGATTTTTTTGAAAACTATTGATAGGAAAATTCTGTAGATTAGTAAAATCTCTGGGTTGAATGGTTCTCACTTACTCTATAAAATTTTCCACTTGATGTTTGTAAATGTACTCATAATTTTACTTCTAATAAATTTAATTCAGTACTTATTTTACATCTCCAATTTGCAGAGTATTGTGCTAGGTACTTTGATGAACAGGGAAAACAGAAGCCTTTCCTCTGAGGACTTGTCATCCAAATTGAAAGGCAGGATAGAAATATGTAGTGAGGTTTCCAAGACAAACGCAAGTGGCAATTTTATGGGATGGATTCCCACTCCCTCCTTTCCTCCACATGTTTCATCTTTATTTATATTAGTTAATTTACATGAGGGCTTTCAGTAGTTTTGTCTAAGAAGAAAGGGCAAAGAAGACAGAAAAGTTGTTTTGTGCATAAAGCTCATAGGGAAGATATAATAGGAAGAGAAATTGAAGATACAGCATAGATTTCTAAAAGAAACCATTTTTGAGCCTTTAAAGCAAGTGATATTAAAAATAGAAAACTGAGATAATTTTTCTAAGCTAGATTATATGACACTTGCAACATAAAATAATGGCATAGGCAAGGGAATGCAAATAATATAATTTGACATGGATATGGAGAAATAAGACCATTTTTAACTTCTTTTCTAGAAATTGCAGAAGTTTTGACTTACTAAGAGCTCAAATAATCCATCAGAGGAAACTCCGATGCTTAAAAGAACTGCAGGGAAAAGTACAACACCCATTAAGAGGCCTTCTCATAGCAGTAGTGTCTGTATTGAGGCATCACTCTCAAATGGCTAGTGCAGAAAAACCTGAAGAATCTTGGTCATCACTATGCTGCTTGGCATCCCCAAAATAACGAAGTTGCAGGAATGTGCACCAAAGTCCTACAGTGTTACATGAACGTTGAACTAATGGGCTATTGAAGTCTGCAGATGAAGTCCTGGGATACTCAGACTACAAAGTTCTGAAACAATGATAAACAACTTAGAATGGAATATAGTTAAGTACAGCTAAGTACAAAACTGTGTGGCAGGAAATTCATATATTATAAAATTTCAGAGACAATTGAAGGCTGGAGGAGTCAGTAAAAGTTTTTGAAAGTGTTGAGAATAACATGGGGCATTGAAGAATGATAGCATTTGCTTATATAGTAAAACAGGAGATGTTTCAGATAAGTTAAATATAATTGTTTTAAATTGCAGCTGTGATGCAGTGGTAACAACTTGACCAGATCTGTTAGCCCTTTACTTTTCAAAGAAAACCAATCCAGTAGAACATGTCTTGTCTTTCATTTACTAATTGGTTTGTTTATTCAGCAAATCATTGAGCTCTAACCACAGCACTAAATAAGGAATCTGTATATGTACAAACACATCTGTGCTGTCAAAGAGCTCACAGTCTAGTGGGAGAAGACAAACATAAGAAAAATTACAAGACAAAGGGCTAAATGCAGTGAGAGAGGTCTGTACACAATGCTATGGACCAATTTCCACTCTCAATTCCTGTGAAGGACAGAACAAGATAGACATGCTTTAATCATGTGATATTGACAACCCATGCCTTAAGGCAAATGGATTTGGAGAGAGAAGAAATTATGACCAAAAACTGGCAATAATTTATAGCCTGTTGCAAAAAGGTTAACTAGGACAAATGTCCATCTCAGGATTTGGGGAGGGACTCACTGGGAGAGTAAATCAATTAGCAGCAGGAGTCAAAGCCAAAGAGCCTTCATTGGAGGAAAGACCAGATAGGGCATAGGGGGCACTCATAATAAGCCTTGTATATTTTGTAACTCAAGAAAAGGAAGACATAGAAGATGGAGCAGATACAAGTAGAGAAACAAAGATGCCAATAGCACTGAAAATAAGAAAAACCCTGCCTCAGTTTTCCATAGCCTCATATCCCACTTCTAGTTCGTCTGAGGACCAGCTGTAAATCTGTTTCTGCCCTTGAACCATGCATTTGAATATGGCCCCACAGTAATTTCTCCATTGACTTAAGACTTGTATCAAAACTCTTTCGGAGTTACCCAACTTTTGAGAATTTTTAACTGGCTCCATCACCCACACGTAGTGTCCTGACTTTCTGATTTCTCTTTAGATTCCTAATTCCATCCCATTTACCCCACCATTGTCATCTTTTTTTTCTTTTTTTTTTGTATTTCTTCTCAGTGGCCAATTTTCTTTCCCATTCTAATGCCTGGAAATTTAGCAGATTCTCTTGTTGACTTAATTTCTATTGATCCTTGGGGTTTAAGCTTTCTACTAAGCAGCTTTCCAAGTCATTTCCCAAACAAAGATAGTTTCTCCTCTAAAAGGACTAGTATCAATGACTAACATAAAAATTGTTTGGTGTGCATGTGTGTTCATGTATGTGTGTGTGTTTGTACATTTGAACAAAAAGAAATCAGTAATAATGCGTATCAAAGTATTAATGGTTATATCTAAGAAGAAGTTGAGGGCAAATTCTACTTTTTCAAACACAAATATTTTGTTCAAAATATGAATTCTTCATGTAATAAAAATATTTTCAGACACAAATATCTTGTTTAAAATATGAATTATTCATGTAATAAAAATTATTTTCCAAAATTATTTGTGTAATTGTTATTCTTTATGTGGTGTGTAATAAATTTAACTCTTTTATTGTAATAAAAGATTATATAAATAGAAAGCATAAATACAGAAAAAGACACAGCTTTTGGCCAAAAAAGGAAAGAAAACTTATACAATTATGACAGAGACAAAAAGATATTTTATGTAGTAGTGAAAAACAGCTTTTGAGAAACAAAAAGAAAACTAATAGAATAAAACAGAAAGTTCAGAATCAGACATGTGCACATATGGAAACAGTCCATGATAAAGTTGTACCATGAATCAATAGAGAAACAGATTGTTTAATAGATGTCTTAGCCCATTTTTGCAGAATATCTGAGACCAGATCATTTACAATGAACAGATATTTATTAGCTCATGTTTCTGGAGGCTGTGAAGTCCAACATCAAGTGCAGGCATCTGGCAAGGGTCTTTGTGATATATCATCCCATGGTAAAGGTAAAACGTCAAGAAAGAACAAGAGTGAGCCAGGCATGGTGGCTCATGCCTGTAATCCCGGCACTTTAGGAGGCCGAGGCAGGCAGATCACCTGAGGTTGGGAGTTCAAGACCAGCCTGGTGAAACCCCGTCTCTACTAAAAATACAAAAATTAGCTGGGTGTGGTGGTGCACATCGGGCATCCCAACTACTCCAGAGGCAGGAGAATCTCTTAAATGTGGGGAGGCAGAGGTTGCAGTGAGCTGAGATCATGCCACTGTACTCCAGCCTGGGCAACAGAGTGAGACTCCATCCAGGGAGAGAGAGAGAGAGAGAGAGAGAGAGAAGATGGAAGGAAGGAAGGAAGGAAGGAAGGAAGGAAGGAAGGAAGGAAGGAAGGAAGGAAGGAAGGAAGGAAGGAAGGAAGGAAGGAAAAAGAAAGAAGGAAAGAAAGAAAGGGAGAGAGAGAAAAAAGAGAAAAAGAAAAAGAAAGAAAGAAAGAAAGAAAGAAAGAGATAAAGAAAGAAAGAAAGAAAGAAAGAAAGAAAGAAAGAAAGAAAGAAAGAAAGAAAGAGAAAGGAAGGAAGGAAGGAAGGAAGGAAGGAAGGAAGGAAGGAAGGAAGGAAGGAAGGAAGGAAGGAAGGGAAAGAAAGAAAAGAAAGAAAAAGAGAAAGAGAGGCCTAGACTTTTATATGGCCACCAATTCCACCTATGAGGGTAGAAACCTCACGGCCTAATCTCTCAAAACTTCCACCTCTTAAAACTAGTATAATAGCAATTAAATATCAACAAGAGTTTTGGAGAGGACAAACTGAAACCAGAGCAGTAGATAATATTATGAAAATAATATTCTCTACCATATGGAGAAATATGTAACTAGAATTCTATATATTAACAAACAAAAATTATCTCTAGATAAAGACAACAGTGAAAGATTAAACTTTAAAAATAATTTTAAATAAAATTTATTTGTGTCATAAGACTTCTTAAACAAAACTTCAAGAGTACAATGTATAAGGGAAAATCAATTAACTGAATATACATATTATAAAGGAGTTCTGTTTAATAAAAACATGACAGACAAATTAATAGGTTGTCTTTGTGTGCGTTCTTGCCACGAAGCAGAATTTGTGTACCTATAGTTTACTCTGTGAAGTGATTTAAAGGATTGAGTTCCCGGGAAGGGAAAAACGGGAAAGGAGGAAACATTCATACAAGCACATATTATCAGTTAGGTCTCTATTATGGCCTTCATCTTGTTGGGACCTTTTGAGGACCTGTGTAGAGTACATTTAAAATTATTTACTCAAGAAAGATGTGATGATTAACTTCATGCTTCAATCTGACAGGATTACAAGGGGCCCAGATATTTTGTCAGACATTTTTCTAGATGTTTCTCTTACAGTGTTTTTTCTTTATGAGATTAACTTTAAATCTATAGATTAAATAAAGCAGTTTGCCCTCCATAATGTGTGTGGTCTCTACCCAATCACTTGAAGACCTTTATAGAACAAAAAGGCTGAGAGAATTCCCCCGAGTTAGAGGGAATTCCTACTACCTGATAGCCTTCAAACTGAGATACCAGCTTTTTCTTCAAACCTGAACTAAAACATTGGCTGTTTCTGGGTCTCTAGACCGCTGACCTTTGGACTAGAACTGCACCATTGACTCTCCTAGTTCCTAGGCCTTTGCACTTGGTTTGAAACTATACTATTGGTTCTCTTTGGTGTCCAGCTTACCAAATCACCCGGCAGATTATGGGACTTGTCAGTCTCTATAAGTGTGTGAGCCAATTCCTTATAATGATATATATACTTAATAAAATATATAATGATATATGTTTATAGATATATACATCCTATACACATTCTGTATCCTATGGGTTCAGATTATCTGGAGAACACTGGCTAATACAGATTTTTATGCCAAGAATGGTTCTATAGGAACATGATTTTAGGAATGAGTCTACTGAATTGGTTCTGGAATTTCTGGAATTGGCTTTCTAATCTGATTAGGTTTACATATTATTTCCATCACATGATATGTGATTTGGCAAAAGAGATACATAAAATATTACCATTAGACACTCATAATCAACTATTATAAGCAAGTGTCTGAGCCACTGTGTATATGATACTTTCAAACATTTTTCTCAAACTAACTAGTATAGTGAGATCAGCTGTTAGCTACTAAGGTCACTGGATAATGTGGTAAAAGAAAAAGATGAGCTCAGATATTTGAATTTCTCCTGTAGTAACAGAGCTGAGTTTAGTTAAAACCAAACTCAGAATCTCAGCCTGCAACTGGCTGAAGTACAACGCAAGTAATCTCCCAGACTCACAAGGTGTCTGCTGTTCAAGTAAGGGCAGTGATTGGCAAAAAGTGGGATTCTGAAAGTTGAATGAGGTTCTGTGGGAAGACCCTGATGAAGCTGAAGGCATTGAGCCCCTAAATTGAGGAGTCTTTTTTTTGTTAATGGAAGCAGTCTCCCACCTTGAATGGAAAAGGCCTCTTCACCCCAGTGGAAGCAGCCTCTTTACCTCCAGTAGAAGCAGTCCTTTCACCCCTATCTGAGGAGATTAACCCTGCATTGCCTGAGGAAACTGTGACTTCTCCTAATGCAGTTGCCATGAAAGACAATGCTGAATCTCCTCAGGACCCACCACCATCACCCTTCTAGTTGATATACATCTAACACCTAGACATTTAACTAGACTCAAGTCCCACAGGCTCCTAAAGGTGAGATACAAAGTATGACTCAGAAGGAAGTACACTATTGTTCCAAAAGAACAGAGTTTTGTAATTTAAAGAAACAAGAATCTAGGGAACATTAGTGGAAATGAATACTAAGGAGGTGGAATAATGGTGGAAGGAACATAAAGTCGAATCAAGCCAAATTTATTTACATAGGCTGACCAAGCAAAGATTTTGCATTTAATGTTACAGCTCAAGGAGTTAGAAAGGGCGCTAACATTTTATTTCATTGTTTGGCTAATACAGGAAGCACAAGGTGGCCACCAGTGAGAGAGTTAGAAGTGCCAGACCCTCCTTGGTTAAATGTAAAGGAAGAGATTCAAAGGCTTAGGGGGAATGGAATGTTAAGAGTGGATTTGTCATCTAAAAGATCTACCCATGCACTCTAGAAGGGTCAGGAAGACACATCTTTCACCACATCAGTGAGAAATAAATTTGTGAGAGGAGCCCCAGCAACCTTGAAGGGCTTTGTGATTACTTTTTTTGTAGGCCAGATCTTCCAGTGGGAACTGCCGTTTGTAATGAATTGGGAAACTAAATGCCACGGAAATAATTAGATCCTAGGGTGGGTCAGTGGGAGTAACTTGATCCTTAAGTCGAGTAGCAGTACTCAGTTTCCAAAGGTGAAGCTATGGACTGAATGTTTGGGTCCCCCACAGACATTTATATGTTGATCCTTCATCCCACAATTTGAGGGTATTCAGAGGTGGAGTCTTTGGGAAATAATTAGGTTTTGATGACATCAGAAGGATAAAGTCCCTATGATGACATCAGTGTTCTCATAAGAAGAGAAAGAGACCTAAGCGCTCTCTCTCTCAGATACATGCACAGAGGAAAGGCCATGTGAACATTCAACAAGAAAGGAAAGGAAAAGCAAGGAAAATGACCATCACCGAGAGCCAAATATGCCAGCACCTGATCTTGAACTTCCCAGCCTCCACAACTTTGGTAAATAAATGTCTGATGTTCAAGCCATCTAGTCTATAGTATTTTGTTATACCAGCCCCAACTGATCAAGACATACAAGGTGGGTGTGGTTACTATATTAGAGGTCAGTAGAGCCAAAGTATCAATCAGAATACTTACTCATGCAGACCTATGGCCATTGGCTAGTTGCTCATGGTGTTCCTCGACCTGAAATAGATAAGAATCCTGCTAAACTCTACACTTGATCTGTAAAAGTGGAAAAGTTCTAGGTCAAGTGAACAAAAGTCTAATCTGAATCATAAAACAGTCATGGCCTCTCAATTAATTCCCAGACTTGAGCCAGTTTGTAGACCCAGTACTCTTTGAATGAAGGGGTGGTCAGGTCCCTTGAGGAAAGACCCTGGACACTGCCAAAAAATTATACTGTTAATCTTTCCCTTGGCCATCCTCAAAGGTATCTCTGACCTTATTAACTGTGCACTAGGGAAAAGAAAATAACCAGAATTTTCATTGATTCTTAATTGACACTTATTTCAGGAAACCTAAACATCACTGTGGCCCATAAGTCAGAGTAGCAGCTTATAGAGGTTAGAGTCAATGGAGTTTTAGCTTAGTGGGCCCCATGGGTTTCTAGAACGCATCCTGTGGTTATTTACTCAGTCTGGACTATGTAATTGTAATATATATACAAAACTGTTGGCAGGATTCCCACATTGGTCCCCTAACCTGTTGAGTAAGGGCATTCTGGTGGGAAAGAATAAATGGAAGCTGCTAGAACTGTGTCTACCTTGGCAAATAGGAATAAAAAAATAGTGCATTCCTGGAGAGATTGTAGAGATTAATGCCATCATCCAGGACTTGAAAGGTACAGAGGTGATAATTCCCACCACATTTCTATTTAACTCATCAATTTGATCTGTGCAGAAGACAGATTGATCTTGGAGAACGACTGGATTTTCATAAGCTTAACCAGGTGGTGACTCTAATTGTAGCTGCTGTACCAGATGTGCTTTCACTGCTTGAATAAATTAACACATCCCGTTACCTGGTATGCAGCTATTGATCAGGCAAGTGCTTTTTTCTTCATATCTGTCAAGAAAGATCACCAAAAGCAGTTTGCTTTCAGCTGGCAAGGCCAGAAATACACATTCACTGTCCAAACTCAGTGATATATCAACTATCCAGTCTTATGTCACAATTTAGTTTACAGTGAACTTAATAATCTCTCCTTCCATAACATATTACACTTGTCCATTATATTTACGACATTACGCTGATTTGACCTAGTGAGTAAGAAGCAGCAAATGCTCTAGACTTATTGGCAAGACACTTGCATGTGTTGGAAGGTGAGAAATAAATCCAGCAAAAATTTAGAGGCCTTCTACCTCAGTGAAACTTCTAGAGGTCCAGTGACACACGCGTGTTGAGGCATACCTTTTAAGGTGAGGGATAAACTATTGCATCTTGTCCTTCCTACAACCAAAATAATAAAAATACATAATGAGCTTCTTTGGATTTTGGAGAAAATATATTATTAATATGGATGTGTTACTCCAGCCTATTTGCCAAGTGACTCAAAAGTGCTAGTTGTTGAGGCCCAAAATAAAGTGAAGGCTCTTTAACATGCCCAGGCTGCTGTGCAAACTGCTTTGCCACTTGAGTCATAATATCCAGAAGATACAATGGTATTTGAATTATTAGTGGCAGATAGAAATGCTATTTGGAGTCTTTGGCGGGTCTCTGCAGGTGAATCACAGCTCAGGCTCAGGGGATCTTTGGAGCAAAGTCCTGGCATCCTTTGTGGATAACTACTCTCTCTTTGAAAAACAGCTCTTGGCCTGCTACTGGGCCTTGGTACAGACCAAATGATTAACTATGAGCCATGAATTAACATATAACCTGAGCTGCCCATTATGACCACCACCAAAAAGTGGACAGCTGCAGCATCCCTAAAGGTTAGTGGTGAAGGGAAATCTGGGACATCCATAAAGCTGAGTAGTGAAGGGAAATCTTCCCAGTGAGCAGAATGCTGATCATTGCACCTGGCTGTTCACTTTGCTTGAAAGGAGAAATAGCCAGACATGCAATTATATATAGACTTATGGGCTGTGGCCAATGTTCTGATTGGAACATTGAAACTTGGAAGAAACATAATTGAAAAATTGGTGCCAAGAAAATTTGGGGCAAGATATATGGATAGACCTTTCTGAATGGGCAAAAGAAATGTGAAGATATTTGTGTCTTAAGTGAACACTCACGAAAACGTGAACTCACTAGAAGGAGATTTTAATAATCAACTGTATAGGTTAACCTGTTCTTTAGATACCAGTCAGCCTCTTCCCCAACAACCCCTATCATTGCCCAATGTGTTCATGAACAAAGTAGACATGATGGCAGGGATAAAGATTAAACATGGGCCCAGCAACATGGACTTCCACTTACCAAGGCTTACCTGGCTTATGGCCACTGCTAAGTAGTTAAATTACCAGCAGCTGAGACGAACAATAAGTACACAGTATAATGCCAATCCTCAGGGTGATCATGTAGCTACGAAGCTTTCTTATCTACTATCATGGTATTCCATGTTGCATTGCTTCTGGTCAAGAAACTCACTTCATAGCAAAAGCAGTTTGGCAATGTGCCCATGCTCATGGAATTCACTGGTCTCACCATGTCCCCCACCATCATAAAGCAGCTGAATTGATAGAAAAGTGGAATGGTCTTTCAATGACTCATTAACAGCCCCAGTTAGGTGGTAATATATTGCAGGCTTGGGACAAGGTTCTCCAGGAGATTATATATGCTCAGAAACAGCATCCAATATATGGTGTTGTTTATCCCATAGCCAGGATTCTTGGAGTCCAAGAATCAAGGGGTGGAAATGGGAGTGGCACACCTGAGTATTATCCTTATTGATGCAATAGCAAACATTTGTTCTATCCCTTTAACTGTACATTGTGCTGACCTAGAGATCTTAGTTCCAAAGGGAGGAATGCTACTACTAGATTCCATTGAACTGGAAGTTAAAATGCCAACTGGCCACTTGGGGCTTCTCAGGCCTCCGAAACAAGAGGCAAAGCAGAAGATTACTGTGCTGGCTGGGGAGACTGACCTTGACTACCAAGAGGAAATTGGACTGCTACTCCACACTGGGGATAAGAAGGAGTATGTCAGGAATACAGGAGATCTCTTAGGGTATCTCTTTGAATTATCATGCTCTGTGATTAAGCTCAATGGAAAGCTGCAATAACCCAATGCAGGTAGAACTACTAATGGCCCAGACTCTTTTTTTTTTTTTTTTTTTTTTTTTGAGATGGAGTGTCACTCTATCGATCAGGCTGGAGGGCAGTGGCACAATCTCAGCTCACTGCAAGCTCCGCTTCCCAGGTTCATGCCGTTCTCCTGCCTCAGCCTCCTGAGTAGCTAGGACTACAGGCGCCAGCCACCACACTCGGCTGATTTTTTGTATTTTTAGTAGAGACAGGGTTTCACCGTGTTAGCCAGGATGGTCTCAATCTCCCGACCTTGTGATTCACCCACCTCGACCTCCCAAAGTGCTCAGATTACAGGCGTGAGCTACTGCACCAGGCCTAATGGCCCAGACTCTTTAGGAATAAAAGTTTGGGCTCTTTACGAGGCAAAAGACCACACTTGGCTGAAATGCTCTCTGAGGTAAAGGGAATACAGAATAGGTCATGGAAGAAGATGGCCAGCCAAATTGACAAGGGGTGGCCTTGTGCGAGTTAATTTTATGTGTCAATTTGAAAGAGCAATGGGGTGTTCAGATATTTGCTCTAACATTATTCTGGGTGTTTCTGTGAAGGTGTTTTTGGATAAGATTAACATTTAAATTGACAAATTGAGTAAAGCAGATTGCCTTCATAATTTGAGGAGACCTCATCCAATTATTTGAAGGCCTGAATAGAACAAAAAATCTGATTCATCTCTGAGTTGAGAGCATTCTTCCCACATGACAGCCTTTGAGCTGAAACATTGGCTTTTTTCTGCCTTGGGACTGGAACTACACTATCAGCTCTCCTAGGTCTCCAGCTTGATGACTCACCCCATGGATCTTGGGTCTTACCAGCCTACATAATTTCAACAGCTAATTCTCTGGAGAACACAGACTAGTACAGCAAAGAAAAAAGATGTCTTTACCCTCCATCTCTGGCTCCCCATTGGTCAAGATTTGTCCATGAAATGCTAACTCACGCCCACATTCAAGTTCACACATGCATGTGCCCAGTGGATTCCCACAACCATGCCACACAGGGAATTGAAAAATCCTCAAAGCAGAAAGTGAAAAATATAGAGTGAAGTTGAGGTAAGATGCTTTGAGATAGAATTGCATAAACTTGCATGGCTGGTATAAAAAGAAGGCTGCATATACAAACATAGCATATATAAGAGGTAGGCTGAGCAGGTGTGAGGCAGGGCCCATCTACTTCATGTGCCACTCAGATAAACTCATATGCTCCATTAAGTCCAATGCACTACAGAATCCTTCAAGCAGGGCCCTGTCAAGTTTTCTATAAAAGATTTAACACAGAGAGAAGAAAGCTACCATTCCTGCTATGGATTCTAGTCCTTACACCATAATTATTAGTCATCTTCCTGCCCACCACCCATGCTAAAGGAAGTCAAGGCTAAGGCTGCTGCAACTGACCATTTACAGTTCTCACTGAGTGTGGAAGTACCAAGATATGTACAAGTGAATCTTCTGGGTTCGACACTTACTACTCCCTGTCTGCAACCAAAGTGTTCTTTGGTTCTTCCTAGTGTTGAGCATAAATTTCTCCTACAATACCATGACTGCTTTCTTTGCCTGGTGTCAACAGATATTCCTCTATGTAACATAATCTTCCACTTCCTCCACTCTTACATTTGTCCACTGGTGCTGACAGCATATGTTAGTTGGATCTAGCTATTATTTGCAAATGTATGTCATTTCCTGATGGAGAATGTATTGTATGTTTCCCCTCAGGCTATGCTACAACTTGATCCTTGTTAATGGTCTGGGAGCAATGAAACAAAATGGAATCTTGAAAAGAAGAAGCATTACTTTGCAAGAAACTTCCTGCCGGTGAGGTCTCTAATAGGCAGGCCTCCAAGTGATGGGAGGCTATAGAGAAGAAGATGCTTCTGCCATCCTCTATGGTTCAGGAGCATCTGGAAGTTGAGAATTTTCTGACTTGTCCACCCAAATGTTCCCATTTTGGGTTAGATGGTCTCACTCAGTTTCTATTAGGGCCCTGACTTTAACCCAGAAAACCTGCTAGGTCTCTGCATGGCAGCTCTAATACTACTACAGTTTAATCCTGGGCCTGGTTTTCATAACAGTCTGCCTTGTGGATGCACAAAATAAGAATCTAACACCAACATAGAGGTCTTCTTTCAGCCCATGCTTTGAGTTGAGAGTTTGTGAATCTGAGATTGCCATTTTTTTCAGGAACCTAAAATCGTTAATAAAGATCAACTAACTTCACCATCTTTATAATTACCATTTCCCACCTCCCATCATACAAGTGCCACAAGTGCATAAGGCTGTGCTGGGCATTCTCCCTGCACTTTGTTAAAACCAACTACCAGTGAAAGTATAAGTAACTGGATGCTACCACATCTAATAACTATCACCCTGTAATCCCAGCACTTTGGGAGGCCGAGACGGGCGGATCACGAGGTCAGGAGATCGAGACCATCCTGGCTAACACGGTGAAACCCCGTCTCTATTAAGAAATACAAAAAACTAGCCGGGCGAGGTGGCGGGCGCCTGTAGTCCCAGCTACTCGGGAGGCTGAGGCCGGAGAATGGCGTAAACCCGGGAGGCGGAGCTTGCAGTGAGCTGAGATCTGGCCACTGCACTCCAGCCTGGGTGACAGAGCGAGACTCCGTCTCAAAAAAAAAAAAAAAAAAAAAAAAAAAAAAAAAAATAACTATCACCCTGCATTCTTACTACTAACTATTAGGTCCTTGTTGCTTGCTGATGAGTGATTCAGTTTCAGGATTCTGCTCTGAGAGTCTGCTTTCTTAGGAACCCTATGGCATCATATGTCTTAGCCTAGGTTCCCCTAAAAATACAGATGCAGAAAGAAGGACTTAAAAATAGTTATTTTATTGGGGGAAATAATCTCAGGGAACAGGTATAGTGTCTGAGAAAAGTGAAACAGAGAAAAAGGGAAAATCAATTGAAGGGTGTGTAATCAAGCTAGTTGGTACTTCTCTGATCAACTACCACTTGATGTTTTCCAAGACCTATGAGGAGCCTTGCAGAATGTGCCTCAGAATTGTCCACCCAGGGGCAGAAGAGGAAAGCCTTTATCCAGAGGTTCCTTTTCCCCAGTGGACAAGGGTGTCCTATGGGATGTTTCTCCATGTGCATTTTCATGTGTGTACAGGAGTGAGTACTGGTCAATTACCTGCAGGTAATCCTATGCAACAGAGATGCCCTAGGAGGGAAAGCAAAAGGCACCAAATGCAGTTGAGGCAAGATGCTCTCAGGTTGCACCTTCACAAATCTGACTGTTGCAATGATGAATGGAAGAAATGTAGCCAAGAGGATGTGAGGCAGGGCACAGACATTATCTGATATAGTGATAACCAGATGGAAGAAGAATTAACATCTTGCAAATGATTGATATCAGAACAATTAAGGAACTCCTGTAAATCAACAACAACAACAACAAAGAAAGAATTCCCATGGAATAGTGGACAAAGTTATGAAAAATCCATTTGCAGAAAGATAAAAAGCATTTGAGGAATGATTCAAAGCATTAAGAGATATGATAAACACTAAGACACAATAAAGTATCACTTAATATCTGGGATTGGTAAAAACGAAAATGCTGAATTTGATAAGGGATGTTGATGAAGTGAGAACGGAGTAACCACCATGCTCCGCTGGTGAGCATGTAGCCTGTTGCAGTCCCTGTGAAGAGTAGCTTACACTACTGAGATGAGTGTCTGTATACCCTAGGAACTGGCAGGTGCACTCCTGAGTTTATATTCCAAAGAATTTTCAGACCAAGTCAAAGAGAAAATGCCAGCAAGGTTCTCTGCAGTTTATTTGTTATTTCCAGTAGTGGGAAAATAAACAGGTAAAGTGTGATTAACACCCTATGCAGTATTATGTAACAGTAGGAAGCAACAGATGAGGTGTACATAAAGTGACATAGAGCATAAAAATAGAGTACTTGGTCACAAAAATATAGAAAATGAGCACAATCTCATTTAGATACATTAAAGTACATGTACACAAACAATATACATTTTTAGAAGAACACAAAATTAGATTCACATAAAATATATAAGAATGACTGCTGAGGAAGAGAATGGGAATTGAGTAGAGGAACAAGAGAACAAGGAATTAAATAATAGAAGTGCATTGCATGTATCGGTAATGATGACAATATGCCATGAGCTAAGGAGTACTACTTACTCAACCTACTGAAAATGAGCCCCAAAAATAAATTTTAAAGTTTTAAATTATAACAGAAATGAATAAGTAAAGTTAGAAAAAGAACATTTTTTGTGGCAAAAACTCTTCAACATAGAAATTTCGGTAAATGTGATGGAGTCTGAAAAATGATCAAAAGTGTTAAAAGATAATGAACATCAATAAAATGTAGATAACGAACATTGATCATTCAGTATCAAAGTTTGCTAGTGAAAAGACGGAACAATTTTAAGACGGTGGATCGAAGAAAATATTTCAAATGAAAATCTGCTTTATATCGTATTTTCTGCTTCTTTTTTTTTTTTCTTTTTTGAAGTAGATTGGAGGGCAGAAAACATAAAACCAAAGGAGAATAAAAAAGTGAATGTGTTTGGAATTGGTAAGTGTGAATGAAAATTTCTTGGGACTTATTCTTACTTCGTGCATCTTCCACAGTAAGAGGTATCTGCCGCAGCACTCCACCCAGGCTACTCCTCTTTGGGAAGGAACCCTTGCACAGAATTCGCCTCCCCCCCACTTACCAGTTAAATCTATGGCTGAGCTGAAGCTTACTGGCTTGTTCATATTTGACGATATAAATCGAGTTTTAATTACTCTTCAGCGAATATGTTCTTTTAAAAAATTGTATTTGTATTTTAAAGAGAGGTAGAAAAGTCTTGCTCTGAAAAATATGATTCTCTAATGGGAATTTAAGGCCTTCGGGAAAGCAGGTTAGTATGAAGGGAACATGTTTTATTAGAAGGCAGAGAGTGAAGGAGGACTTCTAAAAATTTCATAACACATGAGATGGGCAACTTCTTATTCTACAAGGCTCAGAGGCCTCATCTATTTCACCCCTTTACAGTTACCTATTCCATGTCATCTATTTCCTTTGTCTTATTGTGTGGTTGTATCAGGAATTAGGCAGGCACAAATGAAATAATATGTAGTATTAGAAGTCAGCCTGAATATCTCAAGTCAATAGAAATAGCATTTAGAGATAAAAGTCCTGTTTTTGTATTTAAGTTAAACTATGTATAAAATGTTTTATCCCCTCTTATGTAGAAAAAGAAATTCCAATCTTTGGCCACATTTCTCATAAAGCTTCATATAAAAGAAGGAAGAAGATTAAAAATAATGGTAGTTGATCTGTTTTCTGATTTTATGGTATTTTGTGTGCTTTACAATGTCTCAAGCTTCCTTTGAATTAATATAGAATATGCAAATGAGAATTTAAAACTATGTGAAATTCAGAGTATAGTCGCACAGTTGCATAAAAATCCCAATTAAATATAATTAGTATCTGCCTTGGTATATCAGGCAATACCAGAAAACAATGTATTTTGAATTCTTATATATTTTATTACTTAAGTATTTATTTTCAAATAAAGAATAAGAATAACGAAGATTTTTAATCCAAAATAACTTAGTCCATGGAAACCATTAGACTAGTGGTTTATATTTCATGTTCTATGTTAATATTTTATTCTATTGCCTTGATTTTTTGAAGTTGTTGTTTGTGACAATATTTGGCTATGACTGCACACATGAAAAGTTTGTCACAGCTTTTCCTCAATCTTCAAATCTTCTCCCTCAAATAAAACACAAGGGGAGAAAAAACTGCTCAATTTGGTTGTCTGGGCTCTCACAACACCACATATATGGTGTTAGTCCCTTAAACCCAGCAAACTGTTGATGCATAAAAAACAATATTCTCCAAGTGCAGAGGGTCAAGTAGTGCAAAGATACTTAAAATGATACAGAAGGCCCATGTCTCTACTACCAAAAGAAAAATTACTGAACTGCTGTTTGCAATGCTCTGTTTTTGTATGTAACTTTTCTTGGCAACAGATGCAATATTTATAGTAAAGTCTATCACTGTTTATTAATGTTATACATTAGAGTTATTTGCTACTCTAAAAAGATATGCTAAAATATGCCAAAGCATTTTCAAATAAAACAAGAAAAATGAACTGATGATTTATTAATTGCATTTCATTGTTTCATAATAGAATGTGATAAACCTTGAATAAAACAATGTAAATATATTGATTCCATTTAGCATAATTGTGCTAAAACCATTTATAATGAAGTCTCCAGAGAGTTCTTTCAACTTCATTTTTCCGAAAATTGTGAGGCTTCTTTTCTCTTTCTTTCCTTCCTTCTGTCATTTTTAAAAATAGTTACTTTCCAGTAATTCATAGACAAGCAGAATAAGAACACAGAAAAAAACCTGAATGTGCATATGTCCATAGTAATGATAAACAACTTGTTGATTGGGATCTTACAATTAAATGTGATTTTAAAAAACATATTGTAGGTATAGTTTATCTTGTATGGTAAATTTGATGCAAGATAAAATTAAGTAAAGGACTAGTCTCAAAGTTTTAATAACAGATTGTTAAAATAGGTGCATTATTAAACGTACACCAATGATTCTGCTTGCCAAAAGAAGCAATTCCATCTCATTTTATATACTATATTTTTAATGATTGCATAATAATCCTCAGCTCTGAGGAGCTGATATATGTGAGAACACTCAACAACTCTGTAGCTGAGTTAAATATAGGACCTGTGGGTTTTATCTGTGTTAAAGACACATGGAGCAAGAGATGCACATTTGCATAAAAATGTATCTTTTAAAGGCCATACATTTTTTGCACACCTGTTTGTGTTCCTGATAGTTCTGAGACTGTTCAGCAGGTGCACTTCGTCCTTAATGAGAAGGACCAGTTTATTTTAATACTAAGAAGAAGAGAGTAGAAACAGTGAGGAGATGGCAAAAGAAGAAATGGACTTAATCGCTTATGAAAATGTCATATTTAAGCAATCAGTATTTCCTATAAGTAGTGAGAAAATGGACTGCTTAATTAATAAGATGGCTAAACAAGAGTAGCCGCATGGAAAACAATAAGAGTGAATTGACTCTTTACATCATACCTCAGGATACATTCCAAAAGGATCTAAGAGTTGAGTGTTAAAAAATAAAATAAAACAAATACTAAAAGAAAACATGGATTGATTGCCCTATAATTTGTGTCTGGGGAAAATTTTCCTAACTGTAATTTTAAATACAGAGGAAAAATGACAGATCTTATTAAATTTTTAAGAATGTTTTACATTTACAGTTTTTGCCCATTCAGTATGATATTGGCTGTGGATTTGTCATCAATAGCTCTTATTATTATGAGATACATTCCATCAATACTGAATTTATTGAGAATTTTTATCATGAAGAGCTGTTGAATTTTGTCAAAGGCCTTTTCTGCATCTGTTGAGATAATCATGTGGTTTTTGTCTTTGCTTCTGTTTATATGCTGGATTACGTTTATTGATTTGCATATGTTGAACCAGCCTTGCATCCCAGCGATGAAGCCCACTTGATCATAGTGGATAATCTTTTTGATGTGCTGCTGGATTCGGTTTGCCAGTATTTTATTGAGGATTTTTGCATCAATGTACATCAGGGATATTGGTCTAAAATTGTCTTTTTTTGTTGTATCTCTGTCAGGCTTTGGTATCAGGATGATGTTGGTCTCGTAAAATGAGTTAGGGAGGATTCCCTCTTTTTCTATTGATTGGAATAGTTTCAGAAGGAATGGTACCAGCTCCTCCTTGTACCTCTGGTAGAATTCGGCTGTGAAACCATCTGGTCCTGGAGTTTTTTTGGTTGGTAGGTTATTAACTATTGCCTCAATTTCAGAGCCTGCTATTGGTCTATTCAGGGATTCAACTTCTTCCTGGTTTAGTCTTGGGAGAGTGTAAGTGTCCAGGAAATTATCCATTTCTTCTAGGTTTTCTAGTTTATTTGCATAGAGGTGTTTATAGTATTCTCTGATGGTAGTTTGTATTTCCGTGGGGTCGGTGGTGATATCCCCTTTATCATTTTTTATTGCGTCTGTTTGATTCTTCTCTCTTTTCTTCTTTATTAGTCTTGCTAGTGGTCTGTTAATTTTGTTGATCTTTTCAAAAAACCATCTCCTGGATTCATTGACTTTTTGGAGGGTTTTTTGTGTCTCTATCTCCTTCAGTTCTGCTCTAATCTTAGTTATTTCTTGCCTTCTGCTAGCTTTTGAATGTATTTGCTCTTGCTTCTCTAGTTCTTTTAATTGTAATGTTAGTGTGTCAATTTTAGATCTTCCCAGCTTTCTCTTGTGGGCATTTAGTGCTATAAATTTCCCTCTACACCCTGCTTTAAATGTGTCCCAGGCATTCTGGTATGTGGTATCTTTGTTCTCATTGGTTTCAAAGAACATCTTTATTTCTGCCTTCATTTCGTTATGTACCCAGTAGTCATTGAGGAGCAGGTTGTTCAGTTTCCATGTAGTTGAGCGGTTTTGATTGAGTTTCTTAGTCCTGAGTTCCTGTTTGATTGCACTGTGGTCTGAGAAACAGTTTGTTATAATTTCTGTTCTTTCACATTTGCTGAGGAGTGCTTTACTTCCAACTATGTGGTCAATTTTGGAATAAGTGCAATGTGGTGCTGAGAAGAATGTATATTCTGTTGATTTGGGGTGGAGAGTTCTGTAGATGTCTATTAGGTAGGCTTGGTGCAGAGTTGAGTTCAATTCCTGGATATTCTTGTTAACTTTCTGTCTCGTTGATCTGTCTAATGTTGCCAGTGGGGTGTTAAAGTCTCCCATTATTATTGTATGGAAGTCTAAGTTTCTTTGTAAGTCTCTAAGGAGTTGCTTTATGAATCTGGGTGCTCCTGTATTAGGTGCCTATATATTTAGGATAGTTAGCTCTTCCTGAAGAATTGATCCCTTTACCATTATGTAATGGCCTTCTTTGTCTCTTTTGATCTTTGATGGTCTAAAGTCTGTTTTATCAGAGACTAGGATTACAACCCCTGCTTTTTTTTGTTTTCCATTTGCTTGGTAGATCTTCCTCCATCCCTTTATTTTGAGCCTATGTGTGTCCCTGCGTGTGAGATGGGTCTCCTGAATACAGCAAACTGATGGGTCTTGACTCTTTATCCAATTTGCCACTCTGTGTCTTTTAATTGGATCATTTAGTCCATTTACATTTAAGGTTAATATTGTTATGTGTGAACTTGATCCTGTCATTATGATATTAGCTGGTTATTTTGCTCGCTAGTTGATGCAGTTTCTTCCTAGCATCGATGGACTTTACATTTTGACATGTTTTTGCAATGGCTGGTACCTGTTGTTCCTTTCCATGTTTAGTGCTTCCTTCAGGATCTCTCGTAGGGCAGGCCTGGTGGTAACAAAATCTCTAAGCATTTGCCTGTCTGTAAAGGATTTTAGTTCTCCTTCACTTATGAAACTTAGTTTGGCTGGATATGAAATTTTGGGTTGAAAATTCTTTTCTTTAACAATGTTGAATATTGGCCCCTACTCTCTTCTGGCTTGTAGAGTTTCTGCCGAGAGATCTGCTATTAGTCTGATGGGCTTCCCTTTGTGTGTAACCCGACCTTTCTCTCTGGCTGTCCTTAACACTTTTTCCTTCATTTCAACTTTGGTGAATCTGACAATTATGTGTCTTGGAGTTGCTCTTCTCGAGGAGTATCTTTGTGGCATTCTCTGTATTTCCTGAATTTGAATGTTGGTCTGCCTTACTAGGTTAGGGAAGTTCTCCTGGATGATATCCTGCAGAGTGTTTTCCAACTTGGTTCCACTTTCCCCGTCACTTTCAGGCACACCAATCAGACGTAGATTTGGTCTTTTCACACAATCCCGTATTTCTTGGAAGCTTTGTTCATTTCTTTTTACTCTTTATTCTCTACACTTCTCTTCTCACTTCATTTCATTCATTTGATCTTCAATTACTGATACTCTTTCTTCCAGTTGATCAAATTGGTTAAAAATATGGGACGCTTCACAAATTTGCGTGTCATTCTTGCGCAGGGGCCATGCTAATCTTCTCTGTATCGTTCCAATTTTAGTATATGTGCTGCTGAAGTGAGCACTCTATATATTATTATGGAGAAATGTCAGGTGAAAAAATATCAAGGTGGAAAACAATGTGTATGGTATGCCACTGTTTATCTAAGAAAGGGAATATATGAATATATACATATTTAAATTCTATAATAATATTTACATGATAATATCATAGAAATATAACATTTACATTATATAATAATAAAAAATATATACTATAAAAAAGCATCAGGCTAAATATATAAAATTTCCCTAGAAGAGGAAGGGATAGATAGAGAGGACTGGTTCTGAAACAGTGAACAATATAGTATCAATGTGTGCTCTTAGACCCTTGTCCTTAACTGCAATTTCTGACTAAATAAAAAACCTGGACGTCATAAGGAAATGGTTAATTTCAGGTCTAAGGTATGAAACATAGAAAATAAACCTAGATTATCTTGAATACCAAAAAGCAATTTACTATCAAAGCCTATTCAGATTATCACCAATAGGCTCAGGAAAAATATTAAATGGCTATCACTGGCCAAATGATATCAAATGGATATCATTATCCATAAATACAATGTCTGCCATTAATTGAAATACATGAAATATGTTTACGTCCACCACTTTGTGTTGATTTAAAAAAGGAAGGAAGGAAGGAAGGAAGGAAGGAAGGAAGGAAGGAAGGAAGGAAGGAAGGAAGGAAGGGAAATGGGGGAAAAAACTCTTACTGTTCTTTGGAAGACACTAATGAACGAATTCACTTCTCTTTCTTTCTATTTTTATTTTTACTTTTTTTGAGTCTCCCTGTGTCACCCAGGCTGGAGTGCAGTGGCGTGATCTTGGCTCACTGTAACCTCTGCCTCACAGGTTCAAGCTATTCCCTTGCCTCAGCCTCCCAAGTAGCTGAGATTACAGTCGCCTGCCACCACACCCAGCTAATTTTGATATTTTTGGTAGAAATGGAGTTTCACTGTGTTGGCCAGGCTGGTCTCGAACTCCTGACCTCAGGTGATAAACCCAACTCAGCCTCCCAAACTGCTGGGATTACAGGCGTGAGCCACTGTGTCTGGCCTCAATTCATTTTTTAAAGCTACTAAATAAGGGAAAGGATGAAAGAATTATCCTTCTTTATTTTATGTATTTGTTAAATTGCAACATTGAAATTTTGGTTAAAAATCTACAGCTCTTAAAAAAAAAAGAAAGAAAGAAAAGCTGAGAATTAATGACTTAAGCATGCCACTAAAGTTAGAAAAACAAAAATTACAGGTTCTAAATCCTTGCAGAATCACCACACTGTCTCCCACAATGGTTGAACTAATTTACACTCCCACCAATAGTGTAAAAGTGTTTCCATTTCTCCACACCCTCTGCAGCATCTGTTGTTTCCTGACTTTTTAAAGATTGACATTCCAACTGGTGTGAGATGGTATCTCATTGTGGTTTTGATTTGCTTTTCTCTAATGACCAGTGATGATGAGCTTTTTATCATATGTTTGTTGGCTTCATGAATGTCTTCTTTTGAGAAGTGTTTGTTCACATCCTTCACCCACTTTTTGTTAGGGTGTTTGTTTTTTTCTTGTATATTTGTTTAAGTTCTTTGCAGATTCTGGATATTAGCCCTTTGTCAGATAGATAGGTAGAAAAACTTTCTCCCATTCTGTTGGTTGCCTGTTCACTCTGATGATAATTTCTTATGCTGTGCAGAAGCCTTTTAGTTTACTTATATCCCATTTGTCAATTTTGTCTTTTGTTGCCATTGCTTTTTGTGTTTTAGTCCATTACTGAATATATACCCAAATGATTATAAATCATTCTACTATAAATACACATGCACACACAGGTTTATTGCAGCACTGTTCACAATAGCAAGGACTTGGAACCAACCCAAATGCCCATCAATGATAGACTGGATAAAGAAAATGTGGAATACTATGCAGCCATAAAAAAGAATGAGTTTAGGTCCTTTGCAGGGACATGGATGAAGCTGGAAACCATCATTCTCAGCAAACTAAGACAAGAATAGAAAACCAAACACCGCATGTTCTCACTCATAAGTGGGAATTGAACAATGAGAACACGTGAACACAGGCAGGGGAACATCACACACTGGGGCCTGTCAGGGGGTGGGGCTAGGGGAGGGACAACATTAGGAGAAATACCTAATACAGATGATGGGCTGATGGGTGCGGCAAACCACCATGGCACATGTATACCTATGTAACAAGCTGCACGTTCTGCACATGTATCCCAGAACTTAAAGTATAATATATATATATATAAAAAGAAAGATTAAATCCATGGAGAGTTGAAGGAGATAATAAACCTAAACCCCAAAACCTCCAAAAACAAAAACAAAATACATTAGAGATTATCTACACTGCAGGGACAAAACTTTTCAGTAGTAAATATAAAACGAAAGGACTAATAAAATGAAAAGACACACAGGCAGTAAATATTTTATTTTAATGATGTTATATATATAATCAGACCAGTAGAAAAATATTGAAAATAAATATTATGACATAAAAAAGGAAAAAAGTAGGGAAGTAATGCTTTTTGAATTACATTGATATATTTTATTGAAAAAAGAGAAAAACTTGTACCTATGGATTTTGTTGCAGTAATGAAAAACATTACAGTTAATAATAAGGGGCAATTAAAATTTTAAAGATAACATTTAAAGAGGAGAAAAAAATTTTACTTTAAAGCTATTATCAAATTCCATATAACATTCCAGGTTTAAATGAAATTTTTTCACTTCACAAAAGTAACCTTACACCTAGCACTTCACACTTTATTTCACTATTTAAAATTTTAAACAAAATAAGGACTCCAAGTGTAACCTGGAATGACAGAAATGAAATAACTTGAGCTCTAGGCCTTATCATTATTTATCTTGAACCTGCTGTATAACAGGAACACGTAAACCATTGCAATTGGGAGCACAAATTGTCTGAAATAAGATGTAATAACTCTAAACTCTTATGAATCTACTCTCCAAATGAAGTCATTTAACTAAATCTACATGTGTCACAGGTAGACTGTACAGGTTACCTCATTACCTTCCAGGCCAAAAACAACGTTGAATGATGCAAATAGTAAGCACATAGTAATTTGGAATTTTCTGTGTTTTTGAAATTCAACAGTAACCACAGCAATCATTTAGATGGTAGGACCACAAAGTAATTTTTAATAGAGGAGTATTTTATCACTGATATTGTTTAGGATTGCCAGTCCATGATGATAATAAAAAGCACATCAACTTTTAGTCAGTTTTATCTAGTGTTTTATCTTCTGCAAACCATGCTTTTTCTTGTATCCAGGCAAGACCACTCCCACAACCCCATTTACTATATGCTGCTGCTGCAAATAATAATACTTTACAAACTAGTAAAATGGAAAAATAAATTTCACAAAGCGAAGTCACGAATAAATAATATTAGGAATAAAAAAGATAGATACAACTATATATATCTCATAGCAGTTAAAAAGATAACAATACTCTGAACTGCATGACAAAAAATTTGAAAATTTAAATGCAATGAAAAATATCCCAGTAAAATACAGCTTCTGAAAACTAAGAAAGAAAAAGAATGCTTTAATAGGAAATTAAATTAAATGCTAATTTTTTTCACACTAATCATTCAGGGTTAATGACAATTTATGCCAAATCTTCAAAGTACTAGTCACTCCAGTTCTTCAGCTAACTTTTTCAGAAGATTCAAAAGGAGAAACCTCCCAGGTCATTCCCTGGGATCAGTATAACTTTGAAACCAAACTCATCAGTACAAGAAAAAGTAAAGAATAGTATTATTGGTGAATATAAATGCAAAATATTAACAAACTGAATATAGAAGTGTATAAGGAAATGTATCATGACCAAGTAGAATTTATCTCAATATAAGAGTTATTTGACTATAAGGAAAATATCCCTACATCATATGCAAAAATGTTTTAAGAAAATTTGGCATGTATTTATGATATTTTAAAATATGCTTAGCAAACTAAGAATAAGAGATAACTTCCTTAAAAGGTATTACTATGGTTTGAATATTTATCCCCTCCAAAACTCATGTTGAAATTTAATCCACAGTGTGACAGTATTGAGAGGTGGGGCCTCTAACAGATGACCGGTTCTTTTTTTTAATTCTTAATTTTTGTGGGTACATAGTGTATATATTAGATCATGAGGGCAAAGTCCTCATGAATGGATTAATCCATTTATTGATTATTAATGGGTTAATCAATTAATAAGTTATCACGGGAGTGGCACTGGTGACTTTATATGAAAAGGAGATACCTGAGCTAGCACATGCAGCCCCTTCACCATGTGCTGATCTGCGCTACCTCAGGACTTTACAGAGTCCCATCAGCAAGAAGGCCCTCACCAGAGGTGGACCCTTGATGTCAGACTTCCCGGTCCCTGTAACTGTAAAATATACATTACTTTATAAAATAAATTACCCAGTTTCTGGTATTCTGTTGTAAGCAAGAAAGAACAGAATAAAACAGCTACCTACAAAAAACCTATAGAAAATGTCATTTTTTAATACGGAAACTTTGAAAACACACCCTTAAAAATTATATACGAGTCAAAAATGCATGCTATAACCACACTAACAGATCTTAATAGTAAAGTAATCAGATGAGAAATGAAGCTAAGTACCTGAGAATGGAGGAGGTAGAAACAAAACGGTCATTATTGGCAGATGGTATGATTGTCTACATTGAAACCCCCTAAAAAAATAACTATGAATAGATCATTAAAAAATAAGTTTAGCAAAGTGAAAAGATACAAGGTAAATATTCCAAAATCAATTAAAATGTTGTGCATCAGTAATAAAATAATCATAATTAGCTATCATTTATAATAACAAAAATTATATATTAATGAGGACAAAATAACCAAGCATATTTAAATCCTTTGTGGAGAAAAGTATAAAATTTATTGAAATATCTTAATGAAGAACTAATAAATGGAGAGATATGCTATATTTATTGATAGAAAAACTTAATATCATAAAGATACAGATTTTCCATATATATATATTCAATGTAATTCATATAAAAATCTTGACAATATTATTTAAAGAAACTTCACAAGATGATTTAAAATTTGTTGGAAGAGCAAAGCGTCAAGTATAGCCAAAATATTCCTAAACAGGATTAATGTGGAAAATTAACCCACCAAGATTTCAAGAATTACCATAAATTTCAAACATTTAGGATAGTTTGATGTTTAAATAATGGTAAACAAAGAGATCAATGGGGCTAAATAGCCAATGTATAGATACATGCTTAGACACAGAACTTTAATAGATGATAAATGTGAATATGGGATAATGCCCTAAAAGATGCTCAATCAGTTATTTATGTGGGAGAAAAAAATTGAATCCAACCTCACACTACACACACACAAAAACAATTCCAAGTGGAGCAAGGATTTCAATATGAAAAGTGTAATTTTAACATTTTTAGATTTAAAATATAGGGAAACAGCTTTATAACTTTAGGATATTGGATAACAATGAAAACTAGAAAATCCATAACCATGAAGAATAATACTGATATTTACAACTACGTTGAAAGTTTAAACTTATGTTCATCAAAAGCCATTCCTAACGGAGTTGTAAGATTAGCCACGAAATGAGAGAGAATAATTGCAACACATGTAATTGACAAAAGCAGCATCTAAAATACATACCAGATTTTCGATTCCTCTAAAGCAAAAACAAAAGTAGGAAAGATACATGAACAGGAATTTCAGAGGAGTTGAAATACGTATGGCAAAAACCCATGGAAAATGAAATGCAATGTCATTATTAATCAGTGCCATGTCAATTAAGTCAACAATGAGATACTCTTCAAAAAACCTACTTTCTTAAAAAAAACAGCAATTCTGGTAGTCCCAAAAATTGAAGATGTTGTTAATAAGTGGAGATGCTTATATGCTGTTAAGATGGCAAACTACTTTGAGGACAATTTTGTATTATTTTATAAAATTGAACATGTGCACATGATACTGCACAGCAATTCTACTGCTGAAGATAATCTCTGGAAACACTTTGGGACACGTATACCAAAAAACAACTATAAGAATGTCTACAGTCTCACTTGGGAAACAGTAAAACACTGGAAACAACCCAAATGTTCAATGACAGGAGAGGGAATAAATAAATGGCTAAATTAAATTATATATGGCAGGGAAGATAAATTGAACAACCACATGGATGAAACTTTAAAACAGTTTGAATAAACACATTCAATTCCAGATTACTATTATATATTGTATCATTTTGATAAAGCTTAAAAAAGTAAACTATAATAACATTTTTTGATCTTATACATATAATAAAACTGATTTTTATAAAGCAAGGAAATAGTACTTGCATATGAGAAAGGAGGCAGTGAGATAGGATGGACTGGGATTGAGGCCATATTCATCATGTTCTAGATGTTACATTGATGTTCTAGTGTAACACTCAATGTAACATCTAGAAGATCATCTTGTTTTATCTTTGTTTTATTATCATTATGCTTTATAATCTTCATATATGTAATTCAGTATTACATTGTTCAAATGTGGAATACAGTTAAGATTATAATATACATATAATTAATAAGAAGAAGAAGAAGAAAGAAATGAGGTTGGAGGGATAATAACATAAATACTCATCATACCTCTGAACACTTATTGTTTCATTAGGAAGGAGGAGAGGCAATGAGTACAACTCAAGAATTCCCTCTTGGTCATAAATTAAACATATGGGAAGGTAAGTTTCAGAGCATTATGATGTCTATTCTTGTTTAGTGTATCACATGAGTTTGTCCTGATTCAAAAATTTTAATAGAAATAGTAGGGGAAAGTTGTCTGTAGAGAAAATAATGTTGTTTAAAATAATAATATTAGGAATGCAACTTTGGAATATGAGAAAAGTAAAATATAAATTTTACTACAGCTCTAGATATAGCTATAATTTACAAGACACACAGAAGACAGCACAACATATTGACACAATGAGGAAGACAAATGAGGCTCTCCAACAAATAAAATACATTGTGAAAAAAGGGAGCGGAGTAACTCATAGTTTAAAATAACATTGAATTGCAACTTACGGGCGAACTCTAATATATGGACCTTATTTGGATCTTCATTCAAAGTGTTGCAAAAACTTACCGGAAAAGAGGAGGAATTTGAATGCTGGATTTCATCGATGATTATTTGATGTACTGTTTGATATATTAGATTGTTTCTTTTGATGTATTAAATCATTACTATTTAATTATTTAACCTGTGATAATGGTGATGTGATTTTTTTTTTTCTTTCTTGAGACGGAGTCTCGTTCTGTCTCCCAGGCTGGAGTGCGGTGGCCTGATCTCTGGCTCACTGCAACCTCCGCCTCCTGGGTTCAAGCAATTCTCCCGTCTCAACCTCCCGCGTAGCTGGGATTACAGGCACACGCCACAACGCTTGGCTGATTTTTGTATTTTTGGTAGAGACGGGATTTCACTGTGTTGGCCAGGCTGGTCATGAACTCCTGACCTCAAGTGATCCGCTCGCCTCGGTCTCCCAAAGTGTTGGGATTACAGGCATGAGCCACCGCCCCGGGCCGGTTCTGTGATTTTTACGAGACCATAGTTTTTGGACATAAATGCTAATATATTTATGGATGAAATTATAAAATGTTGAGTATATGCTTAAAAACAATTTTGAGGCCGGGTGCGGTGGCTCATGCTTATAATCCCAGCACTTTGGGAGGCTGTGGCAGTCGGATCAGCAAGTCAGGAGTTCGAGACCAGCCTGACCAACACAGTGAAACCCCGTCTCTACTAAAAATACAAAAATTAGCTGGGCGCGGTGGTGCATGCCTATAATCCCAGCTGATTGGGAGGCTGAGGCAGGAGAATCGCTTGAACCCGGGGGCTGGAGTTTGCAGTGAGCCGCAATCAATGCACTCCAGCCTGGGCACCTGGGCGACAAAGCTAGACTCCGTCTCAAAAAACGAAAGTAAACATAAAAATATTGAGAAGTAGATGGAAACATAAATGCCACAAATTGGCCCTGTATTTATATCCGTGGAAGTTGGGGATGAGCGCACGGAGATTCTTTATTCTGTTCTCTCAACATGTGGATATGTTGAAATTTTTCATCATAACATGCTAAAATTAAAAGTAAAATATGTATTTGGGTGTATAATATCTATCCCATTCATTTCTCATAACACTGAAGAAAGCAGAGCACTGTTTACTATCTTTTTTTTTTTTTTTCAGAAGAAAATCCTATAGAATCTAAGAGACTCATAAGTTAGATTTAAACTAAGGCAGAGCTGGGATCACAATTCAGAGGCTACAGATTTTATCCAATATCTGTCTACTACCTCTGAATCTATAGAATTTTATGTTGCTTCTAGGTGAAGCTCCACATCATCTTTATTTATAAGTGAGATAAGCGCTCACAAAATGCATCGCATTCTTAGACATATAAATGGGAGTGTATCATCACCCTGTAAACAAGTTATAAAAATGAACCTACCTCTTTAGGTGTTTGCTTTTATCCCCACCCTCCCCATAAGAAAAACACTTGTCAAAAATTAAATGAACTTCAGTGTTGTTTGGTTAATAATCTGAATACATAAATAAAGGTTATTATTTCTAAAAGGAGTGTGCTATTTAAATTAATGTAGCAATTTTGGCACCATCTTCTGGTGCTAAGGTGAACCTTGGATTCTGTGTGATTTAATCCACAGGTACAAAAAGGCTCATATCCTAGGGGAGAAGAAAGGAAAAGGAGACCAGGGTAAGACACAACATTTGATGGGGATGGTGGAGTGGGGAGATGGAAACTAAGTGCTCAGTTTTAAACGGCTCAATGTGGTTTCTTTTGTAAAATATAAAGATGGCTTGGTATGAAAACTTATTTCTCTTTATTTGGCAGAAATAAATACCCCATATGTTTACAAAAGTATGTCTATGCAGGACTGAAATTTTTATGTTACCAAAGGTACTAAAAGCCAGATAGCTACAGAAATGTTACAGAAATGTAACAGAAAGCCAGACAGCAAATAAAAAAACTTAAAAACAAAAACAAAATAAAACTGCTAACAGAACATTTGAGACTTTTGTTATTTTCTTTTATACATTAGTTACTTCCTGAAAGCTTGGTTTCTTGTTAGTTTATCCTGGTCTTTCAATATATAGTTTGGAAATATATCCTATTTTGTGGTTAAAACTAATAACTCTACTTTTCATCAACCCAAGCCTAGTTCTGTAAAGCATTTTTAAATTTCAAAGTTAATTGAGCTTCAGAACAAAGTCGTGCATAGAATTCTAATTTGCAGTGGAGAATCTGCATCATGCCTGATGATGTCTCCCTGGAGACAAAGCATCAGGTAGTTTTGTCAATCAAATCAAAGTCATCATGTTCCCATCTAATTTATTATAGTTATTTATATGTTTACTTATGTCTTCAAGGGAGATTTGATTATGAATTATTTACTGTTGTTATTCACTTGTAATGCACCAATCACCACATCGAGACCAATTTAGGAATGATGTCTGCAAATTTCCAGATAAAGAGTACTAGGCAATTTATGTGATAAACTAATGATACTGTGAAAAAAAAGGAAATTGTTTTACATGAAATTCCTGTTATGATTTTTCTGAAATTTTCAAGTTACTCTTAACAAGCCTTTCTTATGGAAAACAAAGAAGGGGGACACATAAAAGAGAGGTAATATGAGTTGGAGGGTCATAAGATCATGACAAGTGCAGAAAATAAATGTGGTTAAGTAAGTGGATGAATTGGATGTATGAGAGGGAAATATTGGAATTAAGAATTTTAAGGCTTTTACTATTCCAGGTGACACCAAATCCAAGGTACTGAAGAGGCTGACTGGAGTCTATAGTGCTAAGAGTTAGTAAGTTGTTCTCTAGAGTTCAAAAGTGTTATATGCATGGACAGGAAGTTCAGATCACTGTGGAGGAAAAATGTGTGAATCATTTGCCAGAATCCTTTCTCATGAACCTGTGCATTTACAAAGGCTGTTTCTTCTGCTTAGAATATCTTTACAACCACCTATTTGCCTGTCACACTCCTATGCCTTTTTCAAGCACCAGCTCAGATCTCAACCAGTCTATGAATCATTGCCTATGAATCATGTCACATTAATTCTTCCAAGCTCTCTGATCTTATAGCATTTTGTTCTCACCTAGATAATAGCATTTAACAGATTAAGTTGTATCTATATTTTTACAAATGCATCTCTCCATTACACCGTGAACTTCTCAATGGTAGCCAGCAGGTCACATTCTCTGTTGTAACCTACATAGCATCCATAGTGCCTGCCATGTAGCCAGTTCATGATATTATGTTTATTGAGTTAAATAATGGATACACACAAAACAGCCACCAAGGGAACATACAGGAAGGCACAATTAATTCTCATGTAAGAGGGCTGGGAGAGTGCCACATAAAAGGAATCAGTCAAACCAGACCTTTACGAGATACAGATTGTCACCAATCACAGAATTAGAAAGGCAATCCAGGCTGAGCAAACCACAGAAGTAAAATCAAGGCATGTGAAAACATCAAATACCTTCAAAACCGGTATGAATTCATCATTTATTAGTGCAGTCAATACATTCATTGATTATCACTCTATCCCAAGCATTGTACTAAGAGAATAAAAATAAAATCATAATACATTATTGTTGCCCTCAAGAAAACATAGTCTTAACAAGGGAAAACAAACATGAAAAGAGAAAAAATTATTCTACAGCATGGAAGTGTTGTGGAAACAGGAACTAAGTAATGGGGTAGCACAAAGAACAAGCAAGAAAATTAGCTAAGCTTGGGGGCTTGGATGAGGTCACTGAAAATATGACATTTCATTGAGTATTTAAAAGTGAGGAAAGGAAAAATAGATCTTAAAAAATAAAGAATAGTATGTGCAAATTTTTTATAATATTTTATTTATAAGTATTACAAATACACATTACGGGGTCCATGTGATATTTGATACAAGAATACAACGTGTGCTGATCAAATAATAGTATTTGGGATAACTCTGGTGCCTTTTCATTCTAGTGCATTTCCCATATTCTAGTGCATATCTCCCATAAAATAAAATTTAATTATGTCGCTTGTTAGTTTAAAGGCTTTTATTGGCCTGCTATTGTTTAGAAAATAACATTTGCAGTTCCTTACTTTGGAACAATTTTTTTTTTAAAGAATTCCATTATAGAGGTCTTTATTTCAGAATTAAGAACTGTAAATGTTATTTTGTAGACAATGGCAGGCCAATAAAATGTTTTAAACTAACAATCGATATAATCAAATTTTATTCTGGGGAGATAGTACTGGCGATTCTGAGGAAAATGCACTAGAATGGAAAGGCACTGGAGGTAGAGACAAGATGAGGTTTGCAACAGTTCAAATGGTAAAGAGAAAGTAGAAATGGATAGAAGAAAGATATCCTGAGATATGACCTGCCAAAAAAGGATTGATCCAGAAAAATAATGTTGAAAGTTTTTTATTTGTGTAGTAAGTAATTAAAGATACTGAAAACAGCAGAATACGACAAGTTAACAGACATTTTAAGTAGATGTTTCTTGTGGCAATGCAAATACTAGATTAGAAACACAAGAGACTAGAGTCCTAGGGATCTGTTAGAAACTTATTACAAAAGCCTAGGGAAGAGATGTTAAGGACTCACTGGAATTATGGAAGAGAAAATAGAAATAAATCAAAGGAAGAGTGAGAGAGCTGATATATGAAAAGTACGAGAGACGAAAAATATATGAAAAGTACAAGAGATGGCTCATTCATGTACTTATTTATTCATTCGACAGATAGTTTTTCAATTATCATGCACCAAGCAATTTGCTTGGTACTGAGAATTCAGGGGTGAACAAAATAAACATCCCTGCCCAGAGCATATGGCTTAGTGTAAAGAGAGATAATTTAAGCAAGTAATTATAAGAAGAGATGCTGAATGCTATATTATGAAAGTAAAGGATTCTATAAAAATGCATATCCATAGCACTTAGTGTGGTCTAGAGGGCTAGGGGATGATGACGTTGAGGTTGAAATCGAAAGAATGAGTAGGATTAGCCAGGCCAAATCATCCAGGGGAAGGAAATTTTGGAAAAGAGGAACAGCATGTGGGAGGGGGATTATTGTAGTGAATGACTGAGTTTAAGGCTGAGCAAAGGTAAGAAAATGGAGAATGCAAATAAAAGCAACCCATTCAAGAAGTCTGACTGTTGAGAGAGATGGATTTTACATGAAATAACAACAGAATTGTGGTTTCCACTTTTTAAATTGTGTTACAATTTACATACAAGAAAATACACAGGTTTTAAGTGTACAGTTCAAATAGTTTTTAAAACAAGACGGTCAAGTAACCGCCAGCTCATCCAAGGTATAAAACATTTTCATGATCCTGAAAAGCTCCCTGACGCTTCTTTCAGGTCAATGCCCCAAGGAAACTGCTCTTCTAATTTCCATCATTATTGCTTCGGCTTGCTAGCTCTAGAATTTTATGTGAACGGAAGCGTACGGCACATTTTCTTTTCTATCTGGCTTCTTTCATGTAACATAATATTCTTGAGATGTATCCATTGGTGGTGTGTAGCTGTAGTCTGCTGCTTCCTATTGCTGAGTAGGGTTCCACTGCATGAATACGCCATATGTTGTTAGTCATCTGCTGGTGACTATCTATCTATCATATGTAAACAAGTCTTCGTTTGACCCTATCTTTTTATTTTTCTAGGACTGACTAATGGATTATAGCCTAAGTATACACTTGAGAAATAATCTATACAGCAAATCCCTGTGACATGAATTTACTTATATAACAAACCTTCACATGTACCCTTGAACCTAAAAGTTTTAAAAAAAGAAAGAAAATACCACTGTTTCTCAATGTTACTGTATCATTTATCTTTCCCCCCAGCAGTTCACATGAGTTCCAGTTGCTCCACATCCATTCTAGCAGTTGATATTTTCCACCTTTTTTAACTTTAGTAATTCTAGAGTAAGTTGTGAGGTTTCAGTTTATAATTTCCTGATGACTAATAAAATTACACATTATTTCATGGACCTGTTAGTTGATCGTAAAGTGTTTATCTAAGAGTTTTTGAGTTTTAAAAGAGATAAGGTGAAAATATTTATTTATTTATTTAATTTTCAGAGACAGAGTTTTGCTGTGTTACCGAGGCTGGTCTCGAACTTCTGGGCTCAAGTGATCCTCCCACCTCATACTCCTGAGTAGCTGGAATTACAGGCGTGGACCACCATGCATAGCTAAAGAGAGAATATTTTGATGCACAAAGCCACGAATCGGGTGGGAGGGAGAAGTTGAAAATACAAAAGAATAATAAAATTAAGAAAACAAGTTACTTTTGAGAAGCAGATAGTGTATTCAAAGTTTGTTACTTCTATTACAAATATTGGATCACTGATATATTTACTTTTCCAATCTTGTTGAAAGAGACTGAGAAACATTCTGACTTTACTACTGATAGAACTGATTTGAGAATGTCAAGAAAATCTTGGATGATAACTTACAATTATCCAAAAATCACTTGTTCAGCTACAGATTGATCTCTTCTGATTTTGAAATTGCATGAGATCTTGTATCTGATCCCTAAAGATACTGTTCTGTATTTAGTAGGAGCCATTGTGATGACACGAATTCAGAGTAATACATAGATGAAAATAGTACAAATGAGATTAGCCATATTATATAAATAAAATCAAATAAAGTAACTCTTCAAGAAAGTTTGTTTTTAAAAAGTTTAAGAGAGAGATATATATAGATATATAGATATGTATATAAAGTTTGAAATATATATATATTTGATGTTTAGTAAAACTATATTTAAGAAGACATTTATCAAAAGCTGGCAAAAGAATTCGCTGTACTGTGAAAATAAGAGAATAAAAATGTTGATCGTTGAGTTTAACCATAATCTAACACCAGTATTTTGCCATTTCAAAATCAACTGGTTTATAGTAAATGTTTAAAATAAGGAGTCTTCTTTATGTAGAGACTTATGAAATAAGACTTTGAATTTTTAATTTCTATGGATGGTTTTAATGACAATACACTTTTTATGTAAAATCATCCGTAAGTGGTAGTAGGCAAAACAGTAGAGAAGGATTTTTTTCGGTTAGAGTTTACCTTCCTTGACATGTTGATTTGCCTCAATCACTTGCCCACAACCACATCATAGAATCAATACTCAAGTGTTAGTTGTGGTGTCATTTTCAACTCGATGCAGTGGACCACAGAAAAGTAAAGTTTCTTAAGTACAAAGTTCAGCGTCTTTCTCATTCCCTCCTTCTGTTGCAAAGATTATTCCCAAAATCAAATGAATAAAGAAGAGAATTATAGTCTGTATTTTAGGATTGTTAAAGGTTTTTCTGTTTCTGACAGTTTGGCTTTCTTTTGTCATTTTCTCACTTAAATGTTGTAAACTCAGAAAGTGCTAAGCTAAGATTCTTTATGTAGTGTTACACATGCCGTAAGACAATATTATTTTACCATGTCAAAGTTGTTTGCACCATTTGGAGCACATCTATCATCAAAACTCAATTAAATGGAGTCTTTCTATCTTCAACTAAAACAAACTGTTTACTTAGATTTGCTCAGTGTTTACTTCGCAAGAGGTAGAAGACCCAAATAGCACAGTAACATAGGTGTCTGGGGATATACCAGGGGTCAAAAAATTTAACCCAAAGAAGGAAGCCTTCTTTTCTGGTTGCAACAAGAGACTTTCTTTTTCTTTTGCCAAGTAAATGGCAGCATTATAATGTTATTCATACCTCACTGGTGTCCTAACAATTCCTCTATTCAAACTGAAAAGGGATATATTCTCTTTGTTGCAAAGTATTAAATTTGTCCCTTGAGATTAGTGTGTAGGCAGTTTTAAAGGATGAAACAGGATTAGATAAGGTTTCTTTACTGAGAAAGAGTTCTGAAACAGTACAGCAGAAAACCCTCTTGTATTACCTGTATTGAAAAAAATCCTTTGTTTTAACACTTCAAATCACAAGTCAAATTTATTATATTATTAGTTGACAAAATGTTTCTTTGTGGGGTTTTGTGAAAGGTAGACAAGTTACAAATAGAAAAGGAAATGACACTTGCCTTAATTGTATTTGAAATTTTATATATTTGAAATCTATCTATGGCATTTATAATTTAAATATGTTTTAAGAGATGATATTAAAAAGCTTACAGTAATTATAGTTATCTGCTTAAAGATTCAGAATGTTTCTGCCTCTCTTGATGCTATTTGGAAAGGATGAAAATCATATTGTATATCTAATGAACAGAGCCAACATTTGTTAAGTTTAAAAGCGTCAAAATTATGTCAAGGGCAGTTCTGGAAAACACATCAGTGGTTCATTTGTGTTCCACTTACCTGTTTATAGTTAATAATGTTGTTCATCACAGGAAGAAATGAATGAATATCATCAAGTTTTCAAGTGAAATGGCAGTATTTGTTTTCTTCAGAAAGAAGAAAAATTACTTGTGATAATATATTGCTTCTCTAGTTACATAATTTTAATGTTATAGGCCCTTTCTAATTACTAGTAAAGCTACTGTGGGATTTCATGGTTAAGTATTTGTGTTGGTCTTTTTTTTTAATTTTACATGGAAGGGCAGAGACTGAGTAAGGCTTTCTAGACTGCAGTAGTTACTTCTCTTTAGATGTTCACATTATTCTACATTAGTGCTTTTGCTGAATGTTATTAACCACTGGGAAAATTTTTTGTCAAAAAAGAAAGATTTGCAATGAGATCCCCCAATTTTTTTGGTGAACTCAATGTGAAAAATATATATTAAATTAAGATTGAACATAATGTTTTGCCATGTGTGCAGATTTTTAAAGCCTAAAAGAAAACAAAATTAGGTATATAAGATTTCTGCCAATAAAGCTTTAAAAAAAAAGTCCCTTTGTGTCTTGATGGAACCTTGTTATATACAAACCAGGGAACCTTCTGCATACACTTCTCTTTTTCACATTGCTGTTAGATTATCAATCTTCTCATGGCACCACTCTGCTTCCATCAACCCCTGTTCACAAACTCTCTTGGTTTCCTCCTGTCTCCAGAAGAAAATCCAGACTCTGACTTGATATTCAAAGCCTTCCAAAGTCCTTCTCTAAGCCTCCCACCATCACCTTTCTGAGTTAATTGTATACCAGGCTTATTAACACGCCCAACCTAGATTCCCTCTAAACTGCACTCTTAGAGAGTCCTATAAGTATCACTATGGCTTGGAGCTTTCATGGCATCACTCGTATTGTTCTAGTTCCCTGTCTATCCTTTCAGTTTTTGCTTTGTCTATTTTGCCTTTCACCTGCTGTTACCTTAGGAGAGTAAATATTTGCTAGTATGTTTCTGATAGACATCCCTGTGTTGATCCACAATACAAAGACATCCTGATGTAATACCCCTTGCCTGCATGGAAAGTTTTAAGTCGTTTTTAGAAGGCTTTGTTATTTGGCAAGCCAATAAACTTACCATGTTTTCAGGTTTCAGCATGCTCAGTGACTGGAATGTCTTTAATGTTTCTCCTGATTTCCACTTATTCCTTCTAGTTCTAAATAAAAATAAAAGTGCTAATGTTTTACACATATAACTGACATTAAAAAGTTTTAAGTGTGCATTAGTTATACAAAAACAAACATCTGGATGTTTGCAAACAGTCAGTCTTGAATTAAATGTTTTTTACTATTTTCATCCTGATGTTCAAGGTCATAAAAATAGATACCTGAGGTCTGATGGTATTATAAAACTAAAACTAAAACAAATTCTATCCGTATCTTACATTTTTATGGGTGTTTGAAGCATATACATGCATCATCTTTAAATCACATTTTCCCCTTATGTCCCATTTTGAATATTCTCTATTTAAGTTGGATTTTATTTCTGTGAAACGGACTCTTTGCAAATAATTTGAGAAGTTTTGGGAAAAAATAATTAACACAAATAATGGGGGAAAATGAACAAATATTGGATGGTATTAAAATGAGAAATGAAAGATTTGAATAAATTAATACCATTGTTGAAAAGTGGTAGTTTTTTCCTACTTTCATGCTCACATCACAACATTCACTATGAGGAAGACCTAGGCATGGAGCTGGCAAGTGGGATTGTTTAGTCATCATTTATGGTGATGCTGGTGTCGCTTACTTTGAATTTACTGAACTTCAAAAACCATGGGAGCCATGCAAGGTAAGGTCCTAGCTTATTGGCACTTTCGAAAGTCACTTATATTTGACTTATATATTTCCACCCAGTTCTACATTTGAATAGAAAAGAATGCTCAAATTATGTGACAAAAACTATCTTTTTTTTACCACCTCAGGGCATTGGAAATCAAATATACAGTTTCCCCTACTTCAGTCATTGCCTATGAACCATAACAAAGTAAGCTTACTGGTGAAAAAACTTGTACCCCTAAGTTTTGTCCGAGTTCAGAGCCTGTTTTTGTGAATGAAGACTATAAACCAGGTAGGTTCACTTCTTTGTTTGTCCTTTGTCTCTCATCAAACACTTGAAATCCTCTTTCACTAGATGGATTTGACTAATGGATTATTACATTTTGTATAACACATATTTTATGTAGTTCAACATGGTTTAATTATTCAAAGAGACTTTTGGTCAGATCAAAGATGATTCTTGCAGTCATGCTACATGAAATTTGTGCATAAAATCAGAGTTGACCCATCAAGGTTGATTTAGAAGTTTCGCAGCAGATTTTTTTTTTTATTTTTATTTTTTTCTGAGACAGAGTCTGACTCTGTTGCCCAGGCTGGAGTGCAGTGGCCCGATCTCTGCTCACTGCAAGCTCCGCCTCCCGGGTTCACGCCATTCTCCTGCCTCAGCCTCCCGAGTAGACGGGACTACAGGCGCCCACCACTACACCCAGCTAAGTTTTGTATTTTTTAGTAGAGATAGGTTTTCATCGTGTTAGCCAGGATGGTCTCGATCTCCTGACCTCGTGATCTGCCCTCCTCGGCCTCCCAAAGTGCCGGGATTACAGCAGCAGTTTTTAAAGCAACAAATTGAGAATCTAATATCCAGAGAAGATGGCCAAATATGGCCACTAAAGTACCTTTCTATCATTCAGAGTCTTTTAAAAGTAGTCACTATTGATTTTTAATCATAATAACAGCATCATTTATTGGGTGTTTCCAATGTGCCATGCATTGTGCTCTCTATACTACAAACTTATTTCATCGCCTCAGTGATACAATAAGTAGGCATTCTTATCCTCACTTTGTAAGTAAATAAACAAAGGCTCAGAAAACTCAAGTTATGAATACAAATTTACACTGAGAGTGTCAGAATTGAGAGTTGAAGCCAGGTGTTTCTGAGTTAAAACCCAAATTCTTTACTGCTGTAATCTCTGCTTAAAAATGCTAATGCTAATACTAGTTTTAAAAATAATAGCTGATATAGATTGAAGATTTTCTATGTATTATCAGACATTAAATACTACATGTAATGTATCATTCAATCTTCATAACAACTATTTGAGGCTAGGTACTATTATCTCCATTTTCTTTGGAGGATAAGAACCTATAAAAGTAATGCAATGTCCTCAAGTTTACTTGGTTACAAAGAGGCAAGAAGAAGGTTTTAGCCTAAGGAGACTGGCTTCATCCACTTCTCTATGTTGCCTCTCAAGACTTCCTTATTCCTGTGAATACATTGCTGTTCTCTAAGTGTATTAGTCAGGAAAAGACCATTGATGTGTCGTAACAAATGAATCCAGAATTTCAGTACCTTACAACAGCAGAATGTGATTTTTTACTCATCCTTTGTCCATTGTAGCTGTGGCTATATTCCAAATGTGCATTACACGACGAGACTGATGGGGCAGCCTCTATCCAGACATGGTCTCGTAGCAAAGCGGGTAAAAAAAAACACAGTCACTCATATACTGACTTTCAAACTTCTGCCTGGAGGTTTCATGGCCATTCCTGAGTCCAGCTGTGTGCAGACAGATAATTCTCTCATGGTGGTTGGCTCCACAGTGACAGAAATCAGACTGTTTCCGGAATGGGTGTGCTGGTGTCTGGCACAGTGCTGCCACAATGTGAATATCCATGCATAAGGTGACAGGATACAACTGGGATTTTTTGAGTTTGTGCCTCTTCAGAAAAACTCAGCTCTTTGATTACTAGGGAAAGATACACAAGGCAGTAGTGCAGGTTTCAAGAATTAAACAAACCAACAAACCTGATGAGCTAGTATAATATTCTTTACTAGTATATGAGGTGCACAGTTTGTAGTTTAATACTTTCATCTGCTTAGGAAAGGAGACATATTTATAGGAATGTGTTGATTGAGGAGAATACATATTATTGTATCCTGCTAAGCAGTGTATTTAAAACACCTTAGGTGCTTTCAGAAACACACCTATGAGAATACATGCCTACTGGCATTTCTTAGACTAGGAAAAAAGAATGAAAATAATCTACATACCCAGTGGTAGAATATGGGTTAAATGAATTACATGTCCATTAATGGAATTCTATATAGCAATGAAAATAATACTTAATGATATAGAAACTATTCATTATATGTTAGAAAAATCTCTTTATAAAACAATATTATTTTATAATTTTATATAATATGAATATATATATACTGAGATGGAGTCTCACTCTGTCACCCAGTCTGGAGTGCAATGGCATGATCTCGGCTCACTGCAACCTCTGCCTCCCAGGTTCAAGCGATTCTCCTGCCTCAGCCTCCCGAGCAGCTGGGACTACAGGCGCCTGCCACCACTATGCCCAGTTAATTTTTGTATTTTTACTAGAGACGGGGTTTCACTGTGTTGGTCAGCCAGGATGGTCTCGATCTCTCGACCTCATGATCCACCCGCCTTGGCCTCCCAAAGTGCTGGGATTACAGGCATGAGCCGCTGCGCCCGGCCCATAATATGAATATATATATTTATATAAAAGACATATATTAGAAAATTCACTAAAATATTAAAAGTTATCTCTATGATAATTTGTGGAGTTTTGCTTTGTTTTATTTTATTTTATTTTGTGTAAGAACTTGGGGGAAAGGGGACCTTGTCAAGAGTATTCCCAATACTTCGGATTTATTTTTAACGCAGCAAAACTTAAATTTGCTGATTATGCACCTTGGTTCTATAGTATAATTAATGTTTATTTACTGAATGTTAAGCCAGAGAACTTCATAACTCATACATTGTTGGAAAACTATTCTAGAAAACTTTAATAATGCAGATATTTAAAAAGACTAAATTATTAGAAAACTAAAGTGTGGGATCTTTTTAAGATTGTGGCCTTTAACTACAGTAATTTGATCTAGGTTTAGGCTAGAAGACATCTTTAGAAACTATTTTAAAGAATGGATAAAAATTATTTGTAATTACCATATCATTGTTTGTTTATGTAGAGGCTGCCAAAGTATTTAGGAGTGCTTGGGAACAGTTTCTTGTCTTAAAAATATTTATTTTATAGTTTTATTTACATTTACTAGCCTGGCAAAACCTTTCATCATAGATCTATGGGAGACACTGATTTTCATGTAATTGAAAAAATATAAGCAAAGCTGTTATTTTGCATCACACAGACAAAAGAAAAAATACTCAGTTGCTTTTTAGAATCTAAACATTATAAACAGAAACCAATTTAAGATATGCTGCTTATATGTACAGAACAAGTCTTTCTGTATTCCTTGGTAAAATAGTTGCAGAAATGAAGATATATATATCTTGATATAGAGATGAATATATAGAGATATATCCTATAGATATATCTATATAGTATTTTATATGTATAGTTATATGCAGTTATAGATGTATGATTGTAAATATATGTAAACATGTGTAAGCATTCATGTAAAAATATATATATATTTATATATATACACATAGTTTTTTTCTTTCCTTATGGTTAAGCATTAGAGACATTACTTTAGAGAAGAGTAAAATACAGGTTGCGTAGTGCTCTGAATACCACTTATCCTGGGTAAATACAGGTAGACCAAATAGCTCTGCTGGCATTTGTGGACAATGCCACCGAGGAATATCAGCCTCTAAAAGCCTTGACTAAGGTCAGAAAAGTTACTCACTGTTAGAATGCAAAATTTACAAAATATCAAAAATTGGTTGCAGTATTACATGTTGACAACTTTATTTGTATATTGGAGATAAAAGCGGTGGGAGTTCTTCCTATAAGCAACACTATATTCTAAGCTCATTGAGCCCACGATGTCTGTCTCTCACATAGTGATGCTATCTATAAGAGTATGCTGTCACATTACTTTGTAAAATTTACTGATATATACAAAACAAAGAGAGTGCTTTTAATAATCCTGAATGTCATGCTTCCACATTTCAACAGAGACCTTAAAGATGAAGGTAGGCCTCAATTCTGATTCAATGTACAAAAGACCTTTTAAATTTCTGTTGAGAATAATTAAAGTAATACTTAAAGCATTCAGATTAACTCAGAGTTTTGTTTCAGCTTCTATTTTGGTTGCAAAAGTATGTCAGTTCTAAGTGTACCAAACTCATATGTGTTTGCTAACTTGGTTCAATGGATGATGCTGCCTAGAATGATCACTTTGAATTGAAATATGCTTAAGCACACTTGAAGTTTTAAAACAGCAGTGTTTTTTGGGCAAGGTGAACACATGATAACAGTCATTGCATAGTTGTAAATTTCTTAAGTTAATAGTTGCATGTTACAAACAGTATCAAGTACAAGCCAAACTTTTTATATTTTTGCATTAAACATGAACTGGGTTACTGTATAATTTCAACATATGACATCCCATTTCAAAAATTATTTTCCATAGGCAGTTATTTATACTTTTAGGCATTTTAATTTCTTGAATTAAAGGACGCAATGTAGGTAAAGATATTCCTATATTTTCAAGTTCTCTTTTGATTGGTAAGGGACAGTGCAGGCCCATCTGTTTTGCAGCAAAGAAAGCCCCAAACCATCTGTGTAGAACCACATGCCAGCTAAAACACAGAGATATGCACAGTTTTTTTGTTATGAAAAATTTTGCAGTATTTTTTTCTGTATTAGTGTGAATAAATTAGCAACAACTAAATTAAAGAAATCTTTAGAGAACATATTAACTTTCTAGTGCCTACAGTAAATTATATTCATTTAGAAATTATTAAAGTTGCATTGTCCCCATATGAATTTTTCCTTACTGTTTCTGAATTTGATACTGAAAATTCACCATCATCTACAAAGTAAATAGCTTCGTGGTTGGTAATGTAAGTTCATTTTTATGAAGCTGTTTTTGACTGGGCAATACATTGGCTTTCAAATAGCAAATAGTTGTGGTTTTTAAAATTCAGCTATAGCTAGTAGCACAGTAAGATGAATAATGTTGTTATCATTAATATATATATTAAAATACTTGCACAATAAGGGCAGGCTTTAGTGCATGAGAATGTTTTATGACATATTTTGAAGAAATTTTTGTTTTCCCATTTTCCAGTGAAGTAAGTAACTCTGAGAAACTATTTTTTAGATTCTACTAGAGTAATTGATAATATAAATTAATTGCTGGTTCTTCAGAAGTCAGTAAGAATGTTGAAGAATAGATGAAATATTAATTGTAATTTATAATTCTTCCATTCTGAAGAATTAAATTAACATTTTAAAATACTTTTAGATTTAAAATGTTTCCTACAATATTTAATAATAGGCTTTTGCCTAAACCAGGTTGGCTATCCAGGCCGTTTTTCTCAAAATCAGAAAAACACATCTCTGAAAGCATCACAAATATCACATTTTCTGATTTTTCTAGCCAGTCTTTTATCTTCATCCTCCTTTAGTTTATAGGTGATTGATGTTTGATGAGTTAGAAAATAACAAATAACAGACATATGTGAATGCATATCAGCTCTTTAAGGCTTAGTAAGTATTGACGAAATATGTCACTCTTTGAGGGAGACCTTTTCTATTATGTTTTACATTGGTATTGAAAATGCTTATTATCTGTTTGAAAAACATTAAAAGCTTTAAATTCAAGCAGCTCATTTTTCATTTTGTTAATTGCATAACATACTAATGTCGCACTAGGTTGTTTTTTTCAGTGGTATAATGATGCAACAATATTTACATACCAACTCTGGTTTTCCTTTAATGGTTTCTATAACAAGATCATAATTTCCTTTAGCGTAATCACTGGCAGATTTATTTGGCGTCCCATCTTCGCTCCGCTCTGGCTTTGGGGGCCTGGGAGAGAGCGCATACTACTTTCTCTCCCTTTTACCCTTAAGTACAGTCTGCTCAAGTGCGGTTGCTGCAGGTCTGAGTTATGCTCTCACCAAACATCCATGTTTAAAAGCTTTTAGGATAGAGTATTAGTAGAAATTAAACGGTTCCTTTAAATTCTGCCCAAAAGCTTTCATAAATTGGTTTACCCACATAATTTTACTGCCCAGTAGAGATGTGAATATGTGAAAGTGGGCGTTTGGAGGAAAACTTCATTAAACTAATTTCAGCAGATTCATAGGAGAGGTGATGTTATGAAAAAGAACATTATGATATTAAGATTTTTCTCTGATACACTTATTGTTAATTTAAATGTTGGTGATAAAAACCCTGATTTCAACCCAGACCTCTATCATATTACCTGAGAAGTCCTTGTGACCTGTCCTCCACCTACCATGATCAAGAAAGGCTTTATATTGCTGGGACACATGCCACGCAGGACTGTAAGTTTATACTGTGGATATTTTATTTTCCCACATGTAACAATCATAAGGTGTTAGAATTTGTCTGGTTACTTTGCTTAACAAGCCTTGGGAGCAGATGAAAGCATTGTAATATGACATTCCAAATTTAGCCCCATTTGTCCTGCATAGAGAAATAAATTCAAAAAACAAAAAACAATTTCAAGCTGTCTCCTGAATTGAGCTGATTTCAGAGAAAAATACCATTAATCGGAGTACTGCAGATTGGTGTGTCTCGTTCTTTGGATGACACTGTATGAGATAACTTTACAAACCTCTCATTATGTTTCAGAGATAGTTTGTTAAATGTCTAGATTCTTTTCAGTCAAGGAGCAAGTGACCTGTTTTAAACCACAGTAACAGCAGAGTTTTGAAAAGAAAAACTCTTCACACATGACGGAGCTGGGCAAAGCTGTGATTTTCTGCTTGGCTGGAACACAGTCTATGATTCGGTTATAAGGTTAATCAATCTGAACTAAAATGTAAAGGGATATGGATAAAAGATACACATGAAATGGAATCCTTAATGTCTCAGAGGAACATGTATTTATATGTCCTCACAGTGGAGACTCAAGCCAATTTCAAACCTACCATGAGATCTCTAATGGCTATCTTAAGTGTTAATTCACTTTGCTGTGAAAGATTCCCTTTGAGGAAAAATTAGGACTATGCACCAAAAACTATGGCATAGTTTTGAAAGATATCCTTAGCAAATTAAAAGCTGACATAATTACTCATTGCAAGCAATAAATGAAATACATTTCATATTTTATTAAAATGTTCTTAAAATAATAGAAACCCAAAGCAGAGTTTATTTCAGTTAACTTGTGACTGAAAATAAATATTTAACATATTTAGCATTCTGCAATTAAGATATATAATTTTAGTGATATGCAATTAGTTTTTTTTCTTAAACAAAACTATTCTGCACATAGTGTGGGTCAAAGCTTTACTTTACTTTACTCTCCAAAGGGCCCATTTGTTTCTGAGAGATTTTCTTTTTTCTGCATTTAATCTGCTCAAAAAAATATCAAACTTAACTGCTCCAATACCTGCACAGTCAAGACTTTCTACTATTTTATAATGTATGCCTGCTTATTAAAGTCTTCAAGACATCCTAGACTTAGACAAACAGTGTCCAAATGTACCATATTTAGCTTCTATCTCAAAATCTCCCGAGCTGTCAATTTAGGTGTTAAAGAGACCATTTGTAAAGCTTGGCTGGGAATTGCCATTATTGACTGGAATGTGTGTTTATCATTACATTCAATGATGAAAGTGGAACATGTAGCATATGAATAAATGTCAGCAGATGTTTCTTTTAAATGGCCTGATTTCAACCTCCTGTTGTTTGTCTTGAATACAAATATTAAAAAAGGGAAAAAAGGCAGAATTTTTTATGACATAAGTGCAAGGGTAGTTAGATTTTTTTGAAAAACAACAAAAATAATGGCTGGAATATCAGACTGAGAGAGTAAAGTAAAATTAAGAGTTGGTAGTGCTTGGCTACTCTTATGAGCTTCTAAATAGGTCTAGCAAAAGGAGAGATTTTCAGTATTTGGTTACAGCAAAATTTAATCTCATAGATCTTTGTGTTTAACAGCTGCTTTTTTTAAAATCACTGAATTTGATTACTGCGTGGAGGGCATTTAACTTGGATCAGGGTCTTAAAAGTCTTTAGCTTTTATTTAGAGACATTGAGTGAAGACACTCAGTAGCAAATGGACACTGTTTTCTTCCTAACTCTTACTTTGAAAGATAGGCATTGAACACAGAAAGCATATTTTCCATATTACAGTGAGAAAAACACAACTTAAATTCAGTGGTATACTAACAAAATAGACATTTTAGATGGAAAGACACAGAATCATCCTTTGTTCATTTCTACGACAGCTTTTTGTGAATGTAATGCATTTCATGTAATTCCTGTGGTGCTTTTGGGGCTGTAAATATTTGGGTGTCATTTGAAGAGGTGTAAAGTGACTAGAGACAAATTCTGGGTGGGCTTTAAGAGCAGGAAATGTAACTTTAAAAATCAGGCACTCATATTAACATAAATTTCCAACATGATTGGTGTAAAAATACTCCAGAGAAGATTTTCAAATATAATATATCTTTATAATAAAATTGTTCAGAATTTGTCACCATTTCCACTTTATTTAAATGATAATAATTTGTACTTCAGATTGTAAGGAGCACTACAGGCTAATGCTTATGTCTGTCAAAAATAGAACTTTGAAAGCCACTGAAGTTATGAGCAAAGCATGTTCCAGGCTTCAAAAAGGGCAATGACTTGGGGCCAGCTTTTTATCCCTGGCTTTCATTTTGGTAGCAGGATTGTTTGTAGCCACTGTTAGTTGTGGGCACAGATATTGCATACACAATCAGACATTTTCTCTTAATTTTTAGAGTGTAAATGCCTAATTGCTTGTGCAATTACAGGAAGCACAAATTTTCTGCCTGTAAAATAGAAGGCTGGGGTTGAATGTAAATTAAATCATTAGTTTAATTTTCTGACCTGTATATGAACAAATGGTATATGTTTCTCTGATATGTGATATTTCTGTAGTATTGATCAAAATCTACTCTTGAAAATGGGATATGCTTTCATGTAATGTTTAATTACCCCTAAGACAAAGAACATTTTGACAGTCATGCTAATCAAATGTCAAGTGTAATATTTAACAATCAAGCCTTTAATTTTTAGAAAGAAATAAAGTACTCTGTTTACTGAGCGTTTCTAGTGGAATAATGCAGTAGTTATTTTGATAACCCCTCTGAAATTTAATATTGAACCTTTAGTTGGCACATATACAACTATTAATCTTTGCAGGTCAGAGCAGCAAAAAATATACTTACCTGCCTTTCTGTCACTTAGACTGAAAACATGGCCCAGCCATTGCTCCATTCCCATCAGATACTTTCAGTACCAAACTCCCATCTTTCATTGCTATGTACATTTTACACATTCCTTCAGTTCAGCACTTTACATAATCTCTTCCAATCACAAATACAAATTGTAGTCCCCCCTCTAAAGAAACACTACTCTCAGTCAGGTAGAGTCACCTTCTTTCACATTCTTCTCTTTTTTTCTTTCCCTTTTTGCCCAGTCCTCATTTGTTCCTTCCTGATCTGGGCACACACACATACCTCCACAATAACATGTCTATGACACCTGTTCCAGGGCTCATCCCCATCTACAAAAATACTTGGCATACGAAACATGAAATGCCTATTAATTAACTCTGCTTGACTTAACTGTGCTTAACTATGATCGAAATTATTCTCTAAGGCTCTATTAGGATGAAAAGGAATTATTAACTAGCTAAAGAGTCCTTCGGATGATTAGAACATGAAAGGACCTGAGAAATGCTGGAATTTAGTTATACCTCGTTTGTCACAATAGCGAATGGGACACTAAGCAGGCAAAGGGCCTGTGCCGTGTTCTGCAGAGAAGGATCAAGAATCCCTTCAGTCACTCTTCCTCTACCCGTGTGCAGAGCATGACTTTACCTCCCAGGCTCTTCAACACATTCTAGGCCAAAGAAACATCACTTAACCTTTCTAAACCTCTGTTTGCTGTCCCATGTGTATCGTGCTTGGCCACAAAAGTGGGAGAGGCACAGCAGGCATTCCAGCACAATGCGTTATAATGGGAGACATGAAATGGGAGTTCATTAGAATTGAACTGAATTAATATTGACGGATAAAAACGACATTTAATCCACAAAAAGAAAAAAAATCATTGTTAATAGCAATTATCTTTTTGTAATCATACATCTCATATTTCAGGATAAGCTCAAAAAAATAGGTGCTCTATGATGACAGGCTGCCATCAACTCCCTGAGCTGTTTTTAACTGCCAACAACAACTAATGACACTTTAGGACTTTAAATAAGCCAAAAAGGCCAGAAAAATGGTACCTTCTTTAGGGAAACAGATTCAGTAGCAAATTTGAAGATATGATGATGTATATTCCTCTTACACTAAGAAGAACGGCCAGTTAAGACATAAGGATCACCATATTCTTAAAATTAGGTTTCTCACTGAAGCTAGAAGTGTTCAGCATGTTGTCCAGAATGATTTTTAGGAAATAATAATTGGGCAGGGGCACTGAAATAGATCATCTTAAGCAAATTTCACCTTCCAGGAATTCACAGACTTTGTAATATCACTTTGTGACTCTACATGATTGGGGGTATGGGAAGAGGGCATAGCACACAGCAGTTTTCAAATATATTGGACTATATTTTCTTAGAGTATCTCCTAAGTGCTATTGTTCTAGGAAGAACTTTGGACCTGATTTAACTTAATGTTCTAATACTGTAATTGATTATGAAATGTTAGAGTACCCTACTAGCAGGTGCTACTTAAAACTAGGAAAGAGAAAGGGGCTCTGACCACTTAGGCAAGAGCTCTTTGCACTCTTCCATGGCAATTTCTGTGGTCCTCATGGTTCTCACACTAACGTTATTTATTAGGTTTTTCAATTCTTTTCTTCATTTAGGATGCTGTTAGAAATGGTTCACACTTTCTAATCATTTAGGCTTCAGGTCTTCAGATTTGTTAAGTCAAATAAATATATAGGAGAAGCTGGAGAGGAAAGGAGTTTAAGGTGATCAAAAGGGAAGTCTACCAAGGGTAGGCAATCTTCTACATGGCGTGGTTAGGTAGCATGAAACACCACTGGCTCCAAAAGCTGTCATTACCCGGGGTACCAGCAATTCTCATCATACAGGGCAGAGGGTAGGGGCAGAGAATAGCTGGGAAAAGAGCCATAATTTATTAGCAACTTCTGTGTACAAGGCACTGAGCTGAACACTTTCACAAATATTATTTCATTTATTGCCCCAAACACTTTGGAAGGTGGGTAGTGTCATCCTTATTTTCCAGGAGACAAAATAGAGGCATCAGTTCTAGGAAGTACTAGTCAAAGTATGTTTCTTCTCAGAGTTAACCCTCTGGGAAGATTAGGGAAGAAAAGCTGAGATAACAGGTACCAAAGAACTGGGGAAGTTGAAGGATAGAGGCTAAAAATGCACAGCCTTATATAAAGCTTATTATAATTACTGAAACCAGGTAGCAGCAAGAGTCCTTTAATCCTTCAGTGAATTATCACTGATATTAAAGACAGTATTTTAATATTTAGAGATGCTCAATTTTTAAGCAAATAAAAGAACAGATGCTGAGAGTTTCCAAGTATCCTGAAGTCTTAGCATTGGCCTACTCAGGAACCGATATGTCCGAGATCATAAAGAGAATTCTTGATGTCTCTGTAGGTACTTTAACTTCACCCTCAAATCCAGCCCTTACAGGGAGCCTCAGTTCACTGCACTCCTGTCTTTTGTTGGGAAGGTTTCTTTGTTGCTGATCTAAACCACCAATTAAGAGCATGAAGAGTTTCTGTGGGAAGTGGATTCCAGAGGCTTCTTTTCTCTCTCAGTAACTCAACCTTTTGGTCTTCAGATATCCCTAAAAACAATGTTTTCTATATTGTTATATATGCTTACAAAAGTTTTTATCAGAAACAGAAATTTATTTTGCTTAAAGATATTTCCAAGTGATTCATCATAAAAAAGAAAAAAAATTACTCACACATGCATATTGCTTTAGAAAACCATTTAAAGTATCATTATCACATCATTTATGTCTAAATCTTTATGATTTATGAGATCACAAAATACAAAGTTCATGTTTTCTACTCTATTAAAATGTCTAAAAAAGAAAAAGAAATCCACCTAATACTGTTAAACCCTGTAAAATAAAACTGTCATCATATATATTAAAATTCTACTCTTCCAATAGTTACTATCTGACTCGTTATCTTTATATACTAACATTGTCACAGTTAAATTACTCTCTATCAAATATAGGAACAGAATGATACAACATGGGATGAGCCAGATATGATCAGATAACTTTTAATCTATGCAATTGTGAATCTCATATTAATGAGAGGATCCACATCAGAAATTAGTAACAGGAGGTATCTTACAGATGGATGGTGATAAAAAATTCCAATTTAAAATGAAAGTAGCAGCAATGCAAATTAGTGCAAAGTGGAACTTTTGTTCACAAAAAAATTAAGGTCAAATTGCACAGATTTAGAATTAAGTGTGTTAATTCCAGACATTGTCAGTAGTCAGTTTCTTTAAGAACCTTAGTCATTTATCTTTCCGAGATTAATATTAAAATTGTCTTAGACAAATGCCATACCCTAATTGGTACTTTTCAAGTCCCTCCCCCTTGACCTGTGTACTTACATACCCTTTCAACTGTTTCCAAATGAGAAGCTACAATCTAAAAGCCTATTTTTAAAGAGAAAACATTTGGAAAATAAAGTTCAATGCCTGAAGAGCTGAAATATTCCGTGTGAATACCAGCCTGGACAGAAGATTTTCGCTGAGGAAATGAGAGTTTTGAAGCATTTGGGACCAAGGAAAAGAATATTTCCTCTTAAACATTTCCAGCTTAAAATATGTGGTGAGGAAACTGGAATTTTCAAAACTGGAAAAAAAAAAGAGAAAACATTTTGGCTGATAAGATGCTCCTGAATAAAATATTATCTGAAACAAATGTTTAAGTCAGAAAACACCTGCCAATGTAGATGTGCCCTTCAATAAATATGGTGTCTCCATCCTCGCTTAACATGTTTCTTAGCAATAAAATGTTGGCATTAAATTTAAACATAAGTGCAGTATAAAAGAGGCATATAGCTATATCTTATGGACGTGGTGTTATAACAGCTAGACCAGGGATTTTCAATGTTTTGAAGTTACAACAGTTTTATATTAACACCACTTAGAGAATATAATTAAGAAGTAAGGTGTTTAATGACATAGATAAGAGAATAATAATATAACCAGAGTGATATCAGTCTGTTACTGATAATTTATATAAAAGTAATAATCTGAATATAAGGCTTACGATAGGATAGTAAAGTTTGCGGATAAAAGCCACCAATAATATAATAATATTTTCATTTTTCTTTTTATAGTTTGTTTTCTGGATTATGTGAAACACCTTCAAAATTGTTTTTATATACATGTGGCAATGTATGTATATTTTGTTTTCTAATGCATCCTTGCACATCATTGAGACAAATATCTTTATAGAATGGAGGTGATAAAATAATTTAGAGATTTGAATGAAAATGTCTTATTCTTTCAGGGACTTACAGATAATATCCCTCCTAAAAGCATACTATTAAATAAAAAACCTATAATTTCCAATAAAAATATCCAATGGATATTACACTTGCAAACTATGAAACCTGGCAGACACTCATACATACAATGCTAATTTGAAGGAAAATGTAAAATTTCCTGAAACTGGGAAATTGCAATTGTCAAAATAAAGAAAACCAGATGCTACCTTGGTTGGAAGAAAAGTTTCAAAGTACAAGAATGGCTTAATTACTATGACAGTTGTTCTACCATATCCCTCAGGTTGGAATTGGTTTGGGGAGGGGGGAGATCTTTAGAATCTACTAAATCTATATATTTATAACCAGAAAAGTGTAATATGCAGACTCACTTAAATGCTTAATGTAAAAAAGCAATGTTTTTCCTTTGAAAATATGTATTTAACATAACATGAAGATTATTTTATTCAAGACCTATCATAATGAAATATTTGATTGAAATATGTTTAAAGCTTTCCACTTGAAATATGCATCTTATTAAATATCAGTTTATCAGATCAACTATTTGATAATATGCACCAGAACTCATCATGCAAGATGAGTTCAGGAATATAACTGCCTTTGGTGGGAAAAAAAATGAGACATACCTGAGGTAAGATTACGTGAGAGAATGAGAAGATGGGAAGGAGCGGGAAACATGGAATTAAGCCTTTCTGAGAATCAAGGTACTAAAATATAGAGGAAAAGCCAATCATGATTTTTAATCAAGTATCCAAAATGGGTCTTTGGTGCAAACAGTGGTAGTGTCATGTCAAAAACAAATAGGTGCTGAACATAGCAGTTCCAAAACTATTTCATTTAACACAGAGTTTACTCAATTTCTGCTTCTTGAGTAAGAAATTCCAGGATACACTTCACTTGCAAAATATTTTTGATTCAGTATGTATAATGATTATTTTAATTTTATATCAATTCTTACCACATCATTGAAAGCTAAGATGCTAAGAACTCATTCGAACAACATTCATTGTTCATTATATTACCAAGAGCATCTAATTATTGAGACTCTTTTTTAAAGCATCCATATGAGCTTGTACCCCAATAACCAAATATATTATCATGATGTTCTGAGTTTTTTTTTCTCCTATGTTGTTATCATTTGATATAGTTTACATATTTTTCCCGCCCAAATCTAATGTTGAATTGTAATTCCAATACTGGAGGTGCAGCCTGGTGGGAGGTGATCAGATCATAGGGATGGATTTTTCATGAATGGTTTAGAACCATCCTCTTGGTGCTATACTCACAATAGTGAATAAGTTCTCATGAGATCTGGTTGTTTAAAATTGTGTGGCACCTCCTTCTCTCATGTGAAATGTTTGCTCCTGCTTCACCTTCTGCCATGAGTGAAAGCTTCCTGAGGCCTCCCCGGAAGCAGATGCTGGTGCCATGTCTCCTATACAGCCTGTAGAACCGTGAGCCAATTAAACCTCTTTTTTATGAATTACCTAGTCTTGGGTATTTATTTATAGTAAGGCAAGAATGGCCTAATACATCACTTTATAACTAAAGTATTATGTACTAAAGTTCTAACAATTTCTCAAAACATAGCCAAGCTTAAAGTATATAATACATATACTTTAAGAGATATTGGCAGGTTATTTGAATTCAGACACACAATTTGCATACTCTAGAAAGGATACAGCCGGGCGCGGTGGCGCACACCTGTAATCCCAGCACTTTGGAAGGCCAAGACAGGCGGATCACTGAGGTCAGGAGTTTGAGACCAGCCTGGCCAACGTGGTGAAACCCTGTCTCTACTAAAAATATTAAAAAATTGGTGAGTGTGATGGCACGCACCTGTAATACCAGCTACTCAGGAGACTGAGGCAGGAGAATCACTTGAACCCAGGAGGCAGAGTTCGCAGTGAGTTGAGATTGCGAGCAAAAGAAGGAAAAAGAAAGAAAGAGAGAAAGAAAGAAAGAAAGAAAGAAAGAAAGAAAGAAAGAAAGAAAGAAAGAAAGAAAGAAAGAAAGAAAGAAAGAAAGAAAGAAAGAAAGAAAGAAAAGAGTAGAAAGAAAGAAAGAGAAAGAGAAGAGCAGGGGAGGGGAGAGGAGGGGAGGGCATGGGAGGGGAAGGGAAGGGAAGGGAAGGGAAGAGAGAAGAAAACAAATAAAGAGAAAGAAAGAAAGAATACTCATAAGGTTATACACTGTAACTCCTTGTAATACCAGAGTATATACAGTTTTAAGTGATTTATTTTCAAACAATTTAACATGTAAAATATCACTGAACATTATCTAATATAATTATTTTCCAAAGAAAATATTCATAGGAAGTGACTTCCACTTCCAAATATCATGGAGCAGCTTATAGTAGATCAAAAATAATAAAATAGACTTTTTTAAAAACCTGAAATAAATAAATAAACTTATTTATTTTACAATATATATTAGTAGATAATTATTTTTCCAAAGTTAATAGATTTGAAACTGGATGTTCATTAACAAAATAATAATAATAAGCTGTAGCTAAAAGCAATTAGGAAAAGCTGGACAATATGCAAAGACACAAGATGAAGGCATAGGAGAGTTTCTGAAATAGTCAAGACTTCGGAGCAAACTTGTGGAGAAAAGGGAGCTTACCATGGCAATCCCAATTTTTTTTAAAGTATTTTTTCCCCTTTATGGCATCTGCCAATTCTTGGCTTAGAGCAAGAAGATGGAAACGCAGATGAAGGCCAGCTGTTAATAGGCAGAGAAGTTTTAGGCAATCTCAAGAGACTAAGAAGTAAAATATTGGAGTTTTGTGATATCAAAAGAGAGAGAGATTTGAGGGACATAGAATCCAAAGAAAAAGAATCAGGATTTGTACCACTCCACTCTTCAAGGAATTTACTAATTAAGCTGCATTGAACAATAGGCTAAGAGACATTCAGAAAAATATATATATAAAGCAGGACAGAATACTGGCATTCTCATGATCCTGTGAGGACTCTCAACTAGGATATCTAGAAAGCTATACCCTTGGAAAGAGGAATACTAAGTCTTACAAAGGCAGAAAACCATCTACAGTCAGCTCAATTCATCATTAGGTTAATATGTTCCATTCTTTTGCTCCCCGTCAGAGAAGGGAATGAATCTTCTCTGGAATGAGATAACAGATTGGTTCTTACAATCAAACAGAATGTCTATGTTTCAATGAAAAAAAAAAAAAAAAGACAGTACAATCTTGTTGAAGAAGGAGTCTCAAGAAGGAGTCTCAAAAGAACAAGCAGACAATAGAAAGAAACCCATACGTGACACAAATATTAAAGATAACAGACACATAATTTAAGATAAATTAATCGACAGCTTCAAGAAATGAAACATGACAGAGAAATTTACCACAAAACTGAAACCTAAACAAAAGCAAATAAAACATATATATCTAAAAACATACTTACTTAAATGCATATGTTAAAAGATAAGCTTAACAGTAGTTTGGAAAGAGCTAAAATAGGGATTACAACACTGGAAGATAAGTCAGTAGAAAATACTGAGACTGAAGCACGTAGAGTAAAATGAATAGAAAGTACAGAAAAGAGCGTAAGACATATGTGGGTCGTGATAAAAAGATCTAATATTTATGCAACTTGAGTGCTGGAAAGAGAGCAGAGGGAGAATGTGGCAAATGTAATATTGCAGAGAATTTTACCAAGAATTCTTCAATGCTGAAGAAAAAACTGCAAGGACAAATTCAGAATATCCTGTGTACCTGAAATAGAATAAATATAAAGAAAACTATACAAAGAAAATCACAATGAGGGACTTCAGCATAAAACTAGCAAAACGTATAGACAAGGAGAAAAATCTTAAGAGTGCCCGGAGGGCGAAAATATCATTTCTCTCAAAGAAGTGGAAAAGACAATGGAAACCAGGAGGTAATGCCTTATCTTTAAAGTGCTTAAAGGGGGGAAAAACCCTACTAAAGCAGAATTTTAGACTCAGATAATATGTCTTCCAAAAATGAAAGAAGAATATAAAAACTAAGATTACTCATTAGCAGTAGACACAGATTAAAGAAAATAGTAAAGTATTTCTTTGAGGAAAATGAAAAAGAAGCCAGAAGCAAATAGATAAATGCACGGAGAGGTAAAGAGCAATGGAAATGGTAACTATGCATGTACATCTGAAAAAACATAACATCTACAAAAAGAAATAAATTACTTTGTGGTTTAAAATACAGCTAGAATTAGTCAGGCACAGTAACTCATACCTGTAATCCCAGCACTTTGGGAGGCCGAGGCAGGTAGATCACCTGAGGTAAGGAGTTCGAGACCAGCCTGCCCAACATGGCAAAACTCCATCTCCACTAAAAATACAAAAATTAACCGAGCATAGTGGCATATGCACCTGTAGCCCCAGCGACTTAGGAGACTGAGGCAGAATTGCTTGAACCCAGGAGGCAGAGGTTGCAGTGAGCTGAGATCGTGCCACTGCATTCCAGCTTGGGTGACAGAGCGATACACCGTCTCAATAAAATAAATAAATAAAAATTAAAATTAAAAATACAGCTAGAATTAAAATGCATGACAATATGAATACAAAAATCAAGAAATGGGTAAATAAAATAAAGTGTTTTATGGGTTTTGTATTTTCCGGAAGTTAGTAAGAGTGCAAATTTAAGACAGATGCTCTGGGCTGGGCATGGCAGCATATGCCTGTAGTTCCAGCTACTTGGGAGGCTGAGGTTGGAGGATCACTTGAGACCAAAAGTTTGATACCAGCCTGGGCAACATAGCAAGATCCCATTTCTAAAAAAAAAAAAAAATAGCTGGGCATGGTGGCTCGAAACTCTAATGCCAGCTACTCAGGAGGCTAAGGTAGGAGGATCACTTGAACCCAAGAGTATGATCATGCCACTGCACTTCAACCTGGCTGACAGAGACCCTGTCTCAAGAAGAAATAACAAACAAACAAAAACCAAAAAAACCACACAAACACAAATAAAATAGATTCTCTTAAATAAGAGTGTGAGTTGCAATCTCTTGGGAAATCAATAAAAATCTGTGAAGTATAATTACTAAACTAGCCAAATATAAGAGTGGATTAATGGAAATAGTTAATTAGTGCAAAACAAAGAAACAACAGAAACAAAATAAGTAAACACAATAGAAAATTAATTTTAGTATGGTAAACATAAATTCAAATGTATCAGCAGTTACATTAAATATAAATGGACTAAATACAACATGGTTAAAACGAAGATGTGAGATTATTTTTTAAACCCAACTTTATGCTATTAAAACACACACGCACAAACCCATATACCCTTAAATACCACAGAGAGGGTGAAAGTGAAGGATGGAAAAACAACTCAAAAATATGAATCAAAATAAGACTGATGTTACTACAATGATATCAAACAAGGTAAATATTCAGGCAACCTAATTTTATTAGAGATAAAGAGAGCATATTTAAATGATAAAAGGGTTAGGACATGAGAAAAATACAGCAGTTTAAAATTTATACGTCTACCTATCTAATAACATTGCTTTAAATATACGAAACAAAAGAAATTGACAGAAATAGAAAATGCACAAATCAGCAATCATAGTGGAAAATTTTAACATATTTCCCTAAGTAATAATAAAAGTGGACAAAAATCAGTAAGGATACAGATGATTTTAGCAAGAAAATCAACATTCATGATGTAACTGACTTATTATGACATTGTGTTTAAAGGTGATAGGTATTCTTTCAAGTGCATGTGGAATGTATTGTATGCTAAAACAGATCATGTTTTATTCAATGTTGTTATAGGTTCAACACATTTCTGAGAATTAAAATCATAGTGCATTCTCTGATCTTATTGCTGTTGATTAGAAACTGAATTTTTTAAGTAGAAAATCCACAGATGTTTGAAAATTGATCAATGCACTTCTGGAAATAGAATAAAATTTCCTAATAATATATGTAGATATTAATAGGTATCTACATAAAACCCATAATTAGTATCATACATAAACACAGAAGCTTTTCTCCATGAAGTTGGAAAAAGACAAAGATGTCCATTAATGCCTCTTCTGTTCAACATCTAGCCAGAGTTAAGCAAGAAAAATAACTGGAAGATACAAAGATTAGAAAAAAAGAAAAAATGACATTATTGGCAGATGATGTAACTCTATATGTATAAAATTCAAAGGCTTCTACAGTAAACCAATTAATACTTATAAGCAAATTTAGCAAGGGAATTGAAGGAATAGTCAATATTTTAAAAATCAATTTTACTTTTATATACACTAACAGACAATTAGAAAATGAAATTATAAAATATACGTACAATTTGCAACAGCATCCAAAGAAAGCAAATACAAGAAAAAATATCTAATAAAATATGCATAAGATCTGCACATGTAAAACCAAAAACTATTACTGAGAGAAATTAAAGACTATAAAAACTACAAATGAAAGGATTTACCATGTTTCTGAACAGAATACAATGTTGAAAAGATAGCATTTCTTTCAAAAATGATATATAGATTCAATCAAAATTCTAGCAGATATTTTTAAATATGGAAATCCACAAGATAATTTTAAAATCCATATGGAAATATAAAGGGATAAGAATAACCAAGATCATCTTGGAGAAGAACAAATTCAACAGAGATACGTTACCGGAAATCAAGACTTAATACAATATATAGTAATTAAGACAGTATATACAGAGAGAAAGGAGACAGTGTATACAAGGAGAACCTAAAGACAAATCTGCACAAATATGTAGTCACTTGCTTTATGACAAAAGTGAAACTGCACTGAAATATTGAAAGAATTTTCTTCTCAATAAATACTGCTGAGCAAATTGGTTATACGTAAAGAAAAAATATATAAAGGACCTTACCTTTCGGCATACACAAAAATCAATTCAGGTGCTTTGTAGACATAAAAACAAATGGTAAAAATACATTTCCAAAAAATAAGAATATATTGTCATGCTCTTGGATAAGTAAAGCTATCTTTAACAGTACACAAAATGCACTAACCATTAAGGAAGACCACATTAAAATTAGGAGATTATATTCATCCAAAGACATCATTAAGAAAGTGAAAAAGGCAAACCATAGACTGGAAAGAGATGTTTGCAAGGCACATGTTTCAAAAGGACACGTATCCAGAATATACCAACTATTACACCACCAGAAGAAAAAAGACAACTCAAAAAAGAAATGAGCAACAGAGTTGATCAGATATTTCACAAAAGGTAATAACCATGGCCAATAAATGTAGGTAAAATGGTCAAATTTTATTAGTTGTCAAAGAGGTGCAAATTAGAATTACAGTGAGATATCACTATATATCCACCAAAATGGATAAAATTAAGGAGAACGACAACACCAATCCCTGGTGAGGATATAGAGCAACATCAGACATTGCTGGTACAAGTATTAAATAGTACAACTGCTTCAGAAAATTACTTGATCAAATCTACCACAGTTGAACAAACATACACCTTATTACACATCATTTCCACTCCTAGGTATATATTCAACAGAAATGTGTACTTGTGTGCCCAAATCACATACAACAAGATTAACAGTAGCCAACAATTAAAGACAACCTATGTCTGTCAAAAGTCGGGATTAATGAATTTTAGTATATTTATGTGATGAAATGTCCTACAGCAATGAAAATGAGTGAACTGCAATTACACAACCCAATATAGGTACAACAAAGTGCATATGATATGTTACTACTTATATAAAGGTCAGCAACATGAAACTAATTGCAAGATAAAAGAATCAAGATTGCAATTTCTTTTGGAGGGGGTAATGACAAAATGTGACAAAGGGGAGGTCCTTATATGCTAATAATGTTCTATTCCTTGAACTTACTGAGTATTACACAAATATGTTCACTTTTTTAAAGTAATAATATGTACACTTTCATTTGTGTATTTTTAATGTCTATTTCTTTTTTTATTTTATTTTTATTTTTATTTTTTTTTGAGACGGAGTCTGACTCTGTCGCCCAGGCTGGAGTGCAATGGCATGATCTCGGCTCACTGCAACCTCTGCCTCCTGGATTCAAGTGATTCTCCTGCCTCAGCCTCCCTAGTAGCTAGGACTACATGCGCGCACCACCATGCCCTACTAATTTTTGTATTTTAGTACAGACGGGTTTTCACCATGTTGGCCAGGATGGTCTTGATCTCTTGACCTCGTGATTCACCCACCCCAACTTCCCAAAGTGTTGGGATTACAGATGTGAGCCACCGTGCCCGGCCTTTAATGTTTTATTTCAACAAAAATTTACTTAACACAAAACAAACTGCAGGGCTGATGAAAATAGAGTTCAGAAGAAAAGTTTCACCGGTAAAGATATTGTCCCATAGTTTAAAGTTCTACATTGGCTCCATGGAGGCTTTAGTCTTCAATTTTACTTATGGTAAAGGGAGGTTAAGGACATCAGTTCATATATACCACTACAATAATAACTTCAAGTGAAGGCACTATAAACCACAACAGAATGCTTATATGTCTTAATTTTTATATGGTTGTACTTTTTTCCCCTTAAATCTCTAAGTTATTTTATTGAGAACAGTCATGTGTCATCTAGTGACAGACATACGATCAGAGAACTGCATCATTAGGCAATTTCGTTGTTACGGGAACATCAGAGTGTGTACTCACAGAAACCTAGATGGTATAGCCTATGACTCACCTGGGCTATATGCCAGAGAGTGTTGCTCCTAAAAACTGTACAGCATGTTTCTGTACTGGATACCATAGGCAACTGTAACATAGTAGTAAGTATGTGTGTATCTAAACATAGGAAAGGTACAGTAAACATCTGATATTATAATCTTTTGGGACTACTGTCATATATGTGGTCCATCATTGGCTGAAATGTCTTTATGTGATGCATAACTGTAATTGTCTTTTATTGTGTCCTTGCCACATGCTTATGAAGTGAATAGAGAAAGATATTATCCATCTCACAAGGCAAGACAGAATGAACCAAAACCACCACCAAAACCCATTTGGATTTTTACTAAAAAGAGGGCGATTGATTGATTCTGCACTTGTTTTATGGCCTTACCAACTCAAACATATAATTTCTGCTTTGACCTACTCTACTAAACACAGACTCATCTAGTCATGCTCAGAGACTACTTTCTAGCATCTCCTTCAGTGAAGAATTCCAGGAATATTTGTTTGAAACACAAAATGCTTTAGACAGCTGTCCACATTTCTCTCCAGAGCTGTTTTTTAAGGCTCCTTCATTTCTCCTAATTACATCAGGTGGAAAGCCCGAATGACATGCTAAGAAGCATTCCACACCTTACATACTTACATCCATAGCTTTACTCTCTCTCACTAGGAGAGTAACTATTTTTTTTTTCTAAAGAGAGAGGATACGTCCTGCTTCATGATGCAGAATTCTTACAGCTACATCAGTGACAAAGAGAAGTGAACTACTTGTTCTTAAGGAACTGAAGATCGTTATATTCATACTGGACTGCCATGCAATGTGTGCAAAACTAGTAACAATTACTCAAAAATCTAAGGATATCCTGATGATAGCAACCTCATCCTCCCCAGAACAGAAGAGCTGGGGCATTTCTGAAATGATTAATGGGACCAGTTTGCCTTATCTCAAGAGACTGATGTATTCTCTCTGATTATGCTACAGTAGACTAAGAATTGACTTCTCTAAAGAGTAGTTGGTTCTAGGAGTGATCCACATCTATGACTCTATCTTATAAAATTATACAGACTTTCTTAAAAAAGCTTATAATTCCTTGACTTCAATAAGGGGAATTCGTATTTTCTAACGTATCTATGAACTACATCATTAATACAATCATCTATTTCTCCCCAATTTTAGGCATCAAAATTGGGGGGGAATAGAACAAGATCGTGCTCTATTAAATCTAAATCTAACTTAAATCACATTTCCATTGAGGAAATGAGATTCAGTTCAATGTAATGGCTGTCATGAAATCTAGGCTGGGAAGTGGAATCAAACTTACTTTTCCTAATTTTAAGTCCAATGTGTTCATCCTAGTATTTTCTATATTGTATGATATTAACAAGAATACCAGTTGTGAGACAGGAATTACAAATGAGATCAAGCAAGCTCAGAGCTTCATTTTGACCACTTGGTCTTCTTGGTTTGTTTTACTTCTATACCTCCCTACCATTCATGCTGCATATCCCCTGAGAAAATCTCCTTAAGACTAGTGTTACTGATATTCTAAGAAAAGCATAATCTTCTGCTATACTTTCAGAATTGAATCCAAATTTCACAGCCGATGATCATGGTGAACTAATTTCTCTCATTCTCTCATCTTTGCTTATCATGGTTGTCCATCTAGTTTTGGCTCTACCAACTATTTTACTCAACTGGAGGAAATATTTACACACACACACACACACACACACACACATACTTGCACCTTTCTGGGATATGACTAGTTGATTAAAGGGAAGTATTCAAAGATATTAGATGTGTTTAATTAGGATTCCACATGTGCCTATTATTTTAAGATGAGAAATAAAATGCTCTGTGAGAAGCCTTATCTAAAATTTGAATGGAATTTCCACGTCATTCTGTTCTTGGTTATTATGAGAGTTCAATGTTGTGGAAATTATTACAAATTCTGTTTTGCCACTATAAAGGATGAGACCTTGAAATGAATGAATAAATCTTCCAGATTTTAAGTTCTTAGACCTTCAACTTTTACTCACAAAATCTATTACTGTAAATAATAAATATGAACAATCAAACAGCACTATAGTCTTTCATCCCAGAATTTATTTCAAGCATGTCTTTAATAATAGAAATACCTTTATATACTCAAAATACTTTTTGAAGGAATCTCATAACCAACCTGAAGAAGGAATGAATTATTTATTAGTATCTTGCCCCCTAAAATTTTAAAAATGACCTTTGAAAGATATTTCCAAGTCAACCAAGACCAATATATGAGAAATAACTAGGAGTAAATTGATTTTTGTCACCCAAATTCTTTTTGCACTTAAAGTAACTTCTCACTCACCTACATATCAGGGTTTCCTCATGCTGTGGATCTTGAATATTGATTTTCCTATAAAAATTTTAAAGAAATGATGTTCTGAATTATAAGAAATATGAACTCTTTAGGTATTTGAAATTGAAAAGAGTTGAGAAGAGTTGCTTTTAGAAAGAGCAAAGAGGACAAGTGAAAAATTTAAAAATGGAATGAATGGAATTTAAAAATGCAAATGAGTGAATCATATTTTTCAGAGAAGCCAGATGTCCACTTACTTCCATGTTACAAATCAGTCTAAAGGCTTATTTGTAAGGAAAGGTTTACACAATAAAAACAAAATGATGTATTTAGAAAAACAGTCTATTGATCCATCTGGTTTCAATGTCTATATAAGAAAGAAGGAAAAAGATGGCATTTTGGTTAACGTTACCTCAATTATCAAGATTAGAGTTACTGAATCTTCCTTCAAGAAGATCGTGAATAGACACTACTTTGTATGCAAAATTTCTTTGTGTGCACTTCATAAACATTTTCTGTAAAGAACGACCACAGAGTTTATAAAGAATTATATTTCCACAAAGGTTTAAGAACCACTGCTCCTCTAGCCCAAATATCTACATTGTGAAATCCCATTGTTTGCACCTTTTTAAAGATAGATACTACCTAAAGACACAAGTATAGTGTTTTCTAAGAAGTCAAACATCCTGCAAGTAAACCTTTTTTTTTTTTTTTTTTTTTGTAATAGTTCAATTTGGTGAGTGGATCAGAAATTAATACCCTTTGGAAATAGGCAAAAGGAGTAGAAATGACAAAGTACTTAATTACAGATTATTGTTATAATCATTTATCCTCATAAATGATCATATAAAAAACCACATACACCAGGCAGAAATAAATCTTAAAATTATTATGAAACTTTAAAATAGTTTGTAAAACTTTAAAATAGTTTTACAATAATATGGCTAAAGACTTTGGCATTTGCATTAACAAATACTCAAATCAATTACCCATATTTGTTCCAGTTCAGCCAAATAAATAAATACATACATAAGCAGAATAGAGATATTTGCTGCTAACTATGCAAACATCATTTCAAGTCACTGAATTACAGAATTTAACAGTGTCACATCACTCGAAAATTTGTGAATGGGAGCAGCATAAGAGAAAAAAGAAAGTATGCATCCCCATCGTTCTTCAAACAATTCAAAGTTGGCCAAAATATGGACTACAGATTCTATTACTTGTATTTTTTATTTGAAATTTCTATCAGAAATTTCTACTTCAAATTTCTTAATGTATTATCATTATCATGATTCCACTATTCTATTTTTTAAAAGGTTTACATAGCAGAGAAGAAATGGAGAATTATCAATTACTGAGAAAATGTGGGTTGAAGACAGCCAACACTTATTAGTAAGGCTCCTTCACACCCACACCCATATAATCCACCAGGGACTGTTATCTCATCAAAATTAAGTATATTTTCCAGCTCATTTGACAAGATTTAGTTCAACTTTTTGCTTTATATGAATAGACTTTGTCTAACTAAATAAAAATTTTAAATAAGGGGGCTAGATAATGATCCTTGTCTAATGTAGTATTCCTAAAATTTTTCTTTTTTTGAGTTGAGATATTAGAGCAGTCCTTTTTTGCCATCTGTACTTATATATAATTTATTAGAATCAAGAAAACATAATAAACATAATAAATGACCAGTCTGGATAGTGTTTCATTTCTAAAGCTTCAGAATGGTTATGGAAGCTAAGTAAAAGAAGAAACTCACTTTTTACTTAATTAGTAACTAGGGCAGTCATTTCATACAAGAAACAGGAGCTCAGTAAATTCTTCTCTCAATGGGGTGATAATATATATTCATACTGTATACAAGAAACAGTGATCTTGTTGGTAAGGATACAATCTAATTAGATCAGGAAATAAACTCGAAGCCTTATTTGGACCTATTATTTTCTGAAATCACCAAACCATGTAATACGACTTAAGTCTACTCAATCAGCATCTTCAGTATAACAAGATTGAGGGGATTTGTATAGATTAAATATCAGAAGGACTCGTCTAGATAAGTGATTCCCCAAGTGTGATTCTCAACCAACAGCATCAGCATCATCTATGGGTCTGTAAAAAATGAAAATTAATCTGTCCTACCCCAGGCCTACTGCTTTAACAAGTTCTTCAGGTAGTTCTTAAACACATTATAGTTTGAGAATCACTGACCTAGATCATTAAATTCTGATTTTGTTTCCAATATTTTCTGTGTACTTAGCTCTCCTGCTACCTGCTTCTGTTTCACACCTGCTAGAAAAAGAATCCTTCTAACACATTGTATAATGGGGAAAAAAAGTTTGAATATTTAACTATTCTTGGAAAGCCCTAGAATTACCAACTATTTAAAATAATTTGAGTATAGATTTCTCTGTTTGGGCTTATTAATATTCCATTATCTTTCCTGTTATCTCAGAAAAATCTCATAATAATTTACATATATTTACTTTACTTTTTCATACACATACACACGGAGATATATTATTTTTTAAATGGAGGTATTGAATGAGTGGAAAGTAGTCATGATATTAACCATACACCTACATTTAGTACTTATTGTTTTTCCCGTCCCTTCCTATGTAATGTAAAAGAGACAAGAAAGTAAACCAATACTAAAACAAAATGGTAGAAGCAGAGCTTTACAATAATGTATATTTTTGAAACCATGGAAAGTGTTAAAGCCAAAGACCTTCTAAAAAACATTAATTGACTTTGAACCTTCCTGTGGCAATCTTCAGTCTACTGACAAGAGTTTGAAGTGGTCCCATCCGTCAATCTAGTTCAGCGATCACCTCCTGTATGGAGTCTTCTAGCCTCTCTGAGGCAAGTTAAGAGCAACTCCTCCAACTTCCCATAAAAATGTTGGCACATTTTTATTATAGCATTGCTGTGTTGTGTTGTTGCCTTTGTTTTATATCCTCATTCACCAGATGATCAGTATTTTGAAGTTTTGAAACTTTATCTTACTGGTTTCTGAATTACTGACAGACGGGATAGACATGCCCCTTAATCAATACTCAGTATTGTTTTTGAGTGAGCAAATGAGGAAATGAATGAAACCGTCATAGTAAATATAATACATCCTCTTGGAGAATGAGAGCTCAAATAATACTGGAAAAAATCAGGTATCAGCAATAATCTTGCATCACTTGTTATGTTAACAGTGTTAGAATATCGTTTGTCTTGTACCCATGTAGGCACTTTTGACAACTACAGCTGTGACACAGAATCATCCAATACTAGTATCCCAAAAGACCTGAAATATAATCAAATGGATGCTATGAATTTCTGCTAGTGAAGCAATACAAAGCCCTAACTAAATGACTTGCTTAAATTTGTATAGCATGTTATTGAAAAAACAGATAAATAACCTATTTGTTTTCCCATTGCCCAACACTGCCTCTTAAAAGATCGTGAAATAATTTAACTTACCAATTATGTGCCTTTCACACTTAAATAACTATGAAAATTATGTTGTATTTCACCTGATGTTTTATATCTGTAAATAAAAAATTATCCTGCTCCATGATTACTATCCTGCTCCATCTTACCATTTGGAACAGACTTGTTCCTTGTCTATTTTAGGGCATCTTTGAGAAATTTCAAGGCCCCATTTCACTTTATAAAGCCCCTTCCTCCCGCAGTACCCATGCTTAAATCCCCTTAGTGTTAAAGAAATTGTGCACACACGCCAAGAAGGGAACAGACAACACTGCCTGAGAGGAGGATTTCCTTTCCATGCTTTGGTCTTAGGCAAGCTTGTATAATGTTGGGTGACCTTTTGCTCCAGAATACTCAGCCTATTGTACAATGGCTTCCTTTTCTTGGATATAGAATGAAGATCAGGCTTCAAATCTTTGAGGTGGAGCATCAGAAATTTACCATATGAAAAATCCCGAAGATCTCTGGAGCCAGAGAATCAACATCGTTAACAGTGCCATGTCTTACCCAACAATTACCTCCTTCCACATTTTAGCTTTCCAAACATATTTTAGTTGCAGAAGGCTAGTCAAGTGTCGTGTTTGAAGAAATGCAGATAAATAGGAAAACAAGAAAAAGAGAAATGTGGCCATGGTAAAGAAACTAATGAATACAAACTCGTCCTTATGCATATAATCAGTCATTAATTTGATTATACACTTATTCTTTTTTGCTTCTTAGACTTTCTTAGTGATAATGCTTACATAATTATTTTGTACAGGTGATAAAACTAGTTCAAGAAACAGTATCCCCGGGACTGGAAAAATATTTCAGGTTAAATATATTCAAAGTGTTTCTCATTGAGCCAAAGGCAATGCAGTGTGTGTGTGTGTGTGTGTATGTGTGTGTGTGTGTATGTGTGTGTGTGTGCCTAAAAACCTCGCGCTAGAAACTAAAAGCATGATTTTGAGATATTGAAAGGCAACCTATATTATTACTGTCTGTCTTTCTCCAGCTACACATACTGCAAAATGATTGCATAGATGTAATCTCAAAGTCATAATAATTCTTTAACCACGTGGAAGGAGATATTTTTTAAATGAATATTGAAAGATGCCCTAAACTTCAGTGACAGCAAACATTGATTTATAGCAAATTCCCCAGCAAAACAAGTCTGAAACAAACGGATTAATTTTAGAACTTAATTGGTTCAGATATCTAATTCTTTCAGATCATGGAAAATATAATTTCTAAAATAACAGATCTCGAATATATGACATTGTAGGTCTTTAACTCCATAAAATGTGTTAATGAGTATTCAGGTTCTTACCTAAAATGAAACAGTGACACTGGAATATGAAGAAAACAAGTATCTGCAATATTGTGAATGACATTTTCCCTGCAATATCAGGCTTTTTTTTGTCGGGGGGTGGGGGGCATTTAAATACTGATATTCATTTATTTTTGCTGATACAAAAATGCTGTTAACCATACCTATGTTCAATTAGAAGGAAAAAAACAAAGAAGTTTAATAGCTGGCTAAAAACCTCTATGTGCTAAATTCAGTTCAGGCTTAATTTGTGAACAGAAATCTGTTAATGTATATTTGGTTCAGGATATATGATATAGTCACCAATGACGAATGGCTTGGGATATAAGGAGGAGCATAAACCAGCTGTGAATTTTTAAACTAAAACATAGAAAATTAAATGTATTTTCACCTATTATTTTATGATAATATTGTAATCTGTTTTAACAACAGCACATGCTATTCTATTATTTCATAAATTCTCAATCCCCTCCATCAAAAAAAATTAGATGTCAGAAGTTCTCACACAGTCAAAACCCTCCACCATGAAATTTATAATCACGAACTCAGCCCAGAAACACATCTAAATTCTGTTCAAATAAAATACCTCCTCCCTTAAATGTTCTCACATATCAAATCGCTGTATTCATCCCTATGTATTATTCGTACCATAAAAAAATACCCATGTGCTTTAGAAAAAGGCTTTTACTCTTGCAAAATTATTGAGATGTCTATCTGAAAAATCAATGGCAGTTTTGGTGACATAATTACTCTAATTCTCAAAAGCCAGACATTCATAAATGTGGAGCTATGTCTTTTTCTGGTGGTAAAGTTCAGGATTTACTAATTGGTACAATCAGAGAGTGCTGTTTTCAAGGCTGCTGCAGCAGTATACTTACCTAAATTGAAGTGCAAGTTAAATCCATAGTGAGAAGCACTCACTTACTCGTAAGAACTGATAAATTATACTGCCGAGTAATCAGTTTGCATAGGCAGTTGTTCATAGAAGTGTCTCTGCTCCATCAATGCACTAAAAAGCCATGTAGGGTCTCAGTTCTTCACCCTCCAAAGGACAAGTCACAAAACAAATCACAGAGAAGGGAGTCAGAAAATACAGAAGCCCCATCTTCAGCCCATATACCACTTATAACAGTGAAATTAGAATTATATCAGTAAAATGGAAGAGCACTGAAATAAAGACTTTTCATTTGAGACTAAAGAAATATAGAGACATAATGAAAATAAAGGCTGAAAGCCAGTGTTAGTATTCCGACTTCAAAGTTCATGAAGTAGTCTGTAAATAGCACGTATTTTTTAACAGGCACATCCTATAGCTTTCAAAAATAATACTATATAGAGGTCATGTTGCATTTATTTAGTTATTGCTTACAGCAGAATAGACATCTGCCATTTGTTTATTTTGCCATCTATAACTAGGAGCCTATGGTAACCCCACCCCCACTGTATGTGTATTATTAAGAATTCTGTAAGGATACCATTGCTGTATTTATATATGTACAACTTGAGGTGCACAGAAAAAGCAAGTAATCAGGAACTTCAATTTGGTGTCTTAAGAATTGTCCTGTATTCTTATTATCCTGCGATTGTGCTCAGAGCTAGAGAATTTAAAGTGAAAAAAAAAAAAAAAAAAAAAAAAAGACCTAATACTAGCAATCACCATTTTTCCTGTAATCAAGTCCATACTTCTTTTCATGTTCTTTCACTGGTTTGCTTTTCTCTGTTTATTGTTGTTGCTAAACAAGGTGAGAGTTTAGGCGACATTTTTCAATGATGACTTCTTTTGCAATAACAAAATTCTTAAATGTAGTCTCTCTTTTCCTCCTGCTATGTGCTATCAAATTCATCTTTGTATGGGAGGCACAAACTAAAACGAGTAAATTGCCTTTAGTAGGTAGTACTCTTTTCCTGACACTAGGAAGTAAATTGTCAAAGAGTTACACAGGGTTTTAGCTGCATGATTCCCATTGACTTTAATGGGAGTTGCAAGGAAAACACCCCATGTGAAGCTTAGAAAAGTAGGGGTTAGTTTTCTTTATGGTCTCCACTGTATTTTGTACTCTCTAGCCTCGAACATTCTCTCTTCACTCACCTCTGTTCTCCCCTTTCTTTGTAGCTTATTCCTCAAATAATATAAACCTTAGGCCTTTTCACTTAACCATCCACTTGTATAGCTAGTCAACACACTCCATCCCAGCACCATTTCCAAAGCATCACAATTAAACACCTCATTATCCAACCTGCCGACCCCCAGCCATTCACCGTTGTCCAGTTTATGTGGATAGACAGGGAAAACATTTTTGTGGAATATTGTTACAATATTAGCTTGATAATTTTTGAAACACATACTGGATTTCAAATAATATCAAAATTGCCTAAATTATATTCTTTCTTACTTCTAAAACAATGCCTATTAATATTACTACTCTCATTATTATTTAACTTTTAAGTACTTTTAGGATTTCCTGAAAGTTTGCAGAGAGCACAACTAAATAAGATTCTTGGAAATACACCAGGAATGGCCAGGCAGTTAATATAGCGACTTAAGCAGCAGTTAGCTAACGTGCTTCATAGGACAACCAGTGAACAACATAATAGATACCATGATGTTAGCTCCTGGCAGAATGGGTACAAGATTCCATCATGTCTGGGGAATGAAGGACACCCTTGTCTGTGTAATGGAGACAGCAATACCACAATTGGCTGATGTCACTCTTATATAATACATTGTAACACACACACACACGCACACACGCACACACACACCCCTATGGGATTGTTCTAATTCTCCAGCAAGTTTTGATTGTGGAGAAAGCCAAACTAGGGTAGCTTTGAGCTAGATTTTTATGAGTGTTTGCTTCTGTATAGAATGCACAAAAGGCCCAATCTTCGTGCCTACCACTTTTTTCATTACTGTGGCATTAATTACAAAGTAAGATGCCAAGTAATTGGCAAGGGGAACACTACTTGCTTATTTATCAGATACCTTTATCCTATGCTCCTGGCTTCTTTCCTTTACTGCACTTTTATAATAGATTACCAGGATAGCAATGTAAAGAGTAAAAGGTCTTTCCTTTGCAAATTTTTAACTCAACTTACCTTGTATTATTTGTCTTACTTCAAATTAGACCAATAAGAAAAGATTTGCACCCAGCAGCATATTATTAATCAAACACCATATACAATCATGTAAAGTCTAAAACAAAGCAAAGAGTACGGTCTGCCTAAAGCAAATGGTTTAATACCACCAAAAATCTTCCCAGTTCATTCTGCACGTATGGATTTATTATTCCTATGAAATACTGTGGAAGCGTGCCATAAAATACCAGACACATCAAGCAAACATCCTGAAATTCAACAGTCAGGGTACCTAAAAAAATACAAGGACATATTTTTCTCAATTTTTCATCTCATTTGTCCCCAGTTATTATCAATTACTTCTGTTCTACCTCTATGTTGATCATGACAAAAGATATGTTTTTCATAAAATAACACATTTGGACATAATAACGAGAACCTTGGTTCCCATCTTCCCGTTGCCGAATAGCACGTCTCGTGCTGTACAGGCGCAGTTGGCTGTCCAAGGACCCTGATGCCAAATTGCGGAGGATATTCTTGTCGCAGTGACAAATTGCTTGCTGGTGGGCTGTGCAGAGTGTTATTCTGGCAGCATCGGAGTTGTCTACGTGTCTGTCACTTGGTTAGGCTGCTTCAATGCTAGGTGATTCCACCCCACTCCCCACCCCCTTTTCTTTTTTCAACGCATTTTTCAGACTTACCTTTGCTTCTCAGTGAATGGGGACTTTAACATTCACTTGACAAAGAGCTTATGAAAATGCCTCCCAAGTTCTCCGTACAGGTATCTGTAGGGTGAGAGAAGGATTTTTTCACAGTGCCATACTTGTTTTCCATACAAACCTACAGGCTGCCATTATAGCCACCCACATTCCGGTTGGCAACGCACTTATGCAGTGAGCGCCTTAATGAATCCAGACAAAACTGCACAGCATTCCTGACACACAGGAAAATCATGCATTTTCATGATATTTCAGGGTAATTTATTTCTTTAGTGTGTAAAATATTGATGGTCAATATTATTTGATAACATTTCAGCAAAGAGATTATTCTGCTTTTGATCTGACACTTATTTTTTAAACTAAAAAGATGTGTTTTACAAGTTCCTTATATTAAGTATGTTTGTTCAGAGATGATCTGCTAGAATAAAAAAAGCAGAAATGTAAATGAGTAGTCAACATTCTGTAAACAAATTAGCTTGTAAACATGCTGTAGACAATCCCAACAGTGTCTGTTGACTACCTACGAAGGTATATAATTTAATGCCTTCAGATAATTTATGGGTAAAGTCTAGCCAGCTGATATTTTGAGATAAATAATAAATAACACTCCTATTTCATTACTGAGTTTATAATTAAGTATTAATGTAAAGGCATTTGTAAAACTATAACTACAGGAGATACAGTATTTTAAAATTGTTTTATGAAACTGAAAAGAATAATTGCAATGAACACAAAAGATGTAGGAGGCCCTTTTTAATTCTATGGAATGACAGAAGATTTTCTCCATAAAACACATCCTCCAGCAGTGTTGTATTATTTAAGACTTGAGGATGTATAAAAGAAGCTAATGGATTTTTTCACAAAAGATAATATACAATGGAATAATTCTTAAAGGAAATGAATTGGCTTTTAATCTTGTGGAAAAAAAATGTTTGTTTTTGCTCCTCTCATATACAAATGTATTTGTTGGTTTTATTGTTCAAACTGTAGCCCTGAATTAAGTGGATTGTAAAGTTCTCCTAAATACTTTAGATTTGTTTTCAAAGAAATATTTGCAATTTTTATACATATATACATGCATATGTGTGTGTGTGTGTGTGTGTGTGTGTGTGTGTGTGTGTGTATCCCAAAGATTTCACTTACACTAATTAGAAGAAATAATAAGAAAGCCCTAAGTAGTGGAACTTGGAGAGAGTCTAAAAGATATTTTAAGAGTTCCATTTGCAGGATACACAGGTAAAGTTTTCAGCCCAACATGATGTTTAAATTAGTTTGTTTTCATCATAACTACTGACGGGACTTAAGTTAGCCCTCTAAACTGCATGGGTATTTCCAAACTAAACTTATTAAATTATCTTTTCCCAACATTTTTTTGTGTTTTGTGTTTTCTCTAAAACCCGGCAGCACAAATTTTCTAGCTTTCATCACTTAGGAGCATCTAGTGTGAAGCTATTGATCCTAAAATTGCTAGGGTTTTCTAAGAAGGCTCCTTGTTGGTTCTGCACTGTTGTCACTGAAGTGGTTAAAGCTTTGTTTGTTTGTTTTGTTCTGAATGGCTCTTAATGGATTAAGCTTTAGGCTTTCACCAAAGCAGTAACTGATTGTTAAAGTACCAAGGAATAAACTAACCACAGGGTGTGTGTGTGTGTGTATGTGTGTGTGCACATGAGTGCTTGTGTATGTGTGCTTGTGTGTGTGTGTGTGCATGCACTGGTAGAGTAAAGTAAATTATGATCTTTAAGTTCTGAAACTAAGCTAGTATAAACATATGTTAAATAAAATATTTCTTACTCTATATCTTTAACATATCTATCCTCTACAAATTGCCAGAATTATGTTAATCAATCCCTACAATGGATTAACTCTATCTAATCAAGAATAATTGAATTAAACTGTATAATAACCCACAGCTATTGAAATGGATAACATGAGATTTAGCTGCAAGATCACATTTACCTATGAAATTAACATGCCATTGTGTTTTCATCCTAAAACTGTTTTTCATAATTTTACCAATAATATTCAAAGTGGTGATTTCAAGTTATATAAACCTTTAAAGCTCTCACTACAACATTAAGGAATATATATGCACTTGTCTTCATAATATTATGCTGTGGTTCTGGACTCATATAATTAGGTTTTGGCTTAAGTGTGATATTAAGTAGAAGATTAATGACTTGACAAGTAAAGAAACACCCTTATCTGGAGAAACAGATGGAAATGCATGAATTTATATGACTATTTAACACAGTGCTGGCTCCTCTATAAGAGGAGGACTTTATTCAAGGTCTCAGTACCAATCCATGGTGACTCCAACAGCTAAATACTCAAATTTAAAAAAAAAATGTTATTCCATTACACAACTCTCTTAATGGGTATGATGGACAAAACACTAGACAGTTTTCAAGTCACCCCTCCTGTTGTCCAGGAACGGCATGCACTGCCATTCTTGAGTATCCCCTAGGCACTGGTAATGGATGGTGACTACCTCTGACAGAGAATGGCTAACTGCTCTTGGATTTGCTGGAGAGTAGTTGCATTTCTTTTATTCCAAAGGGAAAGTTACGAAAGTCAAGAAGAAACAGATTAAAATAAAAATGGCCTCTGCTTCAGCTTTATATTACCTGATTTCTTAGCCAAAAGCCACAAGGTGACAGTCCCTTGGTAAATTTTCAACATGGATGATCCAAAGAGATGCAGCACAGCATTAGGCCCCTCTTGATGCCATTTTTGAAATGTTGTATTTAGGGAGAACAGTTGTCCCTCAGTATCCACCAGGGATTGGTTCCACAACCCCTGCCTTTATTGAAATCTGTGGATGTTCAAGTTTCTTATATAGAGTAGCGCAATGTTTGCATATAACCTATGGATATCCTCCTGTACACTTTAAATCATATCTGGATTATTTATAATACCTAATACAATGCAAATGCTATACAAATCATTGTTATACCGTATTCTTTGTATTATTTTTATAGTTGTGTTGTTATTTCTTATTGAGTTTTTCCCTGAATATTTTCCGTCTGGGGTTGGTTGAATCCTTGGATGCTGAATACATGGACACAGAGAGCAAATTGTAACTCTTGTTAAAATTAAGTTACTTTAAACATGGGAATTAAAGTGAATATTGTGCCATTGTATTTTGATCTTAAAACTACTTTTCATAGTTTTACCGATAATATTCAAAATGGTGATTCCAAGTTATATAAACCTTTAAAGCTCTCACTAGAACATTAAGGAATATATATGCACTTGTCTTCATAATATTATGCTGTGGTTCTGGACTCATACAACTAGGTTTTCACTTAAAGTGATAATAAGTAGAAGATTAATGACATGGATATTGTGTTTCATACTTGCATATGTAAGTACAAATGAACACCTTGTTTTATGTCTTAGGGTATTAGCTCAATTCACTAAATTTTATAAATAAAAGAACAGCAAAAATTTATCTTCCTCATAAATCCTGCACACAAAAGATATGAAGCCTTAGAGGGACTTTCTAATTTCCATCTCATACTTGTAATAAATGCAATGAATTGAATTGAAAGGGAGGGTATATTAAGGGAATGCATAAGATTCAAATGAGGGTGCATTTAGCATATAGAGGGAATGATCGATTCTACTATATGCCTGTGCAGTCTTTGTAATTTTCAAAATTCCATTCAATGTGCTGAGGTTCTGATGACAGAACTAACTGCCACTATAACTTTAGAGCCTACCATTAAGAGAAGGGATTTCAATGAATGCAATAAAAAAGAAGGCGATTTTTCCCCTTGCATGTAATATTCTAAAATTAAGGTGGGGAAAGTGTTATAAAACCTAGATTAATAGCTTTAGTCAATGACTAATTTGCTAATTGTGTGACACCCAAAAAGCCAAACGTAGTTAATATTTGTATTAAAAAGATAATGCATTTGTAAAAAGCAAGGTGACTGTGTCATAATCCTTTCCTGAGGCATTGTACCAAAATAAAGAGGGCAGGGGGTGGCTACTACGGAGAGTTCTTTCCCTCGTCCCTCTTTTTTTTTTTTCCTTTGTAAGATCTGAGATACCTCTAATTGACCCACTGTACCTTGATCCTAACACCTTTTCAAAAGCAAAACAAATAAGCTGTATGTGCAAACGCTTAGGGCCTCTTTTTGGTTGTGCCATTTTTTAAATTGTATATTCCAGTATTCCCTGATTTCACTTTCCTATTATTGTTGTATTGTCCCTGATCACATCATCCCCATCCGGGTCCATATTCTCTTACACTAACATGCCTCAAGTCTCCTCTGCTCTTGTCACTCCTTTGTCAAAGAGAAAGGGGAGAGGCACTAAGGAAGGACATGCCCCAGGACACACCCTGATCTTTTCTGTTTACACCACCACCTGCAAAAGAGGAGCAAACTTGACACAGAGTGAAAAGCTTTGGCCTCTCCTATAGACTGGGATAAACAAGGCAGAAATAGTGCTTGTTAACCAGGCTGAACTATTATAAAGATTATACACAACATAGTAGCTCTAGAAACTCTCAGGAATGTGGGCCATAACAGGTTAACTGAATGGGAACTCACTAAATCAGGTGAAATGTTTTGACCCCCAGACATCCAAAGGCTCAAGTTTAAATAATTGAATTAAGACTTGAAAAAAATTATGAGTATGAAAGAGTACTTAGCATACTGGCAATACTCCACTTAAGAACAGAAACATGTTTACATTTTGGAGATAAAGTTCAAAACCTTCCAGAACTGGTCATCAAAGAATTGGTTTCAATAGTGCTTGGGCTTTGGATACCACAGTAGTAACAAGATGAAGCGTAATTTTAAAGTATTTTCTTAAAATACGTCTCCCCAAGTTTTCATTAAATTCTTACTCAGAGTAGATGTACATGTTTGGAAGTAAAACATAAAAGAATTCTATTATAAGTTAAAGACCAAGAGTGTCGTCCAAAGCTAATATACTGACTGGTCCCTCTTTACATGGTTTATCTCCTGTAGAAGACATTGGGTAAAGATGAAATGGGTTATAAAATGCATTTAGTTTGGGGACCATAGAAATGATCTACACCTATAGATAGGCTCAAGTAGCTCGAAAAAGTAACATTTGCAATAAGACCCTTCTCTTTTTTGGATAGTAAAATACAGAGAAAGAAATTTCAGAGGAGATATTCATTTGTATGCCTATTGCCAGAAGTCTTTGCCTTTTCATTTAACTCTCAACGTTTTGAATAAAAATGCTTACTTTTCTCGAAGAGGTTGTAAGGACTTGCCCCTTTATATCTATGTGTGCAGAATATTTGAAGTGCTAGAAATATATTAGCATTTCCAAATGTCATTAGTAATATTGCCACTTTGCATTTGTCAGTGTGTGGATGTATATATACCACATATCGAATGATTGCAATCTATAATTATGTTTGATGAAGAGCGCACTTTATTGTATTAATGTTCATGGGGGTATTTTTTATTATAAGTATATAAATGGATAGGTAGGTAGACAGGCAGATATATAAGATAGATAGATAGATAGATAGATAGATAGATAGATAGATAGATAGATAGATAGATAGACAGACAGACAGACAGACAGACAGACAGACAGACAGATAGATAGATAGATAGATAGATAGATAGATAGATAGATAGATAGATAGATAGATAGATAGATAGAAAGAACTTTGGTAGAATGAGTTTTGGCATGGAATTATTTTTGGTCCTCTGATAACTGCTTCAGGCCTTATTTTCCTCTAGATAAACGACATATAATGATTGTTATCTATTTTTAAGGAATTGCAAATCAAAGAAATCAGTTTTTCGTAGTGGATTCAAATACCAACTTCAGCATACACTGATGGTCAAAATGTCCTCAAAAACATCCTAATAAGCAGAAAAAATGTCAAGGAATATGATACAAATTTCTTGTGGTCTTAATATTTCAGACCCCAGGTTCTGAATTCCTTCAGAAGAAAATTTCAATCATTCTTGTATCTTAAATGTCCACATCTCTTCCAATGGTACCAAGAGTCTTTGTTCGGTCCCCTGGATGCTCGGCAGCATGGGTGTTGACTGACTCTGTTCTCAAAAGAGAAATTGTATCCAGCCTAGGTTTCACTGCTACCAATTCTGTTACTTTTTCCTTGAAGAGTCAAAATTTCTAACTCTACTTTTGGAAGACTCCAGTTTATTCAGATGTGTAACACAAGCACACACATAAACTCATTTAAAAAATTTCAAAACTACATAAATACTACGCATCTCCCAACACGACTCATCCACCCTACCTTACATGCACTGCCTCCCCCATTTCTTTTCAGAATGAACGTTACAAAAAGAATAAGAAAAATATGTTTTCAAATAAAACAAAAAGTGTAATTGTCATAGATGGCAACGCGACAAGTGAAGCTGAACAGTGGCAGTGGTCAGTGGATTCCTTTTTGCTTGATCATTTTGCATTCACAAAAAAAACAGTTAGAGTTAGAATATAGAGAAACTAACAGAGCATCCTATTTGACGCACCTACTGTGTGTCAGGTGCCAGACATAATTAAATAAGTGAAGAATTTTACAGTCTGAGAAAAGTAAATTTTTTGGTAAGTGCTTTCTCTATAAATTGCCTTAACCCATTTAAAGTGAAGACATCTCCAATAAAAGAACGTTAGGCAGTTTGTACTATTTGACTTTGATAATGTACTTAGAAAAGAATGCCTGGCACATAGTGGAAACTTAAATATTTGTTGAATGAGTGAATGGTTATAAGTACTTTTCAAAGACAAAATAAATCATCTGCCACTTCTAATGCATTTGGAAAGACATCAATAAATAGCTATTGTAAGGAAGATTGCAGATGCTAGTTAAGATAATCTAACTGTGTAGTAGTTTATTTATTCTACTATAGAATTTTTGTTCAGAACCCCTGGGGGGAAACTTTTGTTGTGATTACTTCTAGGCTGGCAGTCAGTGACTCTACTCCAGAACAAGATCTCAAACCAAGCCCATGTCCCTTCTTTATGTCCCTGCCATTTAACTATCCAGTTGTTAACACATTTTAAATTTTGACAGGTTATTTCACTTCCAAAATGATACTAAGAGTCACACATGTCAGAACTCTACTTGATAAGTTGTGTTCATTTCAAATGTGGTATGTGAGCACTGAATCCTTACTCTTTAAATCCTGCAAAGTGTATCAATAATTATGCCAAATCCATCCAACAGTTGATTGAGGTGTTTTCAGTTTGATATGGGTGTCAAAATGCGAACATTAACTTTATTCAGATCTTTGCCTGATGTGTTGAATGGGGGAAAAATCCATTCATACACCACGGATTCATCCTTAATACTGGAAATTAGAGAAAAGAATCTCAGATTCCATGCACATTTTCTTTGTGGTTACAGAGGTGACTTTGCCACCTGGCATGAGTTCATCCTCATTATGCCCTATTATATCTGTCAGAAGTAAAAGTTTTAAGAAGGATATAAATTTGTACAAATCTCACGTGATGCTGACAAAGAAATCATTTTTGTGACTCTAATTTGTTATCTATTTTGGAAAGAGTAATTATCCCTCAATAATAAAGTAAACGTTAAAAGGATATCCCCCACAGCCTCCTCTTCTTCAGGCCTTTCCTGATTTAATCTTATATGTTCATGCTATATCATGAGTGGCTGAGCTCCAATCAGAGAAAATTCAGTGATGGAAGCTCTTTACTTGGGCTTCCCACTATTTATGTGTGGTATTCCCAATTTGTAGCTGTATTTGCGCTGGAGCAGACAGAAATAACCAATGAAAAAAATAGGAGCAATACAGTTTTATATTTAAAGTAATGTCATGAGACACCAAGATAGTTAGTAATCCAGGAACGCTCAAATTATGTTTTTTAACTATAAAGTATAAATTTAGTGAAAAAGACTAATTTTTAATAAATAATAGACAAATACTAGAATGAAAAACATCACTTTATAAATTTACTAAGGGAGAACTTTCGGTGAGGTTATCATAATTTTATTTTATAATCATAAAACTTTTCAGGAAATAGGTTACCAATTTGATACTGTAGATAAATTAACCCCAGTCATATACATATTTTTTAAAATGCGAATTTTTGGCAATACAGTTGAGAAGCATTATTTTGTAATTGCATATCTTTCTGTGTCTGGAATTCATCCCCTGTAAAGTCCTCTGGCCATGGGTGGCAGTGGCCTTTGGTCAAAATCTAAACGTAAGTTCAACATCATCTTTTAATTTTGTGGTCTTGAGCTTTTGACCCAAAGAGGGGTTGGGGTTTCACTAGGGCAGGACTAAATGGAGCAAACACTTGTCTTTGGAGCCCAAGCACTGACCTTAAAGATGTAAAATGAATTGCCTGCTCCCAAGGTTATTGTTATAATCAGGTATGTGAAAATGAGCAGTAAGGATGTGAAGGAGAGAACGGAAGAGAGAGAGAGAGAGAGAACATTTCTTGGTTTGCTATAAGTATTTAGTACATATTTTATACTTTTTAATTTTATTTTTTAACCACATTCTGCTTTAAAAACTGTACATGGAAGAGTCAGGCTTCTGACTTTTAATGAATTGCTGTGAAATTTGGTTACATACATTACTCCAACCCTGTGAGGGGGGGACAATTATAGTTCATTATATGCATCTCAAGTTGTTTATTCATTATGATGCACAAGGATAGTTTAAGGACTTGTTTCTGCCAAGAGCTCCCCCCACCAAATAATTTCACAACAGAGTAAAAACACATGGACTTTATATAAAGTAAAAATAGAAGTGATATAAGGGTTGTATTTTTATAGCTGTATTTGAGTACATTTCAAATGAATGTTTGTTAAACAGGGGGAAAAATCAGACTGGCATTGTCGTGATTCTAAGCGAATTAGGTGAGGCAGGAACAGGAAGACTCTGAGTAGCTTGCATTTAATTAGCACTTACTGGTACAAAATAAATTAGACAGATTTGTCTTGTTTTATGAGCAAGATCCTGTTTTTCTATTTCATTTTCTTTGTGCTTTTGGTAAGGACGGATCTGGCGCTTTGGATACTAAATAGGCAACTAATTCAATTGGTGCTTTCTCCGAGGGTCTGCTTGCAAACCGGTGCCAGACTCACTGGTCCTTTGTGTACTGCCCGCCCTGCATGTGTCTGGGCTCCCCTGGCCAGTCCGTTTTTTTGTCTCTGATGGTTAATAAGCTTTGAGCCTAGTAGTCAAATGTGGTGGGAACGGGGACAAGACGAGGGTCCTTAGTGAAGGTGTTTGTTGTTAAATAGAACAATTCAGCTGTCTCTTTAGAAAACTTGACAAAAGGAAATGCTCCCTGCTGAAAATTTTCTTAGCCTGTTGCACAAAAGATGAAGTTTGTTTAAGAAATTGCTGCTAAAGAAAGCGTCAACCCATTAAGGTAATTATATGGAACCTGTGCCGTATAACAGCTTAATTGATGTTAATGTTTGTCTAATTGGTGATTGGGAGAGTGCAAAGGACTAAAGGTCTTCCGAGCACTTTCAGTCACGGCTCTGAAAGGGGCTCTTCTGGTTTTCACAGTTATAACAATGCCTGCGCGTCTTTCTCAGATTACGCCTTGTTTTCAGCCCCTTACAGCATTCTGCTCCACTACTTAAAGCGTAAAATAAGGGTGAAGAGCCATTGTCTAATGCAGCCTTTTTCAAAGAGTGTTTCTGACAGGGATTGTTCTAGGAATCAGGCAGGAGAGAAGGGAGTGTGAGAGGTGAAAGCCACTATCACCCACTTGTGTCACCTCCCCAATGAGCAGCAAGAGCCGCCTAATTGCTGCATCTGTTTTTTTTTTTTTCCTCCAAGCCTCCATTCTCTTAAACAAGATCCTTACACCGATGCCACATGTTCCTGTGGAATCTATCAAACAAAACAAAACAAAAAAACACCCCAACCTGGCTGACATTTTTTAAATTGGCATAAAAAGAACCGTTAGGAAAACATATATAACAATTAAATGCACGTGCAAAAATATATGAACTTTTCTGTTTCCTAAGATTTCACACATTGTATGGACACACTTACAAACAGAATTAGATAAAAGAATACATTGTGGGTACCTAAACACATGTATGTGACTTTTCTGTGTAAAGATACATGCATGGTTATTACATGGATACTTACACATGCAGACACAAATGTATAGATTTGGAAACCTTGCTTTTGTTTCCATATGAGAAAGCCATTTAAATGTGTCATCCATCTTTGTGTTTTTTTTTTTTTAAAGTCATAGTAAACACCGTTGATCCAGGTTATAAAACTCAACTGCTTAAATATTTTACATTCCTAGATAAACTGATTGAAGAGCCAAGATTTGTCTTAAAAAAAAAATTCTCAGCTTACACACTCATTCATTCGCGCGTGCAGAGACACACACACACAATGCATTTAACATACCCACCCCCCGCCCCGCACCATCCTGCAAAGTTATAGTTCTCAGGCTTTTGAATTTTTATGTTTTACATTCCTATATTTAACAGATTGATATTTTCCTGTTTGTTCTCTTTAAGATTTCTTTTCTACATACAGAGTGTATTCATGTGCTATCCTAATGAGGAAATGACGAGTTTTTATCAACCTTATTAAACATACACCCAGAAGATATCCATTTGAATAAGGGGCCAATTACTAAGTGTGTCTTCAGTTAGAAAGAACTTAGCTTTTACCTTGTACTTTGGCTCTCCATGTCTCTAATTAATTGAATCTTGAAATCGTTGGACTTTCAGCTTAAGAGAAGACTGAAGAAGGGAACTTAACAACACTGCCTATTCCTTTATGTCTAGAACAGGCTGAAAAAAAAAAAAAAAAAAAAAAACACCTGTAATGCTAAAAGACTCAGGCTTTTGTCTGTTTCTAATATTACTTTTCTGCCTAATTGCCATCACTGCCACGTACATTAGGCCCTTTTTCAGCAGGGTTAAAACAGGGCCAGTGATGAATGGAAAACTGATTGTACTGCTGTCAAACTTGAATGTGAGGCTTATTCTAGAGATAGAAGTATGAGGAAAAGGACAGAGAATTGCACTTCATTAAAGCTCTACCAAGCTGATTGGAGTGGAGGAGGTAATTGAGATTTAAAGTGGCATTCCCATCACACTGTCCCTTTTTCAACTTAACAACTGTCATTCAAGCCACATAGGGCAACAATTGGCCAGATTTCCCAGCTCTTCTGAGTAATAAAACAGACACTCACCTTCTGGCTATTCGTTTTACTTACTTTGTTCTAATTTCCAATTCATGTGTCATTAGTGAACGAAGATTGACAAGAAATAGCTTTGACCTCACAGATTTGACCTTCAACCCCAAAGACCCAACTCCAGTCTGAACATAGGTTGGAATATGCTAAGAAACACCTTTCCTTTGCACAAGAATGAATGGCAGTTTTTTCATCATTGTACCACCCCCTGCTTGCCACTACATTTAGACTATGAGACATGTCAACTGCCTGTCACAATTACAATAGACACAGCAAACCAGAATTTTCCCCAAATCCAAGGGGAACTTCCTGAACAAAGAGTAAATTTTATTGCACAGATTTTGGAGACCTCCAATTTGTAGAGCCATAATGAATGCATCCCACAGACAAATAGGTAGTTGTTAATTATCCCAGCAATTTCTTTTTTTAATGTGCTAACAACACAGCACGCTAAGCCTTCATATCCTACACTGTTACCTGATGATCTCATCACATTTGCAACGATGGTAGTCTGGGAAGAAGGCATTATTATAGCAAGTATGCATGACAATAAGTTACATGATTATAATCCCGTATTTTCATGATTTAATAAAAAGAAAGTGTGATATTTTGGAAACAAATGGATTTAGCTACACCTTTACTAAACCAGTTGAAGTAGTTTACCTATAGAATCACTTTACGATAAACATAATCTTTGTATTTTCCTTGACTGAGTATCCTAAAGCTTACATATACCAGTTTTGTGTCATCAAAGCATGCCGTGGATAAAAAATGTTGAAGGGCAAGACCTATGACCTGAATAATAACCCTCAATGAATTTAAAAGTAATTTATGCCTTTCACACAGTTTTGAATAGCAACTGGGTCCTGGAAATCTATTATGGCAAGGAAATTGTTATGGTTTTTTCACATTAAGTGACAAACATTTGGATGATTCTTGTGTTACATCCCCCTCGACCCCTAAAAAGAATAGTGAAATACATCACTTTATCGTGTCAAGTGTTCAAAAACTTGACTCCATTTCCTTCATGATAAAACATTGGGAAACACTATCAGGTTGCTGCTTTGGCTTTATTTTAATGAATTGTGAAGTCATTTTCATTTTACCTGTAAAATTCATTCTTCTGCAGGTATTTTTTCCTTTTCAATCATGGATTTACCCACTTTAATGGATGTCACAGTCATTTGTTTTTCCCTTGCAATATTCTTCTCTTGTAACATGGATTCGCATCACTCATTGTGCTTCACTGTATTTTCTGAATTTCTTGCTTGTGTTACTTAAAAAGGAGTATACAATAAATTTCCTTACAGCAGGAGGCATTAACTTTCATGAGAAATCACAATTGTTACCACATCATCCGTAAGTACTCTCAAAGCTACCACTTTCAGAAAATTTAAATAAAAGTCAAAGAACTGATTTTTTAAATGGTGATTACCATATAAATCAAAAGAATCATTTCAGAATAGGACAAACTTCCAGGGTATGACATGGTAAGAGTTTACTAATAACGATAAAAATGCAGGGATAAATGGAGTATTCTTTATTAGATCTGTGTCACAATTATGTTTGAAACATGTTTTCAGGGTAATGACAATAACAAGTGCCATCATTTTGCCCCAATGCATGTACCTTCTCTGTTACATAGTGCTCTTCCAGCCAAACAATAAAGAAAGCTCTTTGTATTTAGAATTTTGCTTTCTTGCGAGTAAATTTTTATGTCCTTATAGTTTAGAGAAGGTCAGAATTTACAGTTTTATCCCAGCAGCACATTAGTGATCATCAAAAGAAATAAATCTCTAACTGTTGGTAGCTTCTACAGAAATGTCTTTTATCCTACACCTGTGACAATTGCCCTGTGTTAGTGAAGCCAACAGGGTCAGGCCACAGGTCAAGGGTCAGGGCACTGTCAAGGGGAAGTTATTCTTCATTCTACTAAATCTTATCATTTTTATCTAATGTAATATCCACCTGTCACAGAACGTAGGCGATTGTCTTGTCTAAGTGCTGCGCTTTCCACTTCAAACAGAGTACATTTTATTACTTTTTTATAATTACCATTTTTTTTATTTTCAAAATTTTATCTTCCAAATAAACACACTGAACTGATAAGCCATCTCCAAGACTTAATATTTTTATACTAAAATCACAACAAGAAGTGATACTAAAAACAGGGTTCAGGTATTAGTGTCGGTTTGATTGATTTAATGGTTATATTATGAATTGAGTTGAAAAAAAGAGTTAACTAAACAAATAATGAAATGAGTAGCAATGGATAAATAATGAATAGCAGAATAACTTGACGACTTTATGTGTGCCTAAGTGAGTGTATTCCTACACGATGGCATGCTCACCGCAGATATTATGGGCTAGCACAACATCCTGCTAGCAAGTAGGTTTCTAAGATATAATAAAACACATTCCGAGAAATATTTTCATAACGGACTTCAGTTAAGTATACACAGTTGAATCTGCTCTTGCTATACTTGCATATAATAAAATTCGACTTCTAATGCAGTATAGTGAAAGACTCAGTTACTCAGTGTAATGCAGTATGCAAATTGCAATTCCCCTTGTCATGAGATTCGACTCACAAGAAAAATTTGTGTTAGCATCTTCCAAAGGAAAAAAAAATGATATCTCAAAGCTTTAGAAAGCAGGTTACAAGTGACTAAGTGTGGCCATTTAGTCCTTCTCTCTCATTGCAAGGAAAATAAATCACAAATAAGTTTCATGCTATCCTTCGTATCCAGAAAAATGTAAACCAAATTTCATATCTTTTCTTTCTGGCAATTCCCATAAGAATAACAGTGCAATGAAGAATTATAGATGGGACTCAAGGAGCCGTATGCTTTAGCCTCAAAGCTGCTATTAGCCTGCTGAGTAGCATGAGCCTCAGTTTCCCCAGCGGTCAAACGGGAGTAAGAGTGTTATTCTCAACTCTATGGATTTTTAATGGCTTAACAGTATCTTTTCCCATCATGTTTAAGAGATAGAAATCTTTCTTTTGTGCTCCTTACAAAGAGTTTTATCTTGGTTCCTAGTAAAAGCTATCTTAGTTCCTAATAAAAGCATACATGTTTCACCCACACGGTCTTAATCTTGAGGACAGGAATTTATCTTCTTCATTTTTTTTACCTAATTACTTAGCAAAGTGTCTGTTGAATTAATAAATGAGGAAATAATTCTTCGGGTAACTACATACCCTGATTTATACTTATTTTGACTTTATGCCTTTATGCCTGTTTGTTTACTAATAGGCCTATTTCACTTTCAAACATATCCCAGTTTGGATGACAAATGATATGGTATTCTTCATTTCCTTAATGGAAGAAGAAACTACTTATATCACCAGTTTATTTGAGATCAATTAATGTCACTCGGATTTCTCTTTTCTTTACAAAATAACTCTAATTTGTCTATGTATCTTTGTAACCTGTTTGTTTTAAAGTTTAGATATTAATTGAGTGAACAACTGAAGCATATATTTGGGCTTCTACACTTATTGCTATATTCAAATATATCCAATATTTAAATCACTCTGCTTCAAAGACAACTTCGAGTTCCTTACAAATTTAAGGTTATAGAGTTCTAATAAATATAGTCCTATTTTTAAATGGATCCCCCAGACTGCATCTAAAGGTCTCACATTTTAATAAGCATTATCTTAGGTAATCAACCCTCTGTGTTATTTGTCATAATTATACATAAAACTATCTATTAATGTATCTCCTGAAAGAAATAACCTTCTACTAGCAAGCAGGAATAAACAATATGTTTCAATAGATCTTGTCTTAGAAAATACTAACTCTGTAAACAAGACACACTTGCGAGGGCAAGGATGGAATCATATGTTTTGTCTTTATGATAATAACTGTTGTTAGGAATGACACCTTAAAACATAAAGCATATAGTTCAAAAATTGATATATTTGGGCCCTGTGTCTGTATATAGCTATATATTAGGAACATGACAATTTGTGATGCCAGCATGAACAATGATTTTCCTAAGAAGACATTTCCAAATTCACCCACCTTTTTGTCCAGTCTTGACATGTTTTTCAAACAACCCACTCGCTTATTTAAACATTCTATATACTGATACATCAAAAGCTCTGATAAAGGCCTTGATGTAAAAGCAAACCAAAATAGAGGGGAAAAAAATACATGGTTGTTTTGCAAAATAGAACTCTTAGCTTATAAAGAAAATACCATTTTCAACATTTAATATTTCCAATTGAAATACAGACATTTATTGTATGCTTTTTAGGAACCTGTAATACTGCTACTGGTTCCATGTAGTCAACGTGCGTAACTCAATTTTTGACTTTTGAGGTAATATGGAAGCAAATATTCTCAGAAACCCACAGAGACATTGTGCAGATTTGGACACTAGAAGAGCCAGCTACCTTCTGTTTTATTTTAGCTTTGTTGTTTCCTCTTCGTCATATCATATCCAAGTAAAATTGGAGGAAAATGTCAGAAGAAGTTTACAGGTGAGTCATGGCAATCACTTCTGACCAGCCACCAGTTGAATCACCAAACTACAGTAATTGTTCTTAATAAGCTTATCACCAGCCAAATGGAAAGGGGAAAATGATAGTGGACCCTACAAATGTTCAATAACTTCGAAATCTTTAGCATAATTACATTTTTAACCTTGGTTCAGCTCAAAAATAATACTGGTTGAGATAAGTAAAGATAGACAAGTAAAAACAGTATTGATGGCACTTCCTAGATTTCTCAAGACGTCATGAGTTCTTTTAGCATCTTTCTGACTTGTAATCAAACCTGAATTCAGTTGTTTCCAAAAAGTTAGGAAAGCTAATAACCGAAAAATAAAATAAAAAGGAAAAATTGTGCCTGTTTCTATGCCTGAGTTATGTACATTTAAGGAAAAAAGTAGAATCTTTTCAATACAAGTACCTGAATAATTTATGTGAAAAGCAAATATATTCCTTGAAATGACCTATAAAGAATGCTCTCCATCTCTACATTAAATATCTAGTAAACCCTCTTTCCTCAATGTGAAGAATTACGGAAATCCACCAAAATAGCCTTAATTAAATACATGGAGATAAGCCTCAAAATCAATTCAGCTGAGCATGAAAGTCACAAAGGTAGAAACTTGATGACTTTAACTTAAATATTCTTTAAAGAATTAATTGAGAAGCATTCTAGTAGAGGCGGGAAATGTCTGAAATGGAGTCTGTTGTGATCTCTCATCAACTTTGATTCCTCTAAGTTTGTTGATTCAGATGCTCTAATGCCTTTTACTATTAAGATTCTTAGTTGTGAAACATTTTTTGCCTTATATGTCTTCAGAATCCAGGTTGCTTTTTAGTGAAATTATTTATTTTGAGATAATTGTGTAGTCACATGCAATTGTAAGAAATAATACAGAAAGATTCTATCCCCAGTTTTCTCCAATGATAACATTCTGCAGAACTACAGTACAATAGCACAACCAGGATGTTGACATTGACAGTATTAAGATACAGAATATTTCTATCACCACAAGGATCCCTCATGCTGCCAAATATAACCACATCCACTTCCTCCCACCTCTACCCTCTCCTTATATTGTCAAATATTAATGTATTCTCTATTTTGTAATTTTGCCATTTCAATAATATTATATAAACAAAATCATAAAGTATGTTACTTTTTAGGATTTTTTCATCCAGCAAAATTATGTGGAGAGTCATTCAGGTTGTGGCATGTATTCGTATTTCCTTCCTTTTTATTGATGAGTAATATCCCATGGTATGGATGTTCTGCTGTTTGTTTAATCAATCACCTGTTAAAGGATGTCTGTATAATTTCCAGGGTAGGAAGATGATAAATACAACTGCTGTCAACATTTATGCACAAGTTTTTGTATGAACATAAGTCTTCATTTCTCTGAGATAAATGCCCAGGAGTGTAATCGACAGTTAATGTGGTAGTTGCATGCTTAGTTCTTTAACTGCCAAACTGTTTTCCACAGTGTCTGTACCATTTTATATTCCCACCAGCAATATATGAATTATCCAGTTTCTCTGACGCCTTGTTAACATTTGGTCTTGTCACTCTTTTATATTTTAGTCATTCTGAAAAGCTTATATGATATCTTGTATTTTTTTATATTAATAAACTTTATTTCTTAGAGAAGTTTTAGGTTCACAGAGAATATGAGAAGAAAGTACAGAGAATTTCCAAATATCCCCTGTCCCCACACATGTACAACCGCCACCACTATTGATATTCTACACCACAGTGATATATTTGTTACAGTCAATGAACCTACATTGACACATCATTATCACCCAGAGTCCATAGTTTACATTAGGGTTTACTCTTGGTGTTGAGAAAAGGTATAGTAACAAAAGTATAACATGCATTCACCATGGGTGTTGTACAAAGGTATGGTAACACAAATATAATGACATGCATTATCATACTTTATAATTTCACTGCCCTAAAAATCCTCCGTGCTCTATTTATTCTTTCTCCCCACCTCCTAACCCTTGTCAGCCACTGATCTTTATACTGTCTCCATAGTTTTGATTTCTCCAGAATGTCTTATAATTGGAATCACACAGTATATAACTCTTTCAAGTTGGCTACTTTTGCTTACTAATATGCATTTAGGTTTCCTCTATGTCTTGTCTGGCCTTGACAGCCCATTTCTTTTTAGTGCTGAGTAATATTCCACTCTCTGGATGTACCACTAGTTATTTATTCATTCACCTACTGAGAGATATGGTTGCTTCCAAGTTCTGACAATTATTGATAAAGCTGCTATAAAAAATGCAAGTACAGATTTGTGTGTGGACATAGTTTTTTTATTCATTTGGGTAAATACCAAGGAACACAATTTCTGTATCATATGTTAATAGTATGTTTAGTTTCCTAAGAGACTGTCAGTCTTCCAAAGTGACTAAATTATTTTGCACTCCTATCAGCAATGAATTAGAATTCTAATTGCTCTACATCCTCGCCAGCATTTGGTGTTGTCACTGATTTGAATTTTGGCCATTTCAATATGTTTATAGTGATATCTCATTATTTTAATTTGTAATTTTCTATGACACATATTGAACATCTTGTCATATGCTATCTGTATATCTTATTTGTTAAGAGTTTGTTCAGGCTGCAGTCTTTTGCCCTTTTCTTTTCTTTCTTTCTTTTTTTTTTTTTTTCTAGTTTCACTCTTGTTGCCCAAGCTGGAGTGCAGTGGCATGATCTCAGTTCACTACACACCTCTGTCTCTGGGTTCAAGCAATTCTCCTGCCTCAGCCTCCCGAGTAGCTGGGAGTACAGATGCACGCCACCATGCCCAGCTATTTTTGTATTTTAGTAGAGATGGGGTTTCACCATGTTGGCCAGGCTGGTCTTGGACTCCTGACCTCAGGTGAGCCACCCGTCTCGGCCTCCTAAAATGCTGGGATTACAGGCGTGAGCCACTGTGCCCATTTTGCCCATTTTTAAATCAGATTGTTCATTTTCTTGTTGTTAAGTTTTAAGATTACCTTGTATATTTTGTGTTTTTGTTTGTTTGTTTTCCTCCCTTTGTTTTTATTTATTTGTTTGTTTCTTTGCTTTGATATGGAGTCTCATTCTGTTGACTAGGCTGGAATGCAGTGGTGCAGTCTCAGCTCACTGCAACCTCTGCCTTCCAGGTTCAAGTGATTCTCCTGCCTCAGCCTTCCGAGTGGCTGGGACCACGGGCGGGTGCCACCACGCCGGGCTCGTGTTTTGTATTTTTAGTAGAGATGAAGTTTCACCATGTTGGCCAGGTTGGTCTAGAACCCCTGACATCAAGTGATTCACCCACCTTGGCCTCCCAAAATGCTGGGATTATAGGCATGAGCCACCGTGCCCGGCCTCCTTTGTATATTCTGAATAACAGTCCTGTATCAAATGTATATTTTGCAAATATTTTTTCCCATTTTGGGGCTTGGCTTCTTACTCTTGTCATTGTGGGTTTACTTTGCAATTCCCTAATGGTTAATGATGTTGAACATCTCTGCATATCTTTATTTGTCATATGTATGTCCTTTTCAGTGAAATATCTTCCATATCTTTCTATCATTTTTTCAGTGGATTTTTTGTTGTATTTTATTTAGTTTATTGCTGACTTTTAAGAGTTATTTACATATTCTAGATAATGAATATCTGGTTTGCAAATATTTTCTCACAATCTGTACCTTGTATTTTCATCTGCTTAAAGAGTCTTTCATAGGTAAAATTTATAATTTTGAAGAAGAAACATTTATTCATTTTTAGCTTTATAGATTTTGCTTTAGGTGTCAAGCCTGACAACTCTTTGTCTTAAGCCTACATCCTGAATACTTTCTCCTATGTTTTATTTTAAACATTGTGTAGTTTTATGTGCTACATTAAAGTCCATGATCTATTTTGAGCTAATTTTTATATAAGGCATGAGACTCAGCTCAAGGTTTATTTTTTTGCCCTATGGATGTTCAATTGCCCTAGCATCATTTATTGAAAAGGCTATCTTTCCTCCATTAACTTGCTCTTGCACCCTTCTCAAAAATTGCTTGGGCATATTTGTATGTGTCTATTTCTGAGTTCCCTATTCTGGTCTATTGATCGATGTGACTGTCCCTCCACCAACACCACACAGGCTTGGATTATTGTGGCATTATAAGAAGAAGAATATGAGAATAAGAATTATATTTTTATTCTTATTTTCAAAATTGCTTTACCTTGTCTAGTTTTTTTTTTTTTTTTACTTTCCATATATACTTATAAAAGTATTATTTATATCTACAAAAACTGTTGCTGGAATATTGATAGGAATTGGATTAAACCTGCATATTAGTTTGAGGAGAATTGACATCTATACTGCTTTGATTTTCCCAATGCACAAACACAGTACCTCCCACCGTTTGTTGAGATTTTCTTGATTTCTGCTGTCAATGTTTTGCAGTCTTCTTCATACAAGTTTTGTGTTTTATTAGATTTACACTTAATCACTTTATTTTGAGTGAATTTACATGGTACTGTATTTTTAATTTTGATGTCCACATATTCATTAGTAGCATTTAGAAATACAATTGTTTGTTGTATATTTAACTTACACTCAACATGCTGAACTTAATTATCAGGTTTATAAGACGGTTTTTTGGTAGCTTCTTTGGAATTTTCTAGGTAGACAATCATGCCACTGGCCAATGGGGCAGTCTTATTTCTTTATTTCTGATCTGTGTTTTAATTTTTTAAAATTATACATCTAGAACATCTAGTACTTTGTGAAATAACAGTGGCGAGAGCAGACATCCTTGTTTCACAACTTTGGGAGAAAGCATTCAGTGTTCAACCATTAAGTATAAGGTTAACTGAAGGTATTTTGTAGATGCTATTTATCGAGTCTGGGAAGTTCAGCCTCATTTCCAGAATTCTTAGAGTTTTCATCACAAATGGATATTAAATTTTGTCAAATCCTTCTTAAGAACCAATTGCCAAGATCATGTGATTTTTCCTCTTTACCTCTTAATATGGTAAAGATTATATTGATTGACTTTTGGATATTGAACTAGCTTTGCATCACTGGGATAAACCCCACTTAGTCATAGTGTATAACTTCTTTTATACGATGCTGAATTTCATTTGCTGATACAGTCATATGTCACTTAGTGACAGACATATTCTGAAAAATGTGTCATTAGGTGATTTTGTTGTGCAAATATCATAGAACATATTTACACAACGAGATAATCAAGTCTACTACACATCTAGGCTATATGGTATAGCCTATTGCTCCTAGGTCACAAACCTGTACAGCATGTCACTGTACTGAATACTGTAGGCAGTTATAGCACATTGCTAAGTATTGGTGTATTGAAACATAGAAAAGGTAAAGTAAAAATCTGATACTATTTCTTATGGGATTACTTATGGGATTACCATCGCATATGCAGTCTGCGTTGACTGAAACATCGCTGTGCATCACATAACTGTATTTTATTAAGGAATTTTGCATTTATATTCATGAGGGATATTGGTGTCTAGTTTTCCACTTTTGTACTGGGGATACTAGCTTCAAAAATGAATTGAGAAGTATTCTCTTCTCTTTTATTTTCTGGAAGAAATTGTATAGTAGTGGTGTTAACAATTCTTTAAACATTTGGTAGAATTCTCCCGTGAAACCATCTGGGCTTGAAAATTGCTTTATCAATTACAAATCTGATTTCCTTGTTACAGGGTTATTTTCATTTTGAATTTCATGTTTGATAAGTTATGGTAGTTTGCATTTTTTGAGGAATTAGTTCATTTCATCTAAATTGTCAAGCCTATATGTATAGAATTTTTGTATTGTTCCCTGGTTATTCATTTGATGTCCACAGAATCTGTAGTGATGTTCCCATCTCATTCCTGATATTGGCAATTTGTGTTGTCTGTCTTTTTTTCTTTGACTTATTAGAGGTTTCAACTTTGTTAACCTTTGCAAACAACGAGTTCTTTATTTCATGAATAGTTCTCTACTGTTTTTCCTTCATTTTCATTTATTTCCACTCTTTATTAAATAATTTCCTTTCTTCTTTCTTTTCTTCCACTTGCTTTGAGTTTGTTTTTATTTCCACTGTTATATTCCTGGATGAAAGGTTGGAGTGCTTCATTACTAACACCACAGGGATGGGAAGAAAAGGATGGAAAGATCTGGCTAGGAGCCAGTGTATTAGTCCATTTTCATGCTGCTAATAAAGACATACCTGAGACTGGGTAATTTATAAAGAAAAAGAGGTGTAATGGACTCAGTTCCACATGGCTGGGGGGGACTCACAATCATGGCAGAAGGTGAAAGGCATGTCTTGCATTGTGGGAAGTCAGAGAGAATGAGAACCAAGTGAAAGGGGTTTCCCCTTATAAGATCATCAGATCTCATGAGACTTACTCACTATCATGAGAACATCACAAGAAGGACCCCACACCATAATTCAATTACTTCCCACTGGGTCGCTCCCACAAGCCATGGGAATTATGGAAGCTACAATTCAAGGTAAGATTTGTGTGGGGACACACCCAAACCATATCTGGGAGACTGCCCTCGTACCTCATTAAGGCACGGTAGGCTTTCCAAGTGATCTCTACTGACATCATAGGGCAGGAGTACAGAACAGGTTAAGGGAGAGAGTTTGTTACTGCTTGAGGGGAAGAAGGGAATTAAAGTCTTAGTTCCCTACTCAGCCTTTTCTGATACCATTTTGGCAAGGAATTTGAGGTGCATCATTGCAGCCTAGAGCGGGTGGAGGTCTAGTCTTCTAGCTCAGCCTTTGTTGGTATGAGTAGGGTGGGACCACAGTTTTTTCTGCTGTGTTTTGGCTGATGTAAAGCAGTTATTGTCTATAGCTTCCAGTCGTGTTAGACTGACCCTTCCTGAGCAAGAACGACTTTTATTGGAGTTTTTTCTGTCTGCACCCACTGGTATTTCCAGTTTACCAACTTCTTCAGTTCCAAATATGAGATACGTGAAACAAAAAGGAAAATTAGAGAACTGGCCTTTAGTCCTAAAGCCTCTAGTCAGCATGCCTTTTTCAATTCAGTTTTCAGAGTCATCTTATGTTTATTTTATATATAAAATGTCCAAGGTTTTCAGTCTTACTCAGGGAAAAGTGTATCTTCCTAAAAGGGGAAATCGATCAACATTATTTTTATAATTTATAATGATGTTGGTTATGTATTATGTTAGTGAAGTTCCACTCAGTGTATAATAGAAATTGTTCCTCAATAGAAAATTTAGGTTGGCCGGGCGCGGTGGCTCATGCCCCTAATCCTAGCACTTTCAAAGGCCGAAACGGGTGGATCACCTGAGGTCAGGAGTTCAAGACCAACCTGGTGAAAATGGTGAAATCCCGTCTCTACTAAAAATATAAAAATAGCTGGGTGTGGTGGTGTGCATCTGTAGTCTCAGCTACTCAGGAGGCTGAGGCACAAGACTTGCTTGAACCCGGGAGGAGGAGGCTGCAGTGAGCCAAGATCGCACCACTGTACTCCAGCGTGGGGGACAGAGTGAGACTCTGTCAAAAAAAAAAAAAAAAAAAAAAAAAAAAAGAATAAAGAAAATTTAGGTCAATTTAGTTTGGGAGTAATTGGATAAGCAAAAATAAACCTATGTTGATAAACTGACCTTAACATTATCTTTTTCCTTCTGAAAGCTAGAAAATGTGCCATTACACAGTTCTAGTTCTGAACGACCTAAAAACAATGAAATATCTTGAATTGAGGGCTCATAGAGTTTCAGAAGAATAGTAAAATTTTCTAAAGAGTTTTAGGAAGTAGAGTGCAATTGTCAACATTTTTTGTATTTTACCTGAAGAAATATTTATTATTATTATTATTATTATTATTGAGACAGAGTTTTGCTTTTGTTGCCCAGGCTGGAGTGCAGTGGTGTGATCTCAGCTCACTGAAACCTCTGCCTCCCAAGTTCAAGTGATTCTCCTGCCTCAGTCTCCTGAGTAGCTGGAATTACAGGCACTTGCCACCATGCCTGGCTAATTTTTGTATTTTTAGTAGATAGGGGGTTTCACCATGTTGGCCAGGCTGGTCTCAAACTCCTGACCTCAGGTGATCTGCCTGCCTCAGCCTCCCAAAGTGCTGGGATTGCAAGCATGAGCCACCGTGCCCTGCCATTATTTAGTGAGATTTGGTTTATTTTATTAAGAAGACTACAATTTCTTCATTGTTAAGTGATATTAAGAACTGGGGCCAGGCTGGTGATTCATGCCTGTAATCCCAACACATTGGGAGACCGCGGCCTGTGGATCACCTGAGGTCAGGAGTTCAAGACCAGCCTGGCCAACATGGTGAAACCCCGTCTCTACTAAAAATACAAAACGGAGCCGGGTGTGGTGGTGCGTGCCTGTAGTCCCAGCTATTTGGGAGGCTGAGACAGAAGAATCACTTGAACCCAGGAGGTTGAGGTTGCAGGGAGCTGAGCCTGGGCAACAGACCAAGACTCCATCTAAAAAAAAAAAAACCTGTTTACATTGGCTGAGGTATGGAAAAAGCATTTCTATGCATTCTTTCCAATTGGTGGAGTTCTGCTAAATACCTGTAGTAATGTCTTAATGAACTCAGCAGCTTAGACCTGAAAGATCTCTCAATGAAGGGAGAATAATTATTTTACATTTATTTAATTTATTTTTAGACAAAGTCTTGTCCTGTCACCCAGGCTAGAGTGTAGTGGAGTTCTCCTGCCTCAGCTTCCTGAGTAGCTGGGATTACAGGTGCTGCCACCACATCCAGCTAATTTTTGTATTTTCAGTAGAGACTGGGTTTCACTGTGTTGGCCAGACTGGCTCAAAGGTTGGTCTCAAATCTCCTGAGCTCATGTGATTCACCTGCCTCGGCCTCCCAACGTGCTGAGATTACAGGCATAAGCCGCAGCACCTGGCCCTATTTTACGTTTAAATAACATAGATGGTTGTCAGATTTAGCAAACAAACAAATAAAGAAAAAAAAGTACAACATACCAGTTAAATTTAAATTTCAGATGAATGACAAATAGTTTCCTATAAGAATGCCCCAAATGTTGCAGGGACATACTTATACTAAAAATTATTTGCTGTTTATCTGAGATTCAAATTTAACTGGATGTCATTTAACCTGTATGTCATCTAACATTCCCTATAGTGTAAACATAACTTTTATTTTTATTTACTTATTTGTTTATTTAATTTCAGCTTTTATTGTAGAAACGGGGGTACATGTGCAGGTTTGTTACATAGGAATGTTGCATGATGTACAGATACCATCACGTAGGTCATAAGCATAGTACCTTACAGTTTTCTTTTTCTTTTTCCTTTTTTTTTCTTTTGAGATGGAGTCTCACACTGTTGCCCAGGCTGGAGTGCAGTGGTGCGATCTCAGCTCACTGAAACCTCTGTCTCCCAGGTTCAAGCGATTCTCCTGCCTTAGCCTCCCGAGTAGCTGGGATTACAGGCACACACCACCATGCGTGGTTAATTCTTTGTGTTTCCAGTAGAGACAGGATTTCACGATGTTGGTCAGGCTGGTCTCGAACTCCTGACCTCGTTATCTGCCCACCTCAGCCTCCCAAAGTGCTGGGATTATAGGCATGAGCCGCTGTGCCCAGCCTACCCTACAGTTTTCAACACACGCCCTGCTCCCTCCCTCCCAACCCCTCTAGTAGTCCACAGCAGCTATTGTTCCCATATTTATGTCCATGTGTACTCAATGTTTAGCTCCACTTATAAGTGAGAAGATGTGGTATTTATTTTTCTGCTCCTGCATTAATTCGGTTGGATTATAGCCTGCAACTGCATCCATGTTGCTGCAAAGGACATGATTCATTCTTTTTATGGCTCTGTAGTATTCCATGGTATGTATGTACCACATTTTCTTTATCCAGTCTACTACTGATGGGCACCTCAGTTGATTCCATGCCTTTGCTATTGAAAACAGCACAGGGATGAACATATGAGTACATGTGTCTTTTTAGTAGAATGATTTCTTTTCCTCTGGGTATATACCCAGTAATGGGATTGCTGAGTCTGATGGTAGCTCTGTTACAAGTTCTTTCAGAAATCTCCAGGCTGTTTTCCAGAGTGGCTGGACTAATTTAAATTCCCTCCAGCAGTGTGTAAGTGTTCCCCTCTTGCCACAACCTTGCCAGCTTTTTTATTTTTTTAATATTAGCCATTCTGACGAGTGTGAGATGTTATCTCGTTGTGGTTTTGATTTGCATTTCTCTGATGATTAGTGAAGTTGAGCATTTTTTCATGTTTGTTAGCCACTTCTATGTCTTCTTTTAAGAAATATATGTTAGTGTCCTTTTCCTGTTTTTTAATTGGGTTATTTGGTTTTTGCTTGTTGATTTGTGTAAGTTCCCAGTGGATTCTGAATATTAGACCTTTATCGGATACATAGTTTGTTAATATATTCTCCCATTCTATAGGTTGTCTGTTTACTCTGTTAATAGGTTCTTTTGCTGTGCAGAAGCTCTTTAATTTACTTAGTTCCCACTTGTCCATTTCTGCTTGTGTTACAATTGCTTCTGGGGACTTAACCAAAAATTATTTGCCAAGGCCAATGTCAAGAAGAGGATTTCCTAGGTTGTCTTTTAGGACTTTTAGTTTGAGGTCTTACCTTTAAAACATTGATCCATTTTTAGATACTTTTTGTATATGGTGAAAGGTAGGGGTCTAGCTTCAATCTCCTGCATATAGTTAGGCAGTTATCCCAGCACTATATTTATTGAATAGGGAATCCTTTTGCCATCGCTGGTTTTCATCAGCCTTGTCAAAAATCAGATGGTTGTAGGTGTGCAGGTTTATTTCTGAGTTTTCTATTCTGTTCCATTGGTGTATGTGTCTTTTTTTCCACCAGCACCATGCTGTTTTGATTACTGTAGCTTTATAGCACGGTTTGAAATAGAATAGTGTGATGTCTCCAGCTTTGTTCCTTTTGCTTAGGATTTTTTTTTTTTTGGGGGGGGGCTCTTTTTCAGTTCCATGTGATTTTTAGAATAGTTTTTCCTAATTCTGTGAAGCATGATATGGAAGTACACAGTTTTCCAAGATTAAGTCAGAAAGAGATTGAAACCCTGAATAAACAAATATCGATTTCTGAAACTGGATCAGTAATAAGAGAGCTACCAATCAAAAACAAACAAACAAAAAACCATAGACCACATAAAGTCACAGCTGAATTTTAACAGACATATGAGAAGAATTGATAGCAATTCTATAGAAACTAGAGGAGGAGGCATCTGTACATGTTTCTTGAGAATTGAAACAAGACAAAGATGCCCATTCTTGCCACTCCTATTCAATATAATACTGGAAGTCCTAGCCAGAGCAATCAGGCAAGAGTAAAAAATAAAGATTATTCAAATAAGAAAAAGAAAAAGAAGTCAAACTATCTCTTTTCACTGATAATGTGTTTCTATACCTAGAAAACCCTAAAGACTCCAACAAAATGCCCCCACAACTGATAACTTTAGCAAAGTTTCAGGATACAGGATCAATGAACAAAAATTAGTAGCATTCCGCAGTGGCTCATGTCTATAATCCCAGCACTTTGGGAGGCCGAGGCAGGCAGATCACGAGATCAAGAGATCGAGACCATCTTGGCCAACATGGTGAAACCCCAATTTTACTAAAAATACAAAAATTAGCTGGGTATGGTGATGCGCTCCTGTAGTCCCAGCTACTCAGGAAGCTGAGGCAGGAGAATTGCTTGAACCCAGGAGGCAGAGGTTGCAGTGAGCAGAGATCACACCATTGCACTCCAGCCTGGCAACAGAGTGAGACTCCATCTCAAAAAAAAAAAAAGAAAAAAAAAATTGTAGCATTCTTATACACCAACAAAATCCCAGCTGAGAGTAAAATCAGGGACACAATCCCTCTTACAATAGCAACAAAGAAAATGGAATACCTAAGAATACAGCTAATCAAGGAGGTTTGGCTCTGTGTCCCCACCCAAATCTCATCTCAAATTGTAAGCTACCAATCAAAAACAAACAAATGAAAATCCCTAGACCAGATACAGTCACAGCTGAATTTTAACAGACATATGAGAAAAATTGATAGCAATCCTACAGAAACTAGAGGAGGAGGCATCTTTACATGTTTCTTGAGAATTGAAACAAGACAAGGATCCCCACATATCGAGGGAGGGAGGTGATTGGATCATGGCAGTGGTTTCCCCAAGCTGTTCTCATGATAGTGAGTGAGTTCTCATAAGATTTGATGGTTTTATAGGTGTTTGACAGTTCCTCCTTCACAGGCTCACACTCCCTTCTGTGGCCTTGTTGAAGAAGGTGCTTACTCCCTTTTGTCTTCTGCCATGCTTGTAGGGATCCTGAGGCCTCCAAGCCATGCTTCCTGTTAAGCCTGCAGAACTGTAAGTCAATTAAACCTCTTTCCTTAATAATTACCTAGTCTCAGGTAGTATTCTTTATAGCAGTGTGAGAATGGACTAATACAGATGTGAAAAACCTCTACAAGAAGAACTACAAAACACTACTGAAAGAAATCAGAGATGACAGAAATAAATGAAAAAACATTCCATGCTCATGGATTGAAAGACTCAATATTATAAAAACAGTCATATCACCCAAAGTAATTTACAAATCCAATGCTATTCCTATAAAGTCTTACATTTTTAAAATGTTAAAAGAAAAATATAGCCCACTATGTAACTGTTAGATTTATGTATACATTATTAGAAATATTTTCAAGGGATCAAATAAAATGTGTCGCTTGTAAAGAAATTGCTCTTAAGTTAATCATGAAATTTAACACAAAAACAATGAATTATGCTCCAAAAATAGTAATGCCGAATGAAAGTAATTAATTTATTAGGAAGTAAAATTGATGAATATATTTTATATGTTATCTTTTCTTTCTGCATATAAGAAAGAATAAGTAGGAGAGAGGGAGGGAGAGAGAGAGATTGAATTGATGGAAGGTGTGGGGGAATATGGGGAAGATTTTGTAAAATCTGGTTTCATATGGGAAAACAAACTGTGCTTGAGCACTTAATAAGGGGAAAAAATGCCTTTGAATCCCCATACACAACAATACTGGAGGAAAAGGAAGAATAAATGATGAATAATGCCAAATTCCAGACAATGCACGAGGTAGAGAGCCACTTACAGTTTAGTGGCCAAATACTTATTTTCCTTTAAGTCACTAATATAGAAACACTTTTAAGCATTATTTTAACCAATAACAAATTACTGTTGTCTTTAATAACTATCATTGGAACAGTAATTTATATATACATATATGCATTAAACTGTACATTAAAGGAAACTTTCAATGTTTTATATCTGAAATAAGAAAAAATGAATCAAGGGTCAGTTAAAATTTTGTTAGATTCAAATGCCTTCTTACCTTTGACCTGAGTTATTTTGCTTTGCACAAGAAATCTCCTTCTACCGCATGGCCCAGGGTATGTCCATAGATTAAAGTAGTATCCTGCACCCTGGTAACCTAACTTATCTAAGTGCAGTTTTATCTACACTTGACTAAAATGATAATGTTTCTTAAGTAAACCTCTTCCCACTATCAATCAAATCAAGACAAAATCCCAACCCTGTCTTTCCTAGGACACTTCACAGTATTCCAACCTACCCTGGAGCCTTAGCTCCAGCTACTTCCCCACTTGCAACCCATGAGGCAATCGAGTTGAAATTACTCACAAACTTCTGAAGCCTGTTACTTTCCTATCCCTCTGTTGTTGTTCTTGACAGACTCATCACTTGGACCTTTCTCCCAGATACTACTTTTTCTTATAGAAATTTTCACTTTTGTTTTATGGCATAAATTGAATTTCTTTTTATCACATGGATTATTTCCTAATCAATAACCCCAGTTGTTCTCCTTCCCTACTTTTATTTCTCACTTTATTCCTTAAGGTTGTTTAACATATTTGCACTGATTCATCACTGCTTGGTTATTTGGCCTCCCCAGTATAGGCAAATAACCACTTGATAGAAGTGGTCTATGATTTGTTCATCCATCTTCGGGACCCTCAGTATGACTTCGATAGTACCTTGGAATCTAATGGTTCCATAAAGATTTGTTTAATCATATTAGTGAAATCCCAAAGTTTTATGGTTTCTGATTAATGACTTACATTTTGGGTGATAATTTACTTCCACATTCATATGTTGTCAGGCTTGTCACTTGCCAGAATGAAGTAAGTGAACTACTGAAACATGACTTCAGTGATTAGAGTCAACAACTTGTATTAATGAATAATCAAAATGGCCAATTAGAATAAAACAGGCTAGAAGTGGTTTGGTAATTTTAGGTGCCTCAACTCCAGCTGAATGCTTATGAAACAATCAACTTCTCAGAATCAGAAAGCAGGATTTAAAGGACTCAACATTCTGTATGACTTTTGAAAGTGGAAAAGAAATAATTATAGTTCACTTTATAGTTTTTTTTTTTTTCTGGTTTAGTGGAAACTAGGATAGCTGAGAAATAAAGTCCCAATTTGAGAGATTTTAAAGGTTTTTATCTTTGCTACTAGAAAGGAAGGAAATGTATTTCTTTAAAATGAAAACTTAGCTGTAGAAGAAAACAAGAAAAACTGCAAAAGGCAGGGAAATTACAGAATCTACAATTTTGGGTGTTCATTATTTTCCACTATCCCAATTCAATAACCCTGAAATTAGGTGACAATAAGAGGTGCTTTCTGTGACAAGTATGTCAGTTCTTATTAGATTTCCAATAGTCATTTAGATTTGGCATGGCCCCAAAATGCCTCAAAACGCTATACCTTTTTTTATTTCCAAAGTCATATAAATGTTTTAAAACCATTCCTGATATAATGAACTTTTTATATAGTAGGTGATATCTGTGTCTCCTCCAACAGACCCTGTCTTTACATCTTTTTACATATCTTTACATCTTTATCTGCATTGATGAAGAATAAGGTTGATTATTAGTCTGATAGAGAAAGACAATCTAATTCAGAAGAATCATCCTGTTTATCAGAGAAACTATTCTCATAGAATCTCAAAATGCCCCTCTCACCTGGACATTTTAAAAGCCCGATCCTTCCTTCAAAGTCCAGTTTAACTCCCATACTCTTCAAAAAGACATTTCTCACCTTTTCACTCCTTGGTGATGACCCCCTAACTTGAACACCTGCTATATGATATTTGTCATTTAACATGACCTGGTAGATTTTATTACTTTTTCTGGTGGTCTGGTCTTTCTAATCATAAATAAGGTCCTTACACTCAGGGACTTTTAGCATAGTGCTCCAAGCATAATGGGACACTGTCAATATATCCATAGATGTTAGTGGTTTTAATACAGATTATACCAAAGTCTATGGAACTCCTGCTTATTCCCTTTCACCGTATCAAATGGGGAGACAGTAGGCAGTCTTAAATTTCTGCTGAATGAATAAATAATTTTTCAAACAATATAGACATTTGTGAATTCTAAATATAAATACAAGATAACCAGACTCAGATGTCAGTAACCTAACCTATCATTTTTCTAAGTGCACTCCTTCCAACAGTAGTCTCAAAAATGTTTTCATTGTAAATGTATATTTGAGAAATACAGTGTAGCATACCATCTAACCATTTGCAATGCACATTTTCATATTAAAAGTCCTCAGAAATCCAAGTGTGAACACATTTTAAACCCAGCATTTAACTCATAATTTCCTAAATGTATTGAACCGTGTAACCTTACCATCATGTCTTAAAATTACTGTTACTTGAATCATACTTTGGGAAACAAATTGAAGTGGCCCTTTGGAACAGAATCTAACACTTATCTTCAGCAGAAGTGGGTGGTGGATGGGAAGCTGCTCAGCTAAAGATGTGGAGGCATTTTCTCACAGAACATATCAATCTATTGTCATCTTCCTATACTCTCTGGTAGTACTCGACCTGCAGCATTAATTTCATAGTTGTTTTTTAAATAATTAAAAGCTAGGCACACTGCTATTCTCATGAAAGCATGTTTTATTTATATTTTATATATTATATACATATTTAAAAGTGATGCTGTGAGCAAGATGGCTTGTTTCTCAAGGCTAATGTAAGTAAAAAGGCTAAGTGTAGGCTGGCACAAGTTGGAAGAGTTGTTATGAAACAATATTAAAGTCATTTTGTCACCAAAAATATAGTTAAGTTTCTGAATGTATTTTCCTATCATCTAATATTTAAGGAAAAATAAAAATATCCCTCCTATATTCAAGTATCCAGAATTTATATATTTTATACCAAATCACATGAGATCTTTGTCTCCTACGTAATTTTTAAAAATAATTGTTGTTAGTCACACACCATAAAGCCAAGGACATAAGTATAATCGTTGTGAGGGGCCAAGGGTTTTTGCCCAGTGTTAATCAAGAAGCTTGTAGTCCTGTTTGCTCTTGGCAACTATGTTGGAACCCTGAGGGAAGCCACCCTGAGAATGAAGTAAGCATGAGAACCGAAGAGGGAAGATACAAAAATAACAGGATTTTTGCCCTAATAAAATTTTGACTGAAGTCTTTCCTACTTTTGGATTTATATTACAGAAGATAATGCATCTTCTTTAAGATTTAGTTAGTGTTTTCTGCCACTTACAAAATAAAAATAAACAAAAAATAATTGGTACAGTATCTGGTCCTAAGAGGGGCACCACGTAAATAACAATAATACAGAATGAACTGAATACAGTGAAGACATGTCCTACATCCCAGGCTGTGAGGCTGTCCATCATTGTAATGTGCTTAGGCAATACTTGCTTCAGATGTTGCCTGGCTCCAGCCAGGTGCTCAGATTATGTTCTCACTGAGGCTGTAGCTCTGGGATACTTACTAGGGAAATTCAGGATTTTAAAAATAGGTGTACATCAGTGAGGATGCCAGAAGGAAACAGATGACACACTCAGCTGAAATTCTGAGAATTTAATGGAGATATGTTTTACATAAGTATGGACAGGATTAATGGAACCAACTGAGGATCTGAAACACATAGGTGTTGACAAGAATGGGAAGCCATTAGCCTCTTTGGGCTGTAGGGCTGAAGGGAAGAAACAGTGTTACTGTAGGGCAGAGAAAGTGAAAGCTATGGAGGAACACAACTATTGTGGGAACTGCAGCAAACCTGATTCAGAGAAGGGGTAGAAACACTCCGTCTTCTCCCTCCTCCCATGCTTCAATCCCCAAGAGATTAATCCTCCTGATCAAATCACAACTGTTTCTTTTTTATTGATCCATAATAGATTTACATATTTTCAGGGTACATGTGATAACTTAATGCATGCATATAATTTGTAAAGATCAAATTTGTATAACTGGGATATCCATCACCTTAAATAATTGTGTTTATACTAGAAACGTTCAAATTTTTCTCTTCTAGTTATTTTGAGCTATACAATGGATTATTGTAAATCATAATCACTCAGACTAATTTATCAAACACTAGCTGTTATTTTTTCTGTCATAGTCCATATGTGTACTCCAGCAAGATCTACAAAATGAAAAAAAAGTTGGGGATATAAGTGGCTTGTTTGAAGGCATTTTGGATGACTTTGATCTAAGATTCCTATGTGATAGGTGTGTTGTTATCGTTTTTGATTTTCCCTTAAATAAGATTCTAGGTCTGATTATCAGGATAAAATCTTAATGAGTTCTCTTATGGGCTTGTCTCATTTGATTGTCAAATACATACTTGTCACAACTCTGCCGGCCAGATGATGAGGAAACAGAAGTGACATCAGAATGTTGTGTGGTACATTGAGAAAGGTCAGGATTTAAAATTACTTTGAGGGCACTTCAGAACACTATCCCTAGAAGCTAGGGACATGGGACAAAGAACATAGGCAGAGTGTTAGTCTGTAGCAACCAAGGCAGTAAGCTTCTGTGTGTGTAGAACTTCATTCTGCCTTCCTACCTGTCTCCATCCCAGGTTCAGACAGAAACTTAAACCCCTGTGTGGATCAATAATGGTGATCCAGAATGAAGACTAGACCCCAACCTAAGCATATGGAAAAAAAGACCCTACTCATTTCGAACTTTTGAGCTAAATTTTCACCAAAAGAGTCTAAGAAATAAAAATAGAAAAAAGAGTAACTGGTGGAAAGAAATGGAGAGAAAGTAAAAGGATACATAAAGCAAGATGTTGGTACAAATTAAAATGTGGTAGCAGGAATAAGTGTAAAATTACCACAGACAGATATTAGTGCTTTGTAAACTGTAATAGACTAAATAAATGTGAGTTATTTAAAAATACTATATGTCAATTTTCCTTCTAATGATTATTTTCATTATATGTCTGATAGTACATGTCTCCTTGCTATTGCTGTTGGTTAAATAAAATCAAATTTTAAAGTGGGGTTATATGAACTCAGAGAATTAAATCCAAATTTTTCTAATATAAAGGGTATCCAGAAAACATAAAAATTTTAAATTATTCTCTGAACATCTAGGCCTATTGTTAAAAATAGAGCTGTGGAAGCTTGAATGCAAAATTTAAATTCCTGAATTTGAGATAGCCAAGTGACTCCTTAAAGAGATTGTCAAATTTTCACCACTTACTAGGTGTGTGACATTGGGAAAGCACTTTCTCTGACCTCACTTTTTGTATCCATAAAATAGAGATAACATTTTCCTGTACTTACTATGGATGTTACAAAGCTAAATGAATGAATACATATAAGGCATGTAGAACAATGCCTGACTCAGGTCTCAATAACTGGTACTGATTGTATTCTATGGAAGATTCTCATTGCAAAACAATCACCTCTCAATCATCTGCTCAAATAATGAAGAAACTGCATTGTTAATACTATTAAGAATATTTTGTATAACTATTAAATAGGTTTCTGTGTTAACAGTTATACCTAAAATGTGAGTGTAAGATTCTGAAATTCCATTACAAAACTGAAAATAAAACCACACTGGGAAATCTGGTTCAGCAGAATTTGACATTTTCCCCGACTTCTCTCATGCCCCAAACCATTTCCCTTTCAAACTCATGTAAAACTTAATCAGTTGCATGTGAAATTAGATTCTTCTTCTAAATATGGTTCTTTAAACTTCACTGGGGTGGAGAAATCATTTAAATAATTTGATTTGCCCTGCATTCCCCCTCTAGATTCAGCTGTTTTTAAAATCTATTTTACACACTGTCAATAAGAACTGGAAAGCATGATGCCTTCCTGATTTATTGAATGAGGATCCTTGAATCATCTGTCTATGCACAGAACTTCAACTCAATGAGCAGATATGCTCTTTTTAACAAAACCAAAACATGTTTTCAGCATAGTCCCTGCTTTACAGAAGCCACAACTTTATTCCCTCCAGCACTATTTCTACTCCCCTATGGTTAAGGTCTGTCACGTTATGTTATAATTGTCTCTTTACTTCCGTGCCTCCTCCATTAGACTATAGGTTCTATGAAAGTTTTATTCATTTCTCATTCACATTGCTAAATATTTCCTTTATATGACATTAGTAAATTATATCTATATTATATATATAAATGAATACATGACCATTTTACACATAATTAAAGTGAGACATGAAATGTATTTGAGAATAAAATTCATATTCCTGACCTTAAAACTGCCAGATGTTTTGGATTATCCTCAGAGACTTGAGGAGGAAGGGCTTTTAAAACAATTTTACAAAATACATGAAGAAATTTCTTACAAAATATTTTTATATGCACGTAACCAAGGGTTAATATAAAACACATATAATGCTAGCATTCACTAGAGGCTCATTTCTCTGTAGCTGCCACGTGCCTAGCCTACATCTCTTAAAATCAAATCCATCCATTTTCTAAGTTTCCTTTTTTTTCCTATGGCTAAGATTACAATCTATCATTTAGAGAGAATGTGACACCTAGATAAAAGCAAGTATATAAAAAGGAATCGAAACTGATGCAGAAGGAAAAAAGTACAAATAGGCTGCAATTCTGTTAGTTAAAATGACATGGTTGGAAGCTGAGAAGATGGCACAGAAAAAAAAAGAAGAAAAACTTTTTAGGTCATTTTTATCAAGTGACTTGTAGTTGTAGGAATGTGAAAACATGTCAAAAATAATCATATTTTCCAAGTTCATTGTTCTAAAATCCTTCCTCCTTCCTCTCTGATAATCAATATATTTGTTAAAATACTCATGCTTTAGTTTGAAATCAATTTTATATTTGTTTTAAAGATAATAATATCCAAGCACCTCCTACTATGTGAAATGTTTAATCACAAACCAGTCAGTCTTTGTATTATCCTCAAGTCATAATTATCATGTACTTTTAGTACATGGAGTACCTATTGCTTTGCACAGATATACCGAGCAAAAGCATACTTATATGGCAATTGACAAACTAATCTCAAAGTGGTCCTCACTACTGAATGCTAAACGTTTCTCTTCTTGTTTCATGTGTGTGATGAAATAAAGCACAAGGGAATCAGCAGATGCGAGTTCTCATCCCGGTTCCATCACTGGCATCATCAAGTCCCCTTCTCTGGACCACAGTTTTCTCATCTGAAAAATAAAAGAACTTGGACTAGCTTTTTTTTAATGTTCTTTTCTTCATACTTATATAATTCTTCCTGTTAAGGTCTTATTTTAAAAATAAGAAATGAAAAGGCTACATCTATGATAAATGCCTTAATGGATATTTTAGAATATTTTATTAGTTGCAGTTATTTCTGCAATTATTATAGCAAATACAGTAGAATAAGATAGCCTCTTAATATTAGTAATGTGTTCGACTATGTTAAATAAAAAATCATTGGGCTAATCTTATTGTACCATTTGTGAAGGAAAAAAAAAAATAGTACGGTTTGGTTTTCCCTGTACTGGAGCTTGTCCTTCTCTTTTGAAGAGAGATGTTTCTTAACTCTCAGCAGCATACGTGCTTGTATAACTTAACAGATGACAAGGGCAGTTCCCCCGCAATTCTGTGCATTTTTAGCAGTGCAAAATTTTAGTTGGTGGAAATTCTAGGTATGAAAGTTGTTATTTTGTCTTTAGGACACCTTAACAATAAAAAGAAAGAATGAACCAAAAGTCAGGCAGGCTTTCAACTAAACCATTAATGTGTGCTGTTGGCTGGAATTATACTTAACCCGGGGAAACTTTATTTACTAATTCCTTAGCATTTGCTTTTATTGCCTTCAGGTTTCTAATAGTATATTTATTGATGTGTGCCTCATATATTTGGGGGACTTCTTAAAAGAAGGTTTTGTATCAATGTGTAAGCTGGCCATTTAAAACTGAGATGGTTATGATTTTCATGCAATTTTAAAATCATAACTATGAATCATAATTGCAAAACACAAGACAGTATATGCTGCAAAAATATAAATGTGTTTAGTAGCTCAAAAGGAATAAAAGTTTCAAACCATACAACAGATGAAAAATACATTGTGAAGAAGGAAGGAAGAAAGAAAGGGAGAGGGAGACATGGAGGGAGGGAGGAAGTGGGGAATAGGGAAGGAAGGAGGGAAAGAGGAAGGCATCATATCTTAGGCATATGCTAGGCACTGAATAAATGTCAGTTAATCTTTCCCTGCTAGTTTGAAGTATATGAAATTAGTGATATTATTTTTATCTGCAAAAATCCCCACAATTTTCATATGGTTCAACTTAGCATATTCAAAATTATTTTTTCAAGATTTGTCTCTGTATCAGACTAGTGGTGAAAGAGTCAAGCGCAAGGCAATGTCCTCTGGAATAGACAATGCTGACAGGTCAGGCCTTCTCAGATGGCCAGTCCTAGCTGGCTCAATTCACCAACCAGCTAGGGCATCTTCTCTGCTAAGGACCAGAAGCAAATGAGTAGCTGTTTTTCACAAGGTGTATAGTTGTTCACTGCAAAAGGGATGCCCTTACTTTAAAACCCTTGCCATCTGTGTTGCGATTTGTCCTTTGGGGCATATAAAACCTATATGCCGTGCTTCCGCCACTGATATATCTAATACCATGGGATTTACCAGAACAAATAGACAAAGTGGCAAGCCTCCAAAATTTAGAACTGATGCAGAGCCTATTACTGAGCCCCAAATAGCAGCATTTTATGACATCAATATGTAGGTTAAAATAACACTCAAATGTGTGGACTATGATGCTTCTAGTTCCAGAGAGGCTCACCTAGCATTGTGCATGCTTTTACCTGATAGATAACGTAAAGTGTAATAATTTGGCCTTTATTTTGGATAAATTCCAAAATGATGCCAAATGTTGGTTGCATTCCCCATAAGTTCAGTTGTGCATGGTTTATAACATTTGAAGGAGTTCTTTAGGATTTAGAGGAGAAAAAAATCTGATCATTTCAGAAACTAAATAAAACTTTTAGTACATAAATATATTTTATAACTCTTTATAATTAGTTATAAAATGTCTAAATTAACAGTTAAGTAAATACATGTACATATTTATATTTATACCTAATTATAAATTTTATATAAAATATAAATGTGTAATGAATTACATTTGTGCTTAAAGAAATTGTTATATGTATATAAGTAATGTATTAATGTATATAATATGATATTATGTATATAATTAACTTAGACACATGTTTTTACTTTTATTTTCAAATTGTCTACCTTAATCTATAATAATTGAGAATATTTAAGCAAAGAGATACAAAATATAATTAAATATAATTTTTACATTAAATGAGAGTCACAAAAAATATGAATTAGAAGCTCTTTTGAACTCAAAAATATTTAAAAAAAAGCATAAAGACAAACCACAAGTTTCTACTATAATAAACCAAAAAAAAAAAGAAAAAAAACACATGTTGTCCCTCCAGAGAATTACACAACTTTGTAAGAAAATTATATGCAAGATCATAGTCTTTGTCCTCATTTTTTGTCCCCCTTTATTTTTACACCCAAGGCAAGAATCATACCCCTAGACTAATGAGCTGGCATACCCTTCCTTCCTTCCTTCCTTCCTTCCTTCCTTCCTTCCTTCCTTCCTTCCTTCCTTCCTTCCTCCCTCCCTCCCTCTCTTTCTGTCTTCCTTTCTTTCTTTCTCTTTCTTTCTCTCTCTCTTTCTTTCTCTTTCTTTACATTTCTTTCTTTCCTTCCTTCCTTCCTTCCTTCCTTCCTTCCTTCCTTCCTTCCTTCCTTCCTCCCTTCCTCCCTTCCTTCCTTCTTTCTTTCTGAGTCTCAGTTGCCCAGGCTAGAGTGCAGTGACACAATCTCAGCTCACGGCCACCTCCACCTCCCAAGTTCGAGCAATTTTCCTGCATCAGCCTCCGGAGTAGCTGGTATGCACCACCACACCCAGCTAATATTTGTATTTTCAGTAGAGATGAGAGTTTCACCATGTTGGCCAGGCTGGTCTCAAACTCCTGACCTCAGGTGATCCACCTACCTCGGTCTCCCAAAGCGTTGAGATTACAGGTATGAGCCACTGTGCCTGTCCTACCTTCTTTCTTTTCATTCCCAAATCATGTGGTCCAGTTCTTGCGCCCTACGCTGACATTTCCTGTTAGCAGTAAAGGACCTCAGATTCCCTGTATGCACTCACAGAGATCTTTCATTACAATATGAGCACTTTCTTACTAGTGTGTTTTTCTTTATCCTCTTCACCGTGTGCATTTCCTGACATTCTGCTTTCTCTTTTATATGCTGTTGTTAGCGTAGATTCTCAATGTTCTTAATGTTTCTTTTCTCTTCGGCCATATTTTAAGCCGTTTCCTTAGCATTTTAGACTCTCCATTGAGGTCTCCAAATGACTACAAAACCAATGATCTTCCTGGTCAACAATAACTTTATTGTTCACTTATGTTTTTGTCTTGTTGACCACCTTGCCTAGATCCCCAGATGCTATAAACTTACCGGTTTAATTTCAGCCAGTTATGATGCTAATTGTAGTCAATTCACAAAGTAGTCTCTGAAAACTTCCCATTAGCAGGCTACCCTGTTCCAACCTATGAATCTTTATGTGTCTATATAGTTTGCCTTTACAAAGCAGAAAGTCTTCTTTTCTTCACACCATTGTGATTTGAGAAAGAAAGAAATCATTTCTGAGAGAAGGAAAGTGAGGCCGACCGTCCCCTGGAGAAAAAAGTCCTTTTCCAATGGTGTTTTCTTCTATCTCTTTTAAAATTTCTTGATGATTTCCAGACTCATAGAAAAAGCTTTTGTAGCCAGCTGTGGCAGTATGTATCTGTCCTGGATTGAAGTAACTCCTTGCACAATAAAGGCAGCCTGACCACTGAGAGATACGTTCAATACTTTTCCAATTCTCCAGCTCCTCTGTCATTCCATCTCTACTTCTCAAATATAGCTACTGCAGTACGTAAAGTAATGGTTCCAGAATTCACACACAGTTTGTTGTAGCTCATGGTAAAAAATGAAGAAATGAACTATGTAAATAAATTCTTTAAAATCAAAACTGTTAAAAGACCAAAGGATAATTCGATCATTCAGTAGGAAGTGGTTGTCCGACCAAATCAAATTCATATATAAATCTGTGATTACAAATCAAGAGATCTATCAATGTCAAATAAAATATGTAGAGAGAAATCTCTAAATTTAACATTTTACTTGGGATAGATGAATCATAATTCAGGGCATACACACAGACCAGGTGGTCTTCGGTATGTCCAAAGAACAAACAGGAGCTTGGAAGTTTTATAAAAAGGAGAGTTCTGTTTGGTGAGTGACGATGTTGGGTAAAACCACTCTTAAAGTTGTAGCAGGTTGTTTCAGAAGCCATTAGGTAAAACTGTTTCAGGTTACAGCATGCAGTTCTAGCAACCAGGCTTGCAGAAAATTACACTCTTGGAGCAATGTTAAGGGCCGTGAATGCTTTCCCCCGCTGGCTTCTCAACTCCTTTTTATTTGAGTATGATAAGACTTGAGTCTCCAACTCATATGATCAATTTTCACAGATCCTTGAATTTTAAAAAGCAGGATTATAAATATGGACATCTATTCATGTAAATGACTTGACTACTTTTTGGGGGATTTAGATGTGACTATAATTTTATAGTATATGAAGCCAATTAACTTAGTATCTTAATTCATATAAGTTCTAGTTAATGTCCCTTCAGCTTCCATGAAGTTAGTCAACAATCATTTTTGGAACACCTACCATATGTCAGGCTTCCAGACTCTAGATTCAAGGATTATAAAGATGTACAATACATGATATTTGTTTGCACAGAACCTTAATCTTTCTGAGAAACTAAATGCATCTTATAACATACACTTTCAGAATACCATACTGATAGAATATGCACAAAGGCTACTAAAGCATTCCTCAAGACAGTACCAGCTTTTCCTGATGAATCCAGAAATGCTCCATAGATCGTGTACACTGCCACAGCACATACTAGAATAACATAATAGTTCTTTTCCAGAAAACTAGGATCAAAATGCAACCATTTGAACTGCTTGCATGAATTGCCCTGTTTTAAAAGTAAACTAATCTTGGTTTAATAGTGAGTTCCTAATGAAGTTGAAGTGGAGGTAGAGCACCAGTGTCAGTGATGAAATGTTATCCAAATGTATATTTAGGTACTATATCTCAATGGGATCCTTTCCCCTAAAGTTTTTAAAATGCTTGTTCTTAATCCTATAGGAAGCTAGTAGTATTTCATTTGTAGCCATAACACGGTTGCAGAATTCCAAAAGGACTATTTTGTTCCATTTATTATAGTAAAAAGAAATCCTTGCTGAATACAAAACATTGCTGTTTTGATTATGTGAACTGATTGTGTGTAATTTTGCCACTTCTTTTTATGTCATCATGTCCATTGAATCCCTTTTAAAGGAAAATCATTTTCTAGACTAAAATGTTATCATAAGAGCAGCTCTACTTTTGCTGACATGATTTTGATTAGGAAATTTAGATCTTCACGCTATATGAATACATTAGAAGAGGATTACTCTGATCGAGACTTCACAAGAGAGCTAAAATATACCACAAATAAATAATCAAGCATCTTGTATGAATTTAAAAATAAATCATGTATCATAAAAGTAAAAATGGTCAGTTTAGGCTCAGAAAGAACACAGATAGGATTGCTAATTTGCAGCAGAGTGAATTCAATAACATGGGTTCTTAATTAGATGGCAGAAACAGTAAGGTGACAGGACTGAGAACAGGTAAATCATCCAGGAATAGCAATGCACCGAGCGCAGAGCCAGCTGGTGTGGTGCTGCCTCAGTGTCAGAGATCTGTGCTGCATCCTGAAATGGGGACTGTTCAGACAGTCTGTTGCACAGCTGTTCTTACTCAGAAACAAACAGCCAGGTCTGTTAGTGGTATCACTCTGCAGGTACTACAGTGACAGCAAAGTTTCTAGGAAGAACTGGATGTCTCAGGCAGATGATAAAATAAAATGAGCTTTATTAGAAACACCAAAAAGAAGAGGGATTTAAAACATCTCTTCCTTTCTTTTCTTAATCTAGTGCATCATGTTATCAATTGATTTATTTCGTCAAAGCTATATTCATATCATCAGATTTGGAGTTCTTAAGAATTTGGGCCAGGGAGAATCAGCAAAAAGTTGTTGGCACTATTTTTTCATGTTGAATTTGATGACACGTGAATTCTAAGATATTTTTAAGTGACATCATATCAATATGTGTAAATACATTGCTAAAAATTGTTTAAGAAGGAAAAGAAGAAAGGCCTTTACAATACTTGTCTTTATTAATGCTTTTTAAATTTTTAAATTTATTTTAATTGATACATAATAATTGTACACATTTATGGAGTACAGTGTGATGTTTTGATATATAAATGCAATGTGTAACAATCAAATTAGGGTAATTAGCATATCTATCACAGACAATTATCGTTTATTTGTGGGGAGAATATCTACAATCCTCTCTCCTAGCTATTTTGAAACATGCAACATATTACTATCAACTATAGTCAATCTACTGTGCAATGGAACACTAGAACTTATTTCTCCTATCTAACTGTAACTTAGTATCCATTGACCACTCACTCATCCCACTCTCCCCACTACCCCTCCCAGTTACTAGTAACCACTATTCTGTTTCCTACTTCTACGAAGTCAACTTTTTAGATACTACATGTAGGTGAGATCGTGCACTATTTGTCTATATATGACTGACTTATTTCATTGAACATAATGTCCTCCACGCTCACCCATGTAGCTGCAAATGACAAGATTTCATCATTTTTTGTGACTGAAAAGTATCAGTTTGGTGCAAAAGTAATTGCAGTTTTTGCCATTACTCTCAATGGCAAAAACCTCAATTACTTTTGCACCAAGCTAATATTTCATTGTGTAAATAAAACACATTTTCTTTATCCACTCATCTGTTAATGCACAATTATTTATGGTCTTAAATAATATTTTATTTGTTGAGAACCTCCCCCAATAAAAATAAAAAATTGGAAAATTCACTAAAATGAGAGATAAAATGTTTAAATAGGTTCAAAAGATAGAAAATCAATACACGTGATTTAATTAACCTGAAGAAAGCATGCTTTGGTCAAAAGGGAAGAAAATTACTTTGGGAAATGGTACTCAGATCCAGTTGCTAAGAGCACACTACCTCACAAAGAAGTGAGAACCCCCTGTAAGCTGCTATTGAGTCTTGAGGGGATTGGACAGTGGAAGTTGAGCACTGCTTCCAAGAACTCCTGAACTAAAAATGGGGTCTGGACAGTCCAACAGAGGTAGCCACAAATCCAGGACACTTGCTATGACCCTTCCCATTGATAGTGTTGGCTTTGGTTTGTCTGGTTTTGTTTTTTGTTTATTTTCTGTGTTTGTGGGGAGGAGGGAGCTGTTTACCTGTTTGTCTGCTTGTGCGTTTGTTGTATATAAAAAAAGAAGCACTTCAACTTGGTAAATTATCGTCATTTCAGTTTCAGCAATTTTGTTTTAGAAAAACTATCTTGATGAAACAGAAGAAAATCGCCACCTTTAACACATTTCAAAAATAATCCTTTACTGAGTGTTTTCTGTCAATGACGGATAACTCAATAATTTTTATGTAAGAACCAGCCAATCTCCATTAGGAAGTAAGAGCTGATTACTCTATCAATTTCTTGCCTTGTTGAATTGGCAGAGGCTTAAAAGAGGATGTGTCCTTGATGATATTTGCCTCCAAACAGTAAAGGGTAACAATTCATGAGAGAGATTCTAACCAAAGCCAATACAAACATGTAAAGTAGTTTAAGTCTACCTTCATGGTCCCATCAGTTTTATTTTTTAACCTTCTTATCCCTACTTATTATTAGTTTTCTATGTTGCAAATCTCCTAGATACTTTCTATAACTATTTATTCAAAAAATGTAATAATTACTGGCTAGATATTGAAAATACACAAATGGAAAAATGATTTTGCTTGCTCTCAAGGACCAAAAAACTCCAAATGGACAGACAATTATGTAAATAACTAAGTGATAATACAATAAGCATGACAATGGGAAAATGAACATATTCAATACAATAATGAAGATAGGCATTATGGTAGAATGGATAATAAGCAATAGAATGGGAGAATGAATATTCTGTGAGTACAGAGGAGGGAAGAAGTCAAAGAAGTCAATGGAAGAGACACTATTTACTGTTGACCTTAGGTGATGGGTCATAATTTGCCACAAATGTAAAGGATGAACCACAGAGATGATTCCTTTGTCAGCACAGCAGTAAAAAAAAAAAAATTAAAAAAAACTTAATTTGCATGCCTTTGTGGGAAAAGGACATATGCTCTCAATTCACATGATTCCTTTTTGTGCTTTACCAGACACCTACAAAATACTTAAATTTTCAACTCCCAGAATAGAATAAGCAAAATCATGGCACTGGTAGAATAGACAGTGCCTAGGAGATTGGCAAAACATGTTATTAATAATAATTAATAATAATTGCTAACACTTATGAGTCCTTAGCATGTACCACTTCTTCTAAGTACTTTACAAGTATTATTTAAACTAATCTTTATTACTAACCCATGAAAAATAGGATTATTGTCATTATTTTAGAAGAGGAAACTGAGAGAGAAGGACGTGGTGTCTCACCCCATGTCAAGTGGTAGAGTCAAGATCTGAAGCCAGTGATTCCAGAGAATAAGCTCCCAAACACGAGCACATACTGAAAATAAAATAAAATTAAATTAAATTAAAAAGACAGAATGAGGTCACTCCAATAACTTTGAACTTTATTCTGTAGTATTCTGTAATAATGGGTAGCCATTGAAGGTTTTTAAGAAGAAACATGACTGCTCCAACCTGTGATTAAGAAAGATAACACGGAGGATGGACGAGAGTGGAGTGGAGACTTTAGTCAGGGGGAATAATAAGGAAATAATAGTGATAATCTAGACAGAGAGATGATGAAAGAGTAACCAAAGCAATGATGCATTGACAGGGATGTAAGAAAACTTTATTTATTTATTTATTCATTCATTCATTCATTTATTATTTGTTTGTTTGTTTGTTTGAGATGGAGTCTCGCTCTTGTCATCCAGGCTGGAGTACAGTGGCTCAATCTCGGCACACTGCAAAGTCCGCCTCCAGGGTTCAAGCTATTCTCCTGCCTCAGCCTCCCGAGTAGCTAGGATTACAGGCGTGCACCCCTACGCCTGGCTAATTTTGTAGTTTTAGTAGAGACGGGGTTATTTCACCATGTTGGCCAGGCTGGTCTCAGACTCCTGACCTCAGGTGATCCCCCCGCCTCGGCCTCCCAAAATGATGAGATTACAGGTGTAAGCCACTGTGCCTGGCCAAGAAACTTTTTAGAAATAGAATTCACAGGATTCCTTCCCAGGCACTCTTACTCCTGCCTCCCTCCCAGCCAACTAGGACTAGATACTTTTGTCTGCTGTGCCTCTCTCCCCTGAAACCTACAGGCTTATGTTGCTCCTCCTATGCCCCTCTAGGCTCAGACTTTTCCTAAATGGGCCTCTTTCAAAACGATAGTTAACAAAAGTAGTTTTGATATACATTAACCATTTGTTAAAGAGAAAGGGTCAACTTCAGCCTCAGTTCTCTCTCTTGGTGGCAATGCCCATGTGAGAGGTGAGTTGAAGGTAGAATAATTCTGAACTCTCATATAAAACAGAGTGGGAAACCTAAAGAATAGGTGAAATTTAATAGACTTCTCAAGGTCTACCATATAAACTAACCATCACTTACATAAACTTATCTGCAGAGTCATAGTCTGAACACATGTAATTTCAAAAATTAATTCTAAGGGGTAAGAAGAGGTCCTAGAATGATATATAAATTTGGTTCATTTAGCCTATTTTGTTTTTATTTTTGAAATATTATATATGTATGTATGAATGAATATGTTATTTTTATATTAGTTATAAAAGACAAGTATCATGAACATCAGTATTCATTACTCTAGCCCCGTATTTTAAAAACAGAACGTTATTTATTCACTACTATTTAGCCATCCTTTTGTCTGGTTCCAAGCTAGGCAAACTAAACTGCCTGCACTCCACAACTAAGAAAACTTTGTATCTGGAAACTCTATAGATCTGCCAATGGTTTAGTTGCAGAAAAGACCTAGGAACTTACTAGAAAAGAACTCATCATCTTTTAGAAGTCAGTGAATAACTCAAGAGAGATCCAAGGGTTTTAGGCCAGTATTTGAGAGATATGTGCCAGATTGTCCAAGTTTTAGGACAAAAATCTAAAATACCTGCTTGAATGAAAGATGTCTAAGACACTAATGACACAGGATGGCATTGGTGAAATAATCAATATTGGTACCTTAGCATCCACAAAAATGTAAAAACTGGCCAATGTAGTTGCACAGATGTCTTTGTGGATGTTCTGGTAAAAGTCAGGTTCACAGCCATCTGAAATGTTAAACAGTGGCTTTACAACAACTCTAGGTAAATTCCGCAGCCTCTACAGAGGTCTCATCTAGTGCTGACATTCACCTTAAAAAAGATGAATCTCACATTCCCTAGGGAACTACTCATGTTTTTAAAGGCACAGATTGGGACTCAGAGGACTGACTGTAATATGTCTCCACATGATGAGTCTTCCTCTCCAGGCAATTCAAAGGAAATCCCTGATTTAATTATTTTTTAATTTTTTTATTTTTAATATATTTCCCCTATATATCCCATGACACAGACATTAAGCGAAGATTTGTAGCAAATAGGTTGCAGTTCTATCTGGAACAACAGAGAATTTGTAAATAACTCCTTTTCCAAGGGCAGGTGCCTAGGTTTGGATATGTCAACCTAAATGGAAAATTCTTCTCCATGTTTATGTATGAGGACATCTAGAAATCCTGTTTTCTCTGAATCACTGAGAAAAAGAAAGATGAATTCAACTTAGATTTTCGTAATGGTGTAGGTCTTCAGCATCACAGAGATGAGATGGATCCCCACTACTTACTCTCATCCTTAAGAATGAATACTTTTGCACCAGGAAGCCGTAGTTGTTTTTTATCCACTGAAATCCTCCCTCTAACTGTCTAAGGGCCCGTTTGTTCTCAGGGTTGGAGAGTGAAAAGTGTGAAGTGATGAGGAGGCTTTCAAATTCCATTAGCAACATTTTTTCTGTCTGGAGATATCTTGAAACTCTGTCTCAGATATGAATACTGTTCAACCTAGAACCTCATTTACCCATGAAAAGAGATAACCAAGAATTGGCAGGCATTTGAGGAAAACCACCAGCAACAGAGAAAGTAAACTTAATACAGAAAAGAGCTAAACCCCACTGCAAATAAAACAGTGCTAATGGAGGGAACTGATAACTTTAAAATAATTAAAACAATGTCTCCAAGAGAAACATTGAAGGGGGTAACAGATCTATGTTTTAAAATCCAGATAGGCTCACTATTATACTATCATAAATAATTCTGAGACTAATATAAGTAAGATACCAAAATACATAAATACTGTTTTTTAAAAAGGGGAACAAATAACTAAGCCTGCAAGGAATAGACTATGACTATTTATGTAAATTCCTAAAGAGTATGAAAAACAACTTTCCAAACTCATCCTATGATATTTTGTGATCCTGATATCAAAACTAAGAGTAACACACACAAAGCAACCTCTAGACCTATACTATTTATAAATGTTTTTAAACAAAATGCCAGCACATATCTAAAAGCATTATACAAAATAATGGTACATCATTAAAAAGTAGTTTTTACTCCAAAAGTTAAATGATGCTTCAAACTTAAAAAAACTTATTAATGTGAAATTTATAAGTAGAAGGATAAAAGTCAAATGATATACACTATATACAGAAATTTATGTCGTAAAATTCCACAGGCAATTCCGATTTGTAAAAAATGAGTAAGTTAGAAATATAAGGAATCTTCCTGTAAACAATGGGTTGTTTATAAAACAGCTGTCAAAAAGATATATAATAGAAAAATTAGAGACTATTTCGTATCAGTCAGGATCCAGTCAGAAATGCTCATTATCACTGTTACAATGTAATAGTATTCTAGCCTGGCCAGACTAGAAGAATAAACAAAATGTATAGATATTGAAAAGTTATAGAAAAAAATCAAGTGAAAAGTGATAAGAGTGGTGGACTTCAGATGCACAAAGGTATGTTATCTGTAGACATTTTTAAAACAGGAGCAGGGCCAACTAAAACTCGGTCTGTTTTTATTATTCCCATGTGTAAGCAATTCTAAAACACTATCAATAATGAAATTCACAGAATTTCTTCTACAAAAAAGAAATGGGCAGTATTATAATTTCTGGAATTTTTCAAGAAATAGAATTTTTGTAAATCACTGACAATTTTATCCTTATATTTAAGAGTTTTCATATTTATACATCTGTAGCTTCATGTGAAAAAATTTTAATTAAAAGTAAGAAAAATGTTCTATCTACTGGGAGTAAAGATGGATTAATTAATCTGGCTAGTAAAGATTAATTTTTCCAAAGTCCTTGAAAAATGTATAGAAGTTAAAATTTGGAAATAAAAATTATGAAGTTATTATTACTGAAACAGAACATTATAAATATAAATTCCCCTTTTCAAAAGACACAACAGTGTAATTAAAAGTGCTAATCTATAACATTTTTCCTTTTATGTACTGTAATACTTGTATTATTATTCTTACATGTGTATATTTTTTGAGACAGAGTCTCGCTGTGTCGCCCAGGCTCTGGAGTGCAGCGGCACAATCTCGGCTCACTGCAACCTCTGCCTCCTGGGTTCAAGCAATTCTCCTGCCTCAGCCTCCCTAGTAGCTGGGACTATAGGCGTGTGCCACCATGCCCAGCTAATTTTTTGAATTTTTAGTAGAAACAGGATTTCACTGTGTTAGCCAGGATGGTCTTGATCTCCTGATGTTGTGATCCGCCCGCCTCGGCCTCCCAAAGTGCTGGGATTACAGGCATAAGCCACTGCACTTGGCCTATTTTTAATATTAATTTTTAAGTGGCATTATATACATATGAAATTTAAATAAAGAGAATTACTAATCTATCTGCATTTCTTTTCTGGGGATTATTATTACTCGCTTCCTTTCATGATTATTGCTGGAAACAATTTTGTCACATAGAGGATGGAGTGCTCAAAAATGATCCATTCTAGATGTCAAATCCGTGAGGTATGCCATGGTGTCAACTTAGAAAACTTTAGACTGTCAACAGAAAAATCTCTTGAAAATTCTGAGAGAGGTTGGCAATGTGGGACCATGTTGGCTTTCCCGTCCTCAGCAAACAATAAAACACTAAAATATCAAATTAAAAAATTAATACTAAATAGGTATTACACTATAGAACTTTAATAAAATGATAGAAAATTCAATAAGTATTGGATCGAAAAGTTCAATATTTTAAAGGTCTCCATGTATTAAGATTCTCCAGAAAAAAAAATAGGAGAATTCAGAACCAGGAGGATATATGTGTATAGAGAAATCCCCTTTTATATACTAGAGGAATTGGCTCATGATTATGAACACTCAGAAGTCCCATAATATGCTGTCTACAAGCTGGAGAACCCAGGAAGCTGGTGGCATAGCTCAGTTCATGTCTGAAGGCCTGTGAACCAGAGAAGCCAATACTGCAACTCTCAGTCCAAGGCTGAAGACTTACACTATTGGCCGAAAATCCTAGGGATTCCGGAGTTCAAAGGTGCAAGTGCTGGAATCTAAAGGTAGAAGAAACTGGAATTCTGACATCCAAAGTCAGAAGAAGAAGAGTGCCCTAGCTTCAGAAAAGAGAGAGTGAGAGGGTTTGCCTTTCTTCTGTCTTTCTGTTCTATCTAGACTCTCAACCAGTCAGATGCTGTTTGCCTACATTTCGTGAGAGCAGATCTTTTCTACTCAATCCACTGATTCAGATGCCAGTCTCTTCCAGAAGCTGCCTCACAAACATACCCAGAAATATTCATTTATCAGTTATCAGGGTATCCCTTAACCCAGCCAATTGACACATCAAGTCAACCATCACATCCCAACTCCAAATAACGATAAAGTCAGTGCAAAGATTCAGGCCAAAAGTCACAGAATTTGGAAGTGGAAATGACCTTAAAGATCCAGTTGAATCTATTCAATTTACAGACAAGTCTAGCACAGTAAGGGCAGTACTATTTATGCCTACTCTGAGATAGAAGACAACCAGGTTATGCACACATATGTTTACTGCAGCACTATTCACAATAGCAAAGACTTGGAATCAACCCAAATGTCCATCAGTGACAGACTGGATTAAGAAAATGTGGCACATATACACCATGGAATACTATGCAGCCATAAAAAAAGGATGAGTTCGTGTCCTTTGCAGGGACATGGATGCAACTGGAAACCATCATTCTCAGCAAATTATCCCAAGAACAGAAAACCAAATACCGCATGTTTTCACTCATAGGTGGGAATTGAACAATGAGATCACTTGGACACAGGAAGGGGATCATCACACACCGGGTCCTATTGTGGGTCGGGGGGGAGGAGGGATAGCTTTAGGAGATATACCTAATGTAAATGACGAGTTAATGGGAGCAGCACACCAACATGGCACATGTATACATATGTAACAAACCTGCACATTGTGCACACGTACCCTAGAACTTAAAGTATAATTAAAAAAAAAAAAAGAAGACAACCAGGTTAGAGCTTTGATTTCCACATCAGTGTGATATGGAGGCTTTCATATTATAGAAACACCAAGATGTAACCTTCCTGGAGAATGAAGACACCTGGACCAATTTTTTGTTTTGTTTTGTCTTTGAGGCAGAGTCTTGCTTTGTTGCCCAGGCTGGGGTGCTGTGGCATGATCTCTGCTCACTGCGACCTCTGTCTCCCAAGTTCAAGTGATTCTCCTGACACAGCCTTCTGTAATCCCTTCAGTAGCTGGGATTACAGGTGCCCACCACCACACCTAGCTAATTTTTGTGTTTTTAGTACAGATGGGGTGTTGCTATGTTGGCCAGGCTGGTCTCAAACTCCTGACCTCAGGGGATCCCCTCGCCTTGGCCTCCCAAAGTGCTGGGATTACAGGTGTGAGCCACCACACCGGGCCGACCTGTACCAATTTTATGACATAATCCCCGCCATTGTGATTCTTGGCTTGAAACACTGATACAATCACACAGGGACTATAATCAGAGGCACATTCATGAACACTCAATACTTTGTTTTTCAGACTCTCCAGAACCACTTGCAGGAAAATAACTCACTGATTAAGGCCTTTTATGAAACAATATTACTTGAAACTTGTATTGATCCTGACCTAAGGATCTCTAATTATTAATAACCGTTCTCTGGCAACACATATATGCATATAATAACCTCACTAAATTTTTAGCAAAAGAAATCATTTTTGAAGAAATACATTCTGTGGGTTGGGTAATCTCTCGTTAAAGAAATTAAAATCTTAAAATTTCCTGTTCTTGGTTGTGGCGGTCATGATTACCTTCTGATCACATTTACCAACATTTAATTATAGGGTAAAAATTCACTGAAGGTTATATAAAAATGAGTACTTTAATATCACAAGAAAATTGTAGGGAGACAAATTATTAATTCACAGAGATTTTATAGATTAATAAGAGCATTATTGTAATGTATGCAGGAGATTTTGTATATATGCATTTTGCCCTGGAACCTCTTGTTTTACCCAAACATCAGAGTTCCCATCTCAGTGTCTGAGGACTAGTGACACCTTTCCCTTTCTCAAAGCCCACTTCTTGATGCTAAATTATTTCTGTAACTTATATTTCCTTTCTCTCATGGTGTCCATTGCAGCCCAGTGGCCAAATGTGGCAAGTCAGTAAACACCAGCTTCCCTGTGAATGTCCAGAAAATTTGGGGTATAAAGATTTTAAAATAAGAAAAGAATTTAAAATAGGTAGGTTTAAGGAATAGTTAGTTCCAATTTTAAAGCCTCCTTCCTCTATTTACTCTTAATATTCTGGGTTACCACTGGAGACTTCTATTTCTAGCCAGCCAGATTTTATTTCTCTGGGCCCTGCTTTCTTAAGCTGCTGTCAATTTCATACTTGCTGATGGAAATGAAGCTCTTTGGGGGTATGATTTACGAAAACCTTCTCTGGTTTCATTTTGTTTCCCAAACTCATACTCAGGGCAGCTTTCTAAATTTTCTCTTTTCCATCTTTGAATGCCACAAAATTCTATTCTGCTTGCAAAACTTCTTTTCCTGTTTCTAAAGTCATACCTATTTGATATTTACTATGTTTCCCCCTTTTTTTTTCTCATCAGATCCTGGCTATGGAGGAGGATTCCATTCACCCCATTCTTATCTTTTGCTCTACAATGTACAACTGATGTTTTATAATAAAAACATGGAGTCACGCTAACTCCCACATGCCCTACCATTCACTTTCCCCAAGCCAGTAACAAAGCAGGCGACTCAGCTAATATAATATTTAGACTAACAGTGAAGAAAAAGATCTTTCTCCCTTCTGTACTCTGAATAAATAAATTAGTCTGACCAAATGAAGAAATGTGGTGTAACATGATTTATTTGGGTCGGAGCTGACACTGGTAAGACAAAGCCTTCTTATCCGCTTACAGTAACTTAAGCAGAGGTCAACAGCCACATCCTCTGATTTGTAAGCCATTGCCTGAACATTGTGGGGAAGAACTTGAACCCAATTTTCAACAGGATTCCAAACATATACTAATATGTCTTATAGACTAACGGGGGTGAAAACAGAGGCCAGACGACAGACAGAAACAATGAGTGCTCTAAGAGAAAAAGTGTCATGAGTAAGGCTCAACACTGGTGTTGCCAGGCAAATTCAGCACCACATCTATGGGATGGAGTTTCAGGTACAGAGCATTGGTGCAGTAAAACTGAAAGCTCAGTGTTATTCTGGACCTATTCTCACTAACGTGGGACCACTAGCCTCACCAAAATCTGGACCTAGAAAGGAAGATGTTCCCCTGCTGGATAGAAAGTGACTGAGACTTTACTACCAAAGATCAGATATGTAGGGGCAGCTGGAAGCTGCCCTAAGTGGCCTCTGAGACACTTTGGAAAACAGTAAATCAGGAGAGGTCCATCATTACCATGTCAAAGTGAGAGAGATGGGAGGCAAGCTAAGAAATAAGGCACAGCTGGAGAAGAGAGAGGCAATAATATGGTTTGGCTCTGTGTCCCTACCCACATCTCACCTTGAATTGTAATAATCCCCACGTTTTGGAGGAGGGATCCAGTGGGAGATAATGGAATCATAGGGGAGGGTCTTTCCTGTGATATTCTCATGAAAGTGAGTAAGTCTCATGAGATCTGATGGTTTTACAAAAGGGAGTTCCCCTACACAAGCTCTCTTGCCTACCACCATGTAAGATGTTCCTTTGCTCTTCCTTTGCCTTCCACCATGATTGCAAGGCCTCCCCAACCATGTGGAACTGTGAGTCCATTAAACTTCTGTCCTTTAGAAATTACCCAGTCTTTTTTTTTTTTTTTTTTTTTTTTTTTTTTTTAATACTTTAAGTTCTGGGATACCTGTGCAGAACATGCAGGTTTGTTACATAGGTATATATGTGCCATGGTGGTTTGCTGCACCCATCAACCCATCGTCTACATTAGGTATTTCTCCTAATGCTGTCCCTCCCCCTGACCCCCATCCCTTGACAGGCCTCAGTGTGTGATGTTCCCTTCCCTGTGTCCATGTGTTCTCATTGTTCAGTTCCCACTTATGAGTGAGAACATGAAGTGTTTGGTTTTCTATTCTTGTCTTAGTTTGCTGAGAATGATGGTTTCCAGCTTCATCCATGTCTCAGCAAAGGACATGAACTCTTCCTTTTTTATGGCTGCATAGTATTCCATGGTGTATATGTGCCACATTTTCTTAGCAGCATGAGAGTGAACTAATACAGATGCAAAGGCAGAAACTGGGGATGAAATGCTGAGTCTTCTCACCTCCTTTGGAAATGCCTACAAAGATCCCAAAAGAAAGAGGATGAGGAAGGATTGTTCTGTTTAGCAGTTGAATCATGGTGCCTGGGAACAAATAACTAAAGTGCTTTCACCTAGGACCCATTAGCTGTGGGATCTAGTGTAACAACAGACAGATAGAAACATCAAAGTAAAAACTGGGGGCAATGTAAACCCAGGGGGAAAGACATAAAAATGTTCTCCCTGGCCAGGCGCAGTGGCTCACACCTGTAATCCCAGCACTCTGGGAGGCCGAGGCGGGTGGATCACGAGTTCAGGAGAGCGAGACCATCCTGGCTAATACAGTGAAACCCCGTCTCTGACAAAAAATACAAAAAATTAGCCGGGCATAGTGGTGGGTGCCTGTAGTCCCAGCTACTCGAGAGGCTGAGGCAGGAGAGTGGCGTGAACCTGGGAGGCGGAGCTTGCAATGAGCCAAGATCGTGCCACTGCGCTCTCCAGCCTGCTTGGGTGACAAAGCAAGACTATGTCTCAAAAAAAAAAAAAAAAAAAAAAAAAAAAAAAAAGAGTTCTCCCTGAAAAATATATTTTTGTGAAGAAATAAACTATTTTTCAACAAATATTGGAATTCACAATAACTAAATGAAGTCTTTTATTAGCAGGATGAGAAGTTTAAGGTGGCGAATTAACAGAGGTTGAAGGTGGGAATGAAGCAAATCCAACAATTAGAAATCCCTTTCGATTAAAAACTAATATTAAAGATGCAAATTACACCAGAGCTAAAGCTAATCATACTTCAATATGCATTAATATATCCAAACTAATAGATTGACTGTGGAGAAGAGTCTGAAGTGTTACTTCTGGAGAAAGGAGTACTTCGTTGAAGAAACTGGCAGCATAGAGCTCCAGGGAAAGATACAGTAAGTTCCCAGTTAACAGAGAGTAGGAGGCGACATGGTGCTCTCAGAAAGATGAAGAAATGTAGGGAGAGCATCTAAGACAAAATTCAGGTTCCCATGGACCACTGCACCTGGATTCCTAGAGTAAACTGCTTGTATGTTATGAAAGATCATTTTGATGCCGGAATTGATTTTCTGCTAAAGGTTGATAATGGCAAAGACTAGAGAAAGAATCACATTATGTATAGAAAGCATGTATACAGAAATCAATAAATAATTTTGCATAAGAAATCAATAAACAATTTTTCATTGTTTTTCTTGTGGAACCCTTTCCCCACAAAGACTAGCAACATTTTATCTTTTTCTTTTAGGTATTTATTAAAGAAACTCGATGTGAATTTAAATAAATCATATATGGCTATTAGTGAAGGAATTAATTCCCTTTAAATAAACTATTTGTTCTTTTTAAAGGAAAACAAAAGACAGAGATATAGATGCAGAAATTCCTAACTCAAAAAAATTAAGCCAATTTTTTTTTTTGGTTCATTAGTGTTCCTCTTTTGTCAGCTTTCAGTATCTTTACACCTTCTGTAATGCTCAATTCTATTCATGTACACTCTATTGTTCTCCTTGTTTCAACTACTGGCAAAATCACAAAACAGAAGACAAAGGAAGTCATAATATTCTATCAGTTCAAATCGAAGGACCATGCATTTAGGAAAGATTCAAGTCTGCTTTTGCAAGATGATCCCGGAACACAAAAACATGATGAATACATCAAAAATATTTCTCACATACTGCCTGCCATAAAAAGACTGTTTGAATTAAACATCATTATTGCTCTGTTGTCAACATGTTAATATAGAGAGATACGCCACACACATGCCTGAGTTCTATCACAATCTATAAATTACTGGTATATTTGCTATTGCTATCTTTTTAATATTTTATATTTTCCAGAGCACACTAACTGAGACTTTGGAACCTATTTTTGTCAGAGTTTGTTTTTCCTCAAATTGTGAGAGATGAATTCTGAGTGATCTTTTGAACCCCTCAAACGTTTTAAAATTTATTGCTCATTCATGACAACATCTAGGACAAGGCTGTCGCTGAGATGGTATTTTGTCATATAAATGTAAACAAAACTAAGGAGTCTTTGCTTTTATTTCACAGAGCTCATTGTGATTTTTAAAAAAAAAAAAAGACCATCTTCATTTCATATAACTATGTATTGATTTTTCAATAATTTGGAGTTAGCCTACCTGGTTTGTGGATTATAAAAATTTCAGAAACACAAAGGATGTCAAAGTTATCTTATTGAAAACCTTGCTTTTTTTCTGTGAGGAATCAGTGGTCACAAAATTTTAAACAGCTTGCCCAGGGTCACACAACCAAAAAGTGGGCAAGAGGGACCTAGAATCCACATTTCTGCTGCATCATTCAGTCCCTCCTAATGTGTTTGACTTCTCATGTTATGGCCAGCTATGCTTACTGGAAATTTTACTGTAAAAAGAACTTAAGAAGAGCAAGAAATTCAACTTACGTCAAACCTTACTCTAGTTCCAGAAAAAGATAATAATTGTCTTGGGGAATAATCTATGATTTTGTTTATTGGTTTTCATTAAGCTCCTATTAGAGTTTTTATACTTTAGAACTTACTACCTTTTTTTTTTTTTTTTTTTTTTTTGAGACAGAGTCTAACTCTGTCGTCCAGGCTGAGAGCGCTCTGTCGTGGAGCGCTCTCAGCTCACTGCAACCTCCACCTCCCAGGCTCAAGCGATTGTCCTGCCTCAGCCTCTCAAGTAGCTGGTACCACAGGCACATGCCACCACGCCTGGCTGATTTTTTGTATTTTTAGTAGAGATGGGGTTTCACCGTGTTAGCCAGGATGGTCTCGGTCTCCTGACTTTGTGATCCACCCGCCTCAGCCTCCCAAAGTGCTGGCACTACAGGTGAGAACTTCACTAACTTCTCAGTGAACATGAATTGAATAATTCAGACCATAGGCTTTCTAAATGTGTCAGAATAAATGTGAAAATTAAAGGATCCAGGCATAAGGTGTATAACCAGTTATGCTGTTGACAATTACATGGTCAGATCATCATGTTCCAGCTTGCAAATCAAGTGTTTCAGTGTGCCATAAGATAGCAGGAAAAAAATGTGATTCTATGATCTGCCATCCATCTGGAAGTTTTATCCGATAAAAAAATTAATTTCTGAGAGAATAATTAATATCCATGTTCTCCACAAAACTTGCTGTGCTAGCCACGGTCTTCTCCATATAGAAATAACTGAAATATCATGACTGAGATACAAACACAATAAAAAATAATAATTTGATTGTTATGGGTAGCCAAATGTAAGTGTTTTGATTGAAACAAATTTAGGCATGTCGGGAAAATTATTTGGATAAACATTTTGCCAAGTGATAGAAATAAAAATTAATGGTCAAAGAATAAATATTTCTGTTAAAAATGAAAATAAATACTGAAATTTTTAAAATCCTGAATTTAAAGACAAATAGACTTCCTAATCCTAGGTATGAAGAGTAGAAAGGACGTGTTATTATGAACTCTCTAGATATTAGATATGAAGAAATGAAAATCTATTCAATACGTATTGAGCAATTACTATGCTCAAGACACTCTTCAAGGCAGTGGGCAGGCTTTTACCAGACAGGGAAACAGACAAAATCCCGGTTTTCAGGTAGGTTACCATTCTGTTGGTGGAAGACAGTATACACAAATGAAGAAATGCCTTGTATGATGTTCCTATTCTGTTGTTGTTGTTGTTGTTATTGTTGTTGTTGTTGTTATTCTCCAAGTTTCAAGTTTCCACTTCTAAACCAAAGAGTTTGAGGCAAGTAAACAGTAAAAAAAGAAAAAAATCAACATTTCTTTTTATATTTTCCATCTTTTTCTGCCAACAAGTTTTCCAGTAATCATCTATAAAAATTTTGATTCCATCTCTCTAAATATGAATGTCTCTTTAGGGATATGTTTTTCATTTGGACGGATCTATTTTACAATTAAGTAAACTAACATACATTGATAATCCATGAACATGGCAGATCATGTTCCAGGCACTTTCGTAGGTAATAGGAATATACACCTCAAAAACTGTTGTGGAGTAAAGACAAATAATCAAATAAAATCATCTTTACTTCCTGAAAGCACCAACATACCTGTCCTGGGAAAACAATAATAATAATAATTCCTAAATAATTTTAACAATTTCATTTTTAATAACACATGCATTGTGTCCAATTCATACAACAACTTTACATTATATGTTATTTTTCCTATTTCATAGATGAGGAATTAGGTTGATTCAGGTTAAATATTTTCCAAGACTGCACAGGTGGTAAATAACAAAATCGGGAATATTTCTTCAGCGTGCCTTATTCTAATACCTTCACTCTTTCTACCACCTTCTCTACCATACCTTACTGTCTCCAAGCATTTAAGCACTTCTTTATATTTGCTCACATTCCAAGTAAATGGTAGAGATCGCTTTGTGTAGAGTTCTTTTATGGCACTGCCCCCACAAAACATGAAAATGGAGACCCCAAAATGACTTGCCTCTCTGTGAAATGATGTGCCCTATTGTGTAGGAGTGTGCTTTTACTCCTAAGAAACGAGATGCATGCAAATCATTTCCATGTTGTAGGCAGGCTTGTGAGCAATATGTAAATAAGCGAGAGAAAAAATATCCACATTAATAAACAGCCCCTCGGATATATGAAACCCATCTGCAACATTAGGTAAAGAGTTTGTATACTGTGTAGTCAGACGGGATGTCCATATTGCATTCCTCAGTGTCTGTAAGGGAAAACAGAATGATGGTTCAGGTAGGGCGGTGCCATATGGCTGAATCCATGAAAATATCACAGAGTTATTTTTTTTCAGCAACTGTGATCAGTCCATGTAAGCAAGGATCAAGTCTCTGCAAATAGAATTATGACACTCCAAGTTTCATCCTGTTTCCAAGGTCTCTTTCTCACACATCCTGCTGAGATTAACCTATAATATTTCTCTGCACGTGGATTGAGTTCTCCTAAAATAGGGGATGGCAACCAAAGGGAAATTGAAAGTAGAAGAGACACAAGCAACAGAAATGGCCCAAAGTGAGAATCACAGATTGACAATACAACATGTGCCAGTGAGTCCATGGCTGACATTATCAAGTAAGATGACTCAGAGGAAAAAAAAATCCACCAAAGGAACTGTTAACTAACACCAAACAGGAAATGACTGATTAAAGACAGAAAAGAAATGCAAAGCCAGGATCCAACTCCAGTCTGATATCTTTAGCTGTGCCCTGGGATGACCGAACGGTAACATGAAAAAGCACCTACACTTGCCTGATAGCTACTGCCACTCTCTTGGAGAAGTGGGATGATAGCAAGAAAATAATGGGCCTGCTGTCATTTCTCTTTCTCTCTTCTTTCTCTACAGTTTTTAAAAATTCTTTTCCTAATTTGATATTGAGGGTTCAGTTTTGTTATGCTAACTAAAAAAATAAGAATTGACGATGACAAGATACCAATAGAATTCATCAAATTTAGCTGTGATGTTTTTCGGGGCTTCTGTTCGCCTCACCCTCGCTTATAATCCTCAAATTCTAGATGAAATAGACTGCTTCTTTTGCTGCCATTAGCATCTGCTTTGGGAAAAATGACTTTAAAGGCTTTAATAATATTTTTGCTGATTATATCACACAACCCAAAAAACTCAACTCAATTTTGGCTAGGTTCACATGCAAATTTCAACTTTGACCCACAAGTGAATTTTACTTCTATTCAAAACATTAAGCATATTCACACTTAGCAGCACACAACTCCTGGTGTAAACCTTAAAATGTATTTTAATCAATATTCTTTTTGGAACCTCAAGCTCAGTCACTGCCTGCCGACTAGGACACAGAGAGAATGAATAGAGCTACAAACTCCGACGACCTCAGCCAGGGACAGCAAGTGGTTATGTACCAAAGTTCTCTTCAGAAGGCTCTCTTCAGAACAGTCCACTAAATTTCTCTCCCAATCCCCTCTGCTTTGCCTGTCATTCAAAATGCAAGCTTCACTAGCTTTTTCTTCTCTTCTGTGCTTTCGCTTTCTTCATGCTTCGCTCTTCCTGCTCTCTGAGTCATTTGCCAAATGAACTACCTCTATCTCCTTACCTGAAATCTGGCTCTCTCCTAAGAATAGCTCTTCTCTTCCTTATCTACATCTTCTAGCTCTGCAGTTGGGGAAGAGAGATGGAGAGATTGATTAGTATTCCATTGTCCTGGTTTTCCCTTTCAGCCCATTACCTTCTTAACTCCTCTCAAATCTGTTTTCCTTGCAGGCTTTTGTCCTCTGATATATGTTAACCCTCCTTGCTGTTGTCATGCACATTGTCTTAATTTCATTCTATTTAACTCCCAGTGGTTTCCCTCCATGTCTTTAGAACCTGGAAATGTGTCTTGCTCTTCACACCAAGTTCAACCTTCATCCTAACCAGCTTCAATTTCCAAGCAAATCCCCAGCCTTACGGTGATTCGACTTTTTAAATTTATCAGTTTTCACTTCTTTACTTCAAACCTCCCCCACAAGGTTTTTCATCTCCTGAAAACTTTCTACCTTTAAACTATGAAAACCCATTATCCCCTAATCTGACCACAGCCTGCTGTGGATCTGTCCAGCTCATTCATTGTTTTATCCCCACTATTTTTAGACATCCTCAACCTCCCCGTCCCACCTCCCTTGGTTGTTCTCCCAGTCTTCAACCCTTTGCTATTATCATTGGGCAGTGATGGAGAGAATGTCACATATTTGCCCTTGTTTGCCTACTAGAAATGTATAGTCTGGAGCTTATCAACACTGCCTGACACTTCTTCCCATAGTTAGCTTCTTCTCTTCAGCGGCTTCTTCAAAGCTTGACTACTCTCCTCAATCTCTTCAGAATTACCTAGTGGCATTACCTCTTTCCTCAGAAAGATTGAGCAAAAAGGTCCATGAAGAAGAAATTGTTAGACTTTGCACTTTCCCTACAGTTGCTTGTTCCCCTTGATTGTTGTGTAGAGATCCAAAGTTTCCATGTGTCCAGTGCGATGGGAAGATTTGCTGAGAGACAGAGCCAGCAGACAGTTGAGGAATCCTAGGACTGGGATGATGGCACACAGAGTTGGTTACTGTTCCAACCAGAAACCTGAGAACAACAAGACTGCATCGCAGAAAAATCAGCTGGGCCAAACACCTAAGCAGCGTTCCATTCAAACTTCAGACATGTCATCATTGAAGAAACACTGTATTCCATTAGTGCCAAAGGATAGTCTCAATAAATCACATCTGGGGAAAATGCCAGTGCAGAACCAACTCAGATCCAGATCAGACCCTGGTGACAGTTGCATAAGCACCCTGGAACTAAGAACTGGTCCCAGAGAAGATATAATAAGACAGGCCCAGAACAGAAAATTTAAACCTCCACATGGTGGCATTTTTAAATCACATTAACTAAGTTTAAGGTTACTTTATTGGAGTTATTTAACCTAAAACTGACTATTACATAAGATTTTCTGTTGTAAATTGGAAATGGGGGTTTACAATAGAGGTACTGTTGAATTATGAGAAAATAAAGTTATAACTTGTATGCACAAATATATGTGTCATGTTAATTAAAAAACTTATAGAACTACCTGTGTCCAAATGTGTAACACATCTATCATTTAGCAAACAAATCCCACTTCTAAAAATATTCCCTGAGAAGAAGCTAATCAACTTTACAAAAAGAGATGCGTGTGTTAGGTTGTTCTTCACAGCATCCTTTATAATAAGAAAAACATGAGGAAAAACAAGATATCTATGAAAGACAAGTTATTTATTCAACCATAATTCATATATGCTATATTATGCAATGCAGTAATTAAAAATAATGATGTAGATCTATATATTTATGTCCATAGAAAGATGTCACCACATAACACTGGTGGAAAACGGAGGTGAAATTACAATGCCTTCTCATGTATTAAGCAATCCACAAAATCCAACTGGTCCCAGTCTAGGATTAATTCTTTATTGTGGCCAAGATATATTTATCAGCATCCTTCCTAACAGTGTCATTGTGACCCTTATCAGATAATCCTGCATTTCTTCACATTTACCAGCAGCAAGAATTCATCCTGCCAGAAATAGAGCAAGGGATGAAAAAACCACTCGGTCTGAGAGCACGTTTTTCAACACCTAAGATGGCCCTACCTATAATCACACAATCCAAGATCATGATTCTCACAGCCCATCCTTGACCAGTGATACCCCTGTGGGTTTTTTGGGGGTTGATTTTTTTTGACATGTTTCCTTTCCATTTTAAATACTCCACTTGGATGGTCTTACTCACAATATGTTTTAAGTAGACATCCCCAGAAATAGACCCGAGATGAGAATTTGTGTTCCAGTGATTCATTAGAGAAGTTCTTCCCAAGGAGACTAGTAAAGGAATGAAGAAGCAGGACAGGGAATGGGAAAAAATTAAGCAAAGGTGCAATTTTGGGTAAAGTCCTGGAGGGCAAAATACAATTCACACTTTGCACCTGACAAGAGGCAAGAGAGCTGAGCTCATACTCCTGTACTTGTTGATCCTTGTCTAATGTCTGCTTCTAGGATTGGAATAACCAGATGCTTCCAGCTCTCTGTACCTGCAGATGAAGCAGGCACCATACCCAAGGGCAGCCCTCCACACCACTAGATCCAAAACCATGACGGAGTGGGGTGGAGGAGCTGGATAGAAAACAAAGGGCAAAAGGGATCGCAAGGGATTTGTGTTAAAAATATCAGTGCCCTCTATAACCCCCATAACTTCAACCAGCATGACAAATTCCAAATTTGTATAATTACCACAGACCTTGCCCTTGAACTCCAGACTTACATACCTAAATTGCCTTTTGGACTTCCTCATCTATAGGCTCCCAAAACACATCTTGTATAAAACTGAGCTCTCCTGCCTATCCTCGTGTACTTTTCTCAATGAATGTCCCCTTTGTAACCGCTATGTCCAATCCAGAAAACTCAATTCACCTTGCCAGACACCTCATTTTTTAATTCACCAAGTCCTTTTAATTTTGCCTATTTAAAATACCTTTAGTCTATCCCTGACTCTTATACCTCAGTTCTGGAGTCATATCTCTTCCCTGTCTCTTTGTTACAGTTTGTGCACCCCTATATTCATCTTCTATCACGCTATTCTAGATTAGCCCTCTCAAATTTACATCTTACCATAGCACTGCTCTGCTTAAAACTTTTCAATGACTTCTCATTTTGCAGGTTACAAAACTAAGTACTTGGCATTTCGGTTTACATCATCCTGTCCTAACTCCCATTTACTTTTCTAATACAATCTTCTACATTTAAAATCCTAAATTCAAAATACCTTTAACTATTGGCAGTTCCAAAATTTGTCTTGTTCACTTATGCTTGAGGTGATCCATGAGCACTTGGTTCCCACATTAGCTCTTCTGAAAGATTTCCTTGGCGTTCCTTTCCCCTTAGGCTGATTAAATTCCTTTTTTAATCCCTGTAGTAGCCTGTGCACACCCTCATGGTAGTATCTATTTATGTGCAGATTATATCCAAGTAGATCTTGAGGGAAACAAAATATCTTGTTCATCCTCTGCCTACCTAACATATTGCCTGATGTCATTTTCTAACTCTCATCATTGTGTCCTAATTCTGGCTCTTTATGCATGATCAGGCAGTATATTGCTATATTAGATACCCATAGTACAAAGATAATAAGGCTGGTGCTGCTCTGCTTACAGTCTAATAAGGAGGATTTTCAGCTATGATATGATTCTAACACTGAACCAGGAGTACACACTAAGTGCTGTGAGTTCCAAAAAGGGACACTCAGGCTAATTTATGGGTTTAGGGAAAGCTTGCTTTAGAAAATGACGTCTAAGCAGAATTTCAAAGGACAGATAAAGGTTATCCAGGCAAAGAAATGTGATTCCTCCAGATGTTTCCATTTCTACTTAAAGTCAGCATTACTATCAATCAGCTGTGTCTTGTCCTTAAATGTCACCAAAGAAACAACCAGCAAAGTTGGGAAAGGACAGTAAAATAATAAAATAATAGACCTGCCTCACCAGATGTCAAGGTGATTTTGTCACTTCAGTTGCATTGTTTCTGGGTCTCAGTGAAGTCAATCAACAGCAAGCAGGCTTAAGAATATATTTAATAGGCTCTTCTTAACATAAACATCTTTGGCAATGAAACTTATTCCCATTCATCCTAGATTTTCCTGGGATTAAGTAGATAGGAAGCAAACTTTATATAAGTGATTTTCCATTGACTTTTGAAAGGTATCACCAGAGTCCAAAATATTTGCAAGGTTTTTTTTAAAACATTATTGCAATGGGGTAAATTTTTATTATTATATATGGAAGCTAATGATTTCACAGTAAACAACAGATGTTTGCACCCTTATTACTGTTTGGTACTGACATCGGTATTAAATGATAATATGAAAACATGTCACAGACGTGAATGATGAATTCAAATGTCAAGAATGGTGGAAAAGAAATGTTCAAAATAGAAAATTTCAGGGTCTTGCATGAGAATTAAACTATGAGCACCTTCTTCAGGCAATGTGCAATACTACTTTTCCACAGCATAACAATAATCTTTAACATGCCCAGGCACCTTTTTCTCCAAAAGTTGTTATCGAAGTATAGATGTCTAAGATATTCATTTACCTGAATAAGTAATGGCACCTGGCAAAGAATCCAGTTGTATCAAAAACAGTAAACTTATTAGATATTATGAATATAGTTAGATAAATAGATGGACAGATAGATGTTTCTATGCTATGTACCACATTTTCTGGACATTATTTGAGATGTTTCTAGAAACTCAAGTTTCCATATTTAGGTGTTAATCAATTTACCTTACATACAGTTACAAATGATATTGTTAATTTAAATTATCATCATCATTCAATGCTTTCTGAGACAGAACCTGATTATGGTAAAATATATGCATATTGTAATGGGTTAGTTTTCACCAGGAAAGGTTACAACTATTTTTTTTTGTGTAATTACAAAACATTTGGTGTTTTTCACTAAATTAAATGTTTTATGTCTTTTCCCCATCCCTAGCTAAAAATGATCAAGATAGATGAAACGGGGCAGCTTTACCTCTTGAGCAGGAATTCTGTCTCCTCTGACTGGAACACAGGCTCTGTGAAAGTAGACATCTTGTCTTTCTCATTGATTGCTGTGTCAGTGACTATGCTAAGGCCCACATAGGAAGATGTACCATTTTTATGTTTCTTGAATGAATTAGTGAATGAATAAATGAATGAATTACACAATTAAATTCAGAAGTTTTAGATTTTCTTTAAAATAATATCATCTTAAGTACAGTTTTAAAATTTTCAAGAGATCAGAAGTACATCATATTTCATAAATGTTATGATTGCCTATAACAAAATTTGAAAAGAACGGTGTTCATAAAGGGGTCTAAAAAGTAAGATGAGCTCACATTCACTTTCGTTCTCCACATATGGGTAAACAGGCATTGGTTATAGCCTCCTGTTGACCGCAAAAGAAAGCCAGGGAGGCAGCTGACTCCATCTTCTCTTCCTTCACCATTGATTGTTGAGCCAGAGTTCTTTAAAGTAGTCATGTGAAGCCAGAATTATTTATTTCCTAAGAGAATAGGGAATATGAGGTGACTTAACTTTTCAGTGTAGAGAAATTGTTGCTGCTTGATGGAACAGTGTGACTCTTACCTAGAAAAATGAGGCCAACATCTAAGACGGCTTCTCCTGCGTGTGCCAGTTCATAGTTCATTTCAGTTTTTGTTTTTTGTTGGTTTTTTTTTTTTTTTTTTTTTTTTTTTTACAGATTTTGGATTCTACCCTTAACCTAAAAATACAAACCCTTGGGTCATTAAGGAGACCACATGAAAGAAAGTGACTGAATATTTCCACTTCTATGTCTAACACACTTGTGAATAACGTGGTCCCTAGAAAGAGCACAGGTTTGAATCTCAGTCTGAACTCTTACAAGCTGTGTGACCTTGGGTAATTACATAACCGTTGCGCCTCTATGTCACCTATGAATAGGCGATATAGGAACAGTTTCCACTTAATAAGATGATTGTGAGAACAGTTTGTGATCCGTGCATGAGACCTATTTGTGGTAGATCGGAATAGAATACAATAATCTTCACTCGACCTTGAAGGGCCTTGTACAGGGAGGGGAAAACCTTCCTCTCTCCCCACCTCTCCCATTGGCTAGTGTAGAATCATGAGGCTGAATCTGAGACTATTAAAATTAAAATAAGGACAACTTTCACTTTTAGGAAATGAGGGAAAGGAACTAAAATATATTATTTCTCTACTGTATGGCATGCACTTACCATATGTCTCCTAATGTAATCTTTACAATAAATCTAAACAATCAGTATTATTTTCCTAATTTCACACACAAGATTATGAGGCTTTGAGAGGTCCAGGAACTTACCAGGTTTGCAGTGCTGGTAAGTGGTGAAGCTGGGGCTCAAACCCAGGTCTGAGTCCACAGTTCACATTGTTTCAGCGATGCCCTGGAGTAACTCAGGGTCAGGGACCTCTTTTATAAGGCTCTGCCTACCCACCCCCTGTCTCAGCTACTGGACCGAGACCCTCCTGGCAACCATGTGAACAGAACAAATCCCCATAACCTCTCTACGGCACAGCTCCAAAAAGAGTTTGAGTAACGGGAGCTTCTTGAGATGAGATAATAATTACCTAAACCAGTACTTCACTAAAGGTAACGTGCCCACCTCTCACCTGGGAGGGCTTGTAAAAGGGCAGATTCTAGTTCAGGAGAGCTGGAATGGCACACAACATTCCGTATATTTTTTTTTCTTTCCTAAGACAGAGTCTCGCTCTGTCACCCAGGCTGGAGTGCAGTGGCTGGATCTCAGCTCACTGCAAGCTCCGCCTCCCGGGTTCACGCCGTTCTCCCGCCTCAGCCTCCCGAGTAGCTGGGACTACAGGCGCCCGCCATCTCGCCCGGCTAATTTTTTGTATTTCACCACGTCCTGTTAATTTTTTGCGTTTTTTAGTAGAGACGGGATTTCACCGTGTTAGCCAGGATGGTCTCGATCTCCTGACCTCGTGATCCGCCCACCTCGGCCTCCCAAAGTGCTGGGATTACAGGCGTGAGCCACCGCGCCCGGCCAACATTCTGAATTTCTAACAGCTATCCATGATCCTGGCCTTGCTAGCCTGCGGACCATACTCTGAGTAGCAATAACAGGTTCTCTATGTGTGAAAACCAGAAATCAGTTTTATTCAGTGCCTGTTTGTATTGGCATGCAGTGGTTTGATCTAATGACACGTTTTTTTTTTTAAAGTAGTAGGGATCCACATCCTTCTCATATAAGTTCACGTTTGTAAAACAACTGATTTATCTAATCAGTGCAACGGGGTCACTCACCAGTGGGAAATGAAACTGAAAAGGGCCTATAAAAATATGTGTATGATGAAAAGGTATACTAGGATTTATTAAGATATAAATATGGACACCTAAATACTTTAGTCCCTTCAAAAGAAAATTCATTGGTCTTATTAATATCACTCCTCTTTTAACTGCAGCATCTGACTCAGACATTCTCTTATAGAAAGCCATACTGTGGAGTGAGGAATAAGAAGTTATATGTAGGTTTTAAAAAATAAAACCTTCCTCTTTAGTCCCCAAACAGCTACATAATAAAACAGTCTAGGCTATTTGAAAAAAAATGTGCATGTGGAAGGGGAAAAAAAGGCACAAAATAAATAAAGTTAGAATAGGGAAAGAAAGAGAAAATAAGTACACAAAACAAATGAGATTTTCAATTCAGTAGCAAAACTAAAAGATTTATCTGACAGTTTTAAAGGGCATATTTACTCCCCACTCCTCTTGTTTCCTAAGAAGAGAAGAAAAGTATCCTCTTATTTTATTTATTTGTTGATTGATTGATTTGTTCTTATTTCTTAGAAGGACAGAGGTCTAAGAGGACCCACGTTGCCTTCATTTTCAGGTCCCAGGGGAGGGAGAGCAACTTCTGTGCAGGTGCTTTTAGGAGGAAGATGGTTCTGCAATTTTCTTCTTCAGATCTGTCTGCCAATGGGGAGAATAGGTCTAGGTTCACTCTCCTATAGTCAAGAGGCTCCAGCCATGCTAGGGATGTTTGCAGGTATGGGACTTTGCCTGTGGCTCTGTGGGAGGTTTGTTTACAGAGTTATGATTTTAGTGGTTTACTTGTTAGTCAAGTCCTATTTCCCACCATTTACCAGTAATACAGCTGACATTTTGAGTTTCTTTCTGCTTCCTCTACTACCCATCTTTTAATTGATCCTAAACTTAGGAGGAAAAAAGAGGGTGTTATTTATTGGCTTTCTCTAAGTTCCCTAAGCACAGCCAACTGGGATGGGAAAGCTTGGTAAAGATGGATTCAATATGATTTGGAAGAAGAGGCAGCGATTGCTGGCATATTTGGAACATGTAAAATAAATCCTGCTTTTACTATTGAATGACTCATTAGATTGGTTAATTAGTTGATTTTTTTTTTTTCTAAATAGCTTTGTGGGCTTTTAAGAGGAATTTTCTAATCCTTTTAGCAACTTTGCTTTGGAGAATATAGAAGTGTTGCAGAAAAAGGTGCTAAAATTAAAGTTTTGATTTCTGGTAGTGCAGCTGACCTACTCCATGGTCTCTGGCAAAAGCTATGTAAACAGCGAAAACCAAAATATATTGTTGATTGTGTTAACATCCTTCTGACTCAATTTTATAATCTGCCTGTGTATAGACTCTTGAGATTCTTGGAAGAGAGAAGCTAAAAGAGTTCTATATATCCTATTCCAAATGCATTAGTTTTGGGACTATAAATTATAGCTATTAAATTTCTTACCACTTTTCTTTTGATAGGAAATACCCTTCCGTTGCATGTATTCTATTCATAACATATTGTGATATTCATCTGCTCTTCTTTCCATTAAAATTTTATTTAAATTACAGGGTTACATCATTATTTACATCCTGATATTTAAACACCTTTCCTGGTGAATATTTTCCCTTTTTATTGTTTAAACAAGGTAACAAGCAGATGAATTTAAATTCAAGCTGAAGATGACTTTTACAGACATGTTTTTATTCTACTGAACGCCATATGCAACTCAAGCCAAATATAACCCTCAAAATGTAAAATTTGAAATATAGGTGGGGAAAATATTTATTCTCAACTAAGATTTTTTTCACCTTTGTATAATATCAAGTATCATATTCTTGACATTTTCTGCATGTAAAATAAGAGATGAATTTCACGTTTTAAATTATGATTCTTCCTATCCCAGCAGCTACTTTCATGATCATTTCTTCAAAGCACACCAAGCTTGAAGGACAGTCTTTAAAATGACAGTTTATTTGCTGATTGCACTTTCAGAATTAAGATAAAATTGTGAAAACAAATACTGCAAGTTGAAACTTACCCATTGGCAAATAACATGCATGTCTCCATTGTCAACAATGTGTTTAAAAGAGAAAGGCTTAACGGTTTCTCATTTTAGCAACTCAGATGTTTGTTGTCAACTCATCCTATTATTATTAATAGGACTCTAACTGATATTAATTCTTCAACAACCAGGGTAGCACTTTCTCACTGATTAACTTCTCTATGGTTGCCACATTTAACTGTTTTTTATATTCCCTCCAGTTACATTCTACATGAACTTCTCATCTGTAAGGATAAGCTGTAATGATAGCAACTTTGTTTAGAAATACATTTTACCAGGCTTAAATGCTATTGAAGTCTCATCAGCTAGCAAAGGACAAACCACACTTCGTTTTTTTAGATAGCTCACATTGTTTTCCATAATGCAATGACTAGAGCTTGGATGTTTAAATGGTACTTCACAGTGCAGACATGGTCTAAATTTCTTCGTGATTATACATATGCTATTCTATAGTGTGCACTAATCTCTCCTGCCTTGGATGTTTTAACAAAATGGCTGAAATTTTCAGCCATTATGGATGAGTTATTCAGCAAATCTGTAAAAGCAATTCCACTTGACAAGCCTATAGTACTACTTTAAGTGATTGAATCTCTTTGATTCCACAATGGCAAGGTCCTTATTATTCTTGCAGGAATTTTACAAGTTCTGAGAATATTTCCAAAATGCCACTAGCCACATTGCCAAAGAGAGACAGGCAATTCACTCAGAACTATACTAATTTGATTTAGTGAATCTAGTAAAAGCAATGATTTCTTTTAGGAAAAAAAAGCTGTATATTGTACTTTATATTCAAATGCATTGATCTTTTATTAGATTGGGTGTCTTAAAGTTCTATCCCATAACATGGCTTTCTTCTCTTGCTTAAATTTATTTTCTGGTAAATGAATAGAAGCCACAAAATTGATGAGGTCATGAAACTTACTTATCTGAAACACTGAATTGTATACATCCCTTAAAGGCAAAGGGATGTTTTTTGCCCCGAGGGTATTAGTCATGGTCCATAGTTCGTGGGAAAAACTAAGGAAGTCTCAAAATCGTGTTCCTATTATTTCCATTTCTCTAAGACTTTGTTTGAATTCCAAAGTGAATTTTCTATTATCCCATTGTACATTGCATAGGAGGGTACCAACCAACAGCCTTTGGGGAGCAACACCTGCAGTTACATTCAAAGGCATGACTTTTCCAAGCAGTTTGTGAGCTGGCCGGCATTGTCCCCAAAAGGATAAAGGCCTAGGTTCTTTACCTGACTGGCAGAAGCATTCCAGCACCACGAAAGGACTCTAAACATTGTTTTGTAAGTAATGAGTCCTGCTGGTTTCATCCTGCAAGACATTGAAATCCCACAGGGAAAATGTGGTTAGAAATAAAACAGAGGGCTGGGGCCTTTAATGAGCTTCCTATCCACAGATGCCATCAAGCTTTGATACTATTCATTTTATTTCTACAGCTTCAACAAAGATTCCCAGAGTTGTGGACCATACTCTTAACACTGAAGTGCATAGAACTTGGCAGAAATCTACACTTCAGAGATAATAACATATCATTCCATGAAATAAAGGAAAAGGCATAATCAAAAAAAGAAGTTAAATATGGAAACCTGTTTTGACAACAAATGAATGCAGTTGAAGCCAGACAGGAAAGGTGCTATGTATGCATTTTTTTTTTTTGCATGTTTCACATAAATTATGATATTGCAAGAACCTATCAAGTTTTTTTTCCTATTTTCATATCCTTTAAGTCAGATATATTATTTATATAGCTCTCCATCTTACATTAAAGGAAAATTTCAAAGACTGCTGCTTTAAAATAGCAGAATAACACTTGTAAAATCTGTCAACATTATATATGGCTCATTCACCAATTGCATTTCATTCATTATTATAGTTGGGAATTTCTCAAGGCCACTTGGATGTCCAACAAAATAAATTTAGAATTTCTGAATATTAAGAATAGGAAAAGAGAAAACAGTGTTTTTACTTAGTAGATGGATTATGGAAATCACCAGCAGAACCATATATTCAACAATCATATTTAGTTAATAAATATATTTACTGAGTTATAAAAAGCTTCCCTAAAATTTACACTGGGTGAAATATCAAGTCTCATCAAATGATTAATTAAATGCTATATAAGGAACATGTTCTGAATTTGCAGTTACTAAAATAAAAATAAAACATATTTTTCCAATAAACCTAGCCCTGGCTTTATGTTTTACTTACAAAATATTTTGATTTATACTTTATAGGAGATTTAGAAAAGAGCCAGCCAAGAATTGTGGGAAAATTGTATTATGAAAATTTATCTTTCCAGAGATATATTTACTTTAAAAAATTATTATGTTGCATTTTGATACCTTAATATTGACCCTTGACTCAGTTTTTCAAATTGACTTGTGGTAAACTAAAAGTTTCTGAATGTCTTGGATTCTACAATCCTACCTAGAAAAAATTGCTTAGCTAAATTAAAGATAAATCTAATAAATAAATTTGTTAATTATTATTACTTTAAAAATAATGCTGAGACAAGCTAGTAGAAATTATTGAAATATTTTTGCCATTTCAAACTTTTCTCTTACAATGCAACTGAAGAAGGAGGTCAAAATTCAGGAACCCTATAGAAACTTTTTAAAAAGTAGATATGTAAGAAATGTGAGTTGAGGAACATGCAGGACTAGAATATTGAAGTAATTCAAACATATTAATTAAAAATAAAAGAAAACCTTTTCAGAAACAATTAATGAAGAACTTCATAACATCTATATCCCCAACCCAAACCATGTATTTCAAATTCTTTAATCAATAACAGTTTATTTTTCATTGCCTGATTTTTGTAACAAACAGGCCAATATGTTGGAAAATTTTGTTTTACATTCCTACAAAAGCCCAAAGTTATGGCTCTCTCTTCTTCTATTGCCACCATCACCTAACACATGTCTTTTCTTCATTCTGGGGGTCATAATAACGGCTTTCACCCTTTGAGCACCTACTATGTACCAGTCAGTTTAACATGCATTTCCAATACAATAACTTCCTGCAAAACAGAGTACTGGTCTCGTTTTATGAACAAGACATAGAAAGTTTATGTGAAGAAAATTTCACATGGTCACACCACCTGAAAGAAGTTGACCCAGGATTTAAACCAAGTCTTTTTCACTCGAAAGCCCATGATCCTCATAGAAAACATTCTATATTATGTATTTAATCCTTTTTCCATCTTCGGTTTATCTTGTGTTTATATCTCTATTTATTCTATTAACTATATTTTTCTAATGATTTGACTGGTAAACCTAGTCAAAATGATCAAGTGAATTAGTACCTGCTGATTCAACCTGAAATAAATTAGGCAATGTATCAATTGAAAAGACTAGTTTTTCTTAAGTGAATTTTCTGAACTTGGCAGAAATAATTTTAAACATAGTTCAATAACTTTAAATTAGTTGAACTATATTTGACACATAATTTTGCTTGAACCAACTTCAATACCTAAAATCAGCATGGTGTATCAAACATGGAAACTGGAAAGAATTATAAAACAAGATTGCTATGATGCTGGCAACAACGGAAAATCATTAAAAGAGAAATATTAACAAAGATTAAAATGAAGTAACGAATAAATTTTTTTAAAATCCTATAAAAAAGAGATAATATAAGTACATTGATGGTTAAGAAATAGGAAAATTTTTATATAGTATACCTGTATATTATTTATCTTGTTTAATATTTGTCTTTTATCAAAATCTTAAATGACGCATTCGTCGCATCCCCACATTAGACAAATGTTTTAAAGCACATGACAGATTTGATGCTATAGAGTTTTCCCATACTCGCTCTAGGGATTTTGACAGCAAAATAGTGGTTTGGGGCTTCATTTATTATTTGAATATTTATTTGGATTTCCAGACAGTTTAATTTATTCTCTCAGAAAAAAAAGTATTAATTTACCATTAAGTTTGCATTATTTTAGTCTACATCTTGTATTATTTACCTTACCATGAATTTTAAATGACGATATCTTGACTTTTTAATTTCACATGATTTGGAAAGTGTTAATTTAGTCAGTTAACCCATTAGAGTTTTGTTCAGGTTTTTGTTTTTCTTTCTGTTTTTCAGAACAGAAAAGACTTATAGTACTCCTTCTGATTTTAACAGGTAACTGTTTGAACTAACTTAAACTAAGTCACAGTTTTAAAAATTAACATGTGAAAAAAGTTACTTATTCCTCAATGTTCATTCAACAAAGAAGTTACAAAAGTAACATCGCACACAGAACATATCTGAGGAAAATATAACATCTTATATTGGTTTTCAATTGGGATTCAAGTACATAGTTCAAATTCTTGATTAAGAAATATTAAAATGAGGTTTCATGTTTTTGGATGTATATGTATGTAAAGGATTGGAGCTGATTTTAACACTTAGATAAGTTTAATTTAGGAAAAAACACTAGAGACTTGGATCTCACAAAGTGATTTAAAGAAAAAAATCATGATTCATGTTTTAATTATTACAGGAATTGGAGTCATTTGGCAAATAGTTAGCATTAACATTATGCACATTGTTACTGTTTATCATTAACTTTCATTTCATTTAAAAAATCATTTTATTGGCTGGGTGTGGTTGGCTCACGTCTGTAATGTCAGCACTTTGGGAGGCCGAAGTGGGTGGATCACCTGAGGTCAGGAGCTCAAGCTCAGCCTGGCCAACATAGTGAAACCCCATCTCTACCAAAAATACAAAAATTAGACGGGTGTGGTGGCAGGCGCCTGTAGTCCCAGCTACTTGGGAAGCTGAGGCAGGAGAATCATTTAAACCCAGGAGGTGGAGGTTGCAGTGAGCCAAGATGGTGCCATCACACTCCAGCCTGGGCGACAAGAGCGAAACTCCGTCTCAAAAAAAAAGCAAAACAAAAAGTATTTTATTTATCACAAAATATGAGATGAAGTTTTTAGACCATTTCTGGATTGATATTTGTTTCTGCAAGCATATTTTTAAATGTACAGAATATTGGGAAACTGAAGGAGATTATGTAGGAAATCTGTAAATGATGAAGAGTTTGTTTTAGCAATACTATGCCATGTACCAAAAATTACATATTTCTGTTAAATAGCAACATTCTGTATTACAAATAGGTTCTAAAAGTCAAATGTCTCAAGTGAAAGTCTCCTAAACATTTCTAGTTACAATTAATGGGAAAGGCAACACCCACTTCTATGCATAATTCTACTCCTGCTATTTTGTTTAAGTAAAATAAATAGCAAATGATTTCAGAGGTAAATAACCATTTTTAATGGCTAAATTATTTGGTAAAGCGAACAAGTTTAAGTGCTAACTAGTATTTTGCATACATACCATAAGATACAAAATAGCACGTGCTTTCTATTTATATTGGTTACCAATCTTGATATTCAAGGGAAGAGTGTATAAAGTTAACAAGCAATTATTATTTGCCAAATTAGTACTCAACAAGCCTGAGTAAATAGGAAGTTTGAAACCTATCTGTTATACAGCTACTTTAATTTGCATAGCACACTGGTGTGTTTGCTTTGCAAATACTTTGCAATGAATCATCATTTGTACTATACAGTCCAAAGAAAAGCAATCAAAATTCACAGCAAGACAATGAAATTAATTATAACTGTTGAATTCTGTGGGGGTAATTCCTCCTCATGCAGGAAGATTAATTGCATTGCACTTTCCTTGCACTCCACTAAATGATCTGATGAATGTATAATCATTTACAGATTTCTCAAATGCTGAAAATTGATTACCTTTGATTAGCTCTGATCTGCACAAAGAGCTCTGACAGAGTATCAGTGAAACATTACAACATTACAGACAAAGTAACAAATGATTTAATTACCAGTGTGCTTATTAATGTTAGATTCCCTGCAGTGATCCTGGCAAATCAGGGGCCTGTAATAGACCTGTGGGTTTCACTGAATTCCATTAGGGTTTAAATAATATTTCTCACTATTTCTCAAATCCTTCTTTTCATGGCTCCTTAATAACTCTAATTAATTTTAATTTGCACAAAAAAAATCCACAGCATCTTTAGAAACTTTTAATTAGCTATAAAATAAAACTCTTCTCCTCCCAAGAAGACATATATGATCAACTTTGGAGTAGCCTCACAAATAAGTTTTCATTAACAGTAGTTAGCTCTCTGTAATATTATTAAATTAAAATCTAAAACCAATGTGGAATTGCACATGTGGTCCAACTCTCCTCTTCTAGCGGCAAACAAAATGCGATTTGTTTAACAGGAACCAAGTTAAAGAACAATATGGTAAAACGTTTAGATAGTAGTATAGGAAGCATTGTCATAATACTCTTTCTTTTATTTTTGTGCATATGTATACTTGCAACCATTTTGTTAACTGTAGCATAGAAAGCACACTGATTGAGAAGCTTCAGAGTGTGCTGAAAGAGGATTTAAAAATGCAATAGCAAGAGAACACTGGCCCAGTTAGACACAGAATGTGATGAATAATGTTGGCACAAACAAGTCAAGCTTATCTAGACTTGTACTCGGGAACATTCAGATCACTTTGGATTGGCAGCTTTTAGGGCTTTCCCCAATTTGATGCCATTATATATGACATTAAATTATTGTGAAGTAATGACAATGAAAACCCAGATGATCAGAGGAGTCAAACAGAGCGGCTTAAATTAAAATATGTGTGTGCAAGTGTTTCAAGGCAAAGAAAAATTAGAGGGTAGGCAATTAAAAGGTTGTTTAGCACAGAAATGCTGATATACAGACAACTTTAGAATAATATTTTTTCACAGTGGCTTTGCAGTTCTGCAGAAACAGGGCAGTGCTGCAGGTGTTTCTGGGTGGCATTTCAAAACCACTAGCTATACAACTTAAGACATGGGGATATGCAGCCCCCAACGCTGATGAATGCATTTATTACGTTCAGTGCTGTCAGCAGCTGAAAAGCTATCCATCACATTGAAACAGCACAGAGTCAGGAGTCTCTTTTTGTGGAGAAATATTGAAGTCAGATTGTTGATGTCAAAAGTCAAAGTATAGTTCAGCTATCTGTTTTATGAATCTGACTGAGACACATTGTGCCTGTGCGCAAACTGATATCTACCAGAGCTCATTTTAGCAAATGTGTGATTTAGAAGTCAAAAAAACATTCGTACAACCAAACTCATAGCAGGCAGAGGCTGTGGCATGCATACATAGTTTTTACATTTTAATATGACACCGTGTGGTAGTGTTTATCATCTGAAATCTAAGCCATATCAACTTTCTAGCTATGATATTTAAGATCTGTGTACTTTCAAAAAAGTATTCACACAATAAAAGAATACATTAAAATATAGCCTCAATAGCAATGTTATTGGCCTTGTTGGGCTTGATTTTGCTTTTATTTTCTTCTGAAAATCAAATCACAAAGGCATGGTGAATTCACTGCATTCTCAATTTAAAAAATAGACACTATTTAGGGTCAAAATGATATCAGAATTTAATAGCCACTGGGTTGCAGACACTGCTTGAGGCCCCTTTTGTACAAATCCACCTCATTACACTTCCAGACCTCTATTATGATACTACTTATAACGTCTGAGCATAGATTTTATAAATAGTCATAAGTTCCAGACATCCCCAATAACCAAATGTTGCTGAATTCTTAGAAAACAAGAAAGAATAAAAGAGTAAATTTTCTATCCTCAGCCCCCTCTTTTTTGTTTTGCTCCTCAGTTCACCTTATTTGGAAAGATATCCATCTTTTCCTTTCCACTGGAATTTTTTACAATTATTTTACAAAAAAAAAAAAAAGTGAATGAAATGAAAATGGTTTGGGTGGTACATATTCATTCCTATTTCACAGAATCTTTAAACTAACTTTGTAATAGGTGACACAGCTTGGAAACTATTGTTTTATTTGATCAAATCTTGGGGATCAAAGTGTACGTTTTGAGTGTATTTCTTTAAGCGAGGGCTTTGTGCCTCCGAGGTAGCATATGCTCAGAATGCTATTACACTTGCCAGCCTTCCTGCAAATTTGTGGTGTTTAACAAAAAACAAGCACATTTTTCAATTCAAGTCAGGGAGACTCTTTTATTTTTGCTGATTTCGCCTTCTTTTCTCTTTTCTAGCACAACCCTCAGGGCGCGTGATGTAATGGTCAGCACTTGCACATGGGAGCCAGAAAGCCTTTAATGAACTGCAAACTTTGTTCAATAAAAATGATTGTGTTCCAGCTTTTTTCTCCTTCCAAAGAAGAGAAAACATACAAATATCATGTAGAAAGCTTTAGGAATCGTAAAGACCTCAGTAGGTCTTAAAAGCATTATTTATTTTTAAAAGCAAGGAAAGAAAAAGCAACACACACAAAAAACAATAGCAGAGATTATTTTTATCCTAACTTGGTTTGATGACACCAGATGCAGAACAGGGCTCTATGGCCTGAAGGGTCACGAGTTTGAGTCAAAACTCAACTTCAAGTTAATTGGCTGGTGTTTGGGGCTACACAAATTGAAGAGAGACATATTTGTTTCTGATGGGGAGAGGCAGGATCACTGTTCTTGAGTCTCTGCACCCCCTTGCTAGCTTGTCAGGAACTCTCTCTGGTGAATAAATATCTTCAAAGCTGATACCTCTCATCTTTCCTGATAATAAATAAATAAATAACAAGTGTAATCATGATGGATTCTGTAAAAGATTAAAAAGAACAAAACAAAACACAAACGAGAGTGGGACTTTATTCCTTCCAGGTGCATATTCGAAAGCAATGTTCGTTAACTCTTGGTTTTGCCTATATTATCAAGCAAAAGTGCTGACATCCATATGCATTTAAGTAAAAGTTGATATCATATCCTAACTTTTTAACATTTTAAAATGTGCAATGTTAAACACTATAGTTAAGTGGCCAGACTTTTTTGCATCCTTTTTTATTGATTTTTTTTTAAATCAATGGGAAACTTTCTTGGAATACTAGGCAGGATTATTTCCTTTTCAACTCCCTCCAGGTAGATATGTCAGGAATCATTTGAAATTCTTATATGTCTGTCGGGGGAAAAAATCGGCAAAAGAGAAAGAGCCACCATATGGAATTCACTAAACAGTAAACCTCTTGTCCACCCAAATTACACCAGTCCCCACATATTAGGAAGACATTGCAGAGGCTGTGCTGTATGCCTTCCAGGCAGAGCTCCATAGCCAGCAATTAGTCTATATAGTCAGAGGCCAAAAAACCTTATTGTCTTACTTGCTGTATAATTATCTGTTATGATGAACTGTGATTCTAAGGACTATTGTCTTTAAGCTTGGATCTGTGTGTAGAGTGGTTGTCTGGCTGAGACCCAAGAATGGACCTTCCTTTTAGTATCTCTGCCTGAGTGATTTCTCTGGTCTCTTCCTGGCTGGATAAAACAGAGACTGTTTCTGCATGATTTCTTGGGTTGATGAGAAGCAATTATGCTTTAAATGAAGTCATTCATGTCTGCCATTTTGTTTGCATATTTTCCAGTGTTCACCTGTTATTAAACCTGTCTTTAAACTGTAAGCTAGTTCCAAGTAGACTTTTGTGTCTAACACAGTTCGGTAATCAGAGGAAAACAAAATAGATAAAATGTTTTCTGCACAAATCACTCAAGCAAGAAATCTAATAAAGTGATTAAAATCTAAAATAGCATTTAAGAATTTCCTGGGAATTTTTATTTCTTTGAATTTCCCTTCCATTCCCTGTAAGAGGCAATTGTCTTAGCAGTCAATGTAAAAGTTACACAACTTTGTCATCTGATGGGAGAGAAGGAAAAGGCAGAGAAAGGAGGGAGTATTAATAAATCTTATGCCTATTGTCAGAATAGTTATTGTTGTTCATTATAACATGAAAATGACATATTGGCATGTGCAATAAAAGGATTATTGGAACTACTTATCAAAAATTGATTATATCTTATAGGTCAATTTATTTAAAATATGAATTCAATAAAGATCATATAATGTAACCCGACATAATTATTAATTAAAAGTGTATTCTAATGAACTTATGACTACTAAAAAAAGAATATTTTTACATCAAGTCTTGTAATACAGAAATATTCCACTTCATATCTTCTGGTCTTCAAACATCTGAAAAGCAAACGCCCAAACTAGCTTATTGCACATTATTAGGTAAACTATAGCTTATAGCTATGAAAGTTACAAAACAAAACATGAGAATATTATCAATTTATCTAAACAGATCTATGTTTTATTAAATGAAGTTTTATTTAATAACTTTTTACTTTTTGCCTTTTGGAAGATTTTACATTTAGTGAGCTATTTATTAGCTATTCCTTCCTAAGAGGTATATTTTATAAATACAATTAGCTTTAAAAATAAGCCATAATGGTTGAGCCAGAATGAGTTACTGGATATTTTTAATAGTAAACACAAAATGGAATATTGTTAACCAAGCTGGAAATATAACAGACCCTATGATTACTTAAATTATTTCATATAATTCTTCTTTTGGAAAAGAATCATTTTTAAAATGGATATAAACAAAAAGTAATTGAACTTTAAAACAATTTCATTTTGCTCAACTTTTTAAAATTCCCAACTAACCATGTGAGTTTGATTTTTGAGTTTCAATGAAATAAGAGAAGGGTTGCTGATCGTTTAAAAGTACTTCATTTATCACCACTGAACAGAAAGCATTTCCCCCCGAAGAGGTTTGTACTAAGGTGACCTCTGCTGTTTAAAAATAAGGTTTGCAAAAGGCAGTCCCTCTCCCAAAATATTCAATAATCCTAAATTACAAGGATAAAAGTGGATACTGCTGTGCTTAAAAGTATTTACTAAATTCATTACTGTTTCGATTATATACGTGATTTTTAAGCTTTTTTTTCCTCATAGCTGGGAAATTTCCTCTGTCATTTTTACCTCCTTGCATTTTGCGTACAAATTCTGACTGACTGGGATCCCTGCCACTGCATTTTCTTCTCACTAAAGGGTTTTATCTGCTCCTGGTGGGGCAAAGTCATGACCCAGAAAAAAATTGATTCATGAATTCTCAGGGTGCAAGTAAAGAAGAGAGGAAATATGCCTTGGCTGAGCTCCGACTAGTGACAATTTAAAACCTGTAATTAGTCTGAATTCAAGCTGCAAAAGGAATCTGAATTAAAAATTCATTAATTCAAACTGATATATTAACTTGAACATACTAGATCCCTCATTATAAAGAGTCATTTTACAAGCTGTTGTGTTAACTGCTGGAACCTGAATTTTACTAATTTTAAAATTATTTAAAGGTATTAGAAAGACCACCAGACTACATTGTATTGTGCCTTCTCTCTACCTTGAGAAACTCAACCTTTATTGGATTTGCTTGGTGTTAACACCTTAGCCCTAAGTTTCTTTTCCATCTCCGTCCTAAATTTTGTATTTGTAAATCTCCATTGTCCTGCGGAGCACACGTTCTCTTACTAGTTCCCCGGTGATGTTTCCAAGACCCCAAGTCCCCTTTAGCTAACTCCCTGACATTTTCATGAACTACACTGCTGAAATGTTATACAGTAATTAAGGTTGATACTGGGACGCATTAGGCCTCCAGTACAAATTAAGATGGAAAAGATATCATAATATTTTGCTAATCTGTTTGGTAGATTAGAATTGCTCCCTGTGGCGGACAAACAAAAAAAGAAAGGTATTTCAAGGTTAGGCTTCAGAAGAAAGATCAACCAGGTAGTAATGATTGTTTTAAAATCATACAAATTTTAAACTTTTCTTCGGAAAATTTGTATGTGTCGACATATTGATTCTTCAGTTATAACTCCCTTGGGACCAGTGTGCAAGCTTGTCAAGCGAGTTCGTAGGCACCGTCAATGGATGGGCTCTTGAATTCAGACTAAAATTCTGTTATCACTGTGTAGAGTTCAAATCCAGGTACCACAAGCAGCTGGAGCCTCTCCAACTGTCAGTAGTGTCTGAAAAACACTAAGAGACTAAATAATTTAGATTACACTATACTGACCTGTATAATTGTTTAAATGAGTAATGCAGTCACCAACTGAAAGAGGTCAACCATCTGTAGAGGAAACACAGAATTTGGTTTCATTTCCAAACAAACTTTTGAAGAGCAAATTGTTTTTTCTGTGGGAGGTAGGGGAAAGTCTGAAGACAGATTAATGGCTTTTCTCACTAAATAAAGGTTAAGGCTTCTGTCATTTCTAGAATGCAACTTCAATAGAAAAGAAGCCATAGGGCAGCTGGTCTCAACTGCCACATAATTAGCATGCGTGGGCACTGTTTTGAGTGGGTTAAAAGGTAAGTGGCTTTGAAAATGCAGTATTATTTCATTACAGGTCATCATCATTCACTACATATATGTGTGAGTACGTATGTATATAAAAAGAAAAAACTTGGCTAAGACTAAATCCTGAAGTTAGAATAACCACATTTTTCAGATAATGGCAAGTGGTTTGTTTTAAATGCAACCCTACTTAAACCTTTATCTCTAAAATATGGAGTTACTATAAATCAGATTTTTGAGATGCATACCTTTAGGTACCCAGTCTACTTTGAGGAAAAAAGTGCTTATTTTAACTAGGTTAACACATACTGATCAAACTCTTAGTGTTCAGGCAATTCACACTGAATTAAAGGCTGCCATAATTAAGTGCTCCTACCAACTTATTCTCCAGAACCATTACCTTCCAACGGGTTACTTGCCAGGCAAAGTGGTTTAATTGTTGGATTTCTTCTGTGATCTCCTGTTCTCCTGCCATGGCACCTTAACAGGCTTCTCTGATCTCTTTATGGTAAAACAAATTATAAAAGAAGAGAATGGCAGAGAAGAAAGAGACTAAGTTCTGTATGCCTATGAGCTAATTATGAATTCAATGCAATGAATTAAAATATATACATACATATATGTATACATATGCATATATATGTGTGTGTATATTTTGTGTGTGTGTGTGTGTGTATATATATATCTTTGCCATTTGAGTTTATTTCCTACACATACACACACGTGCACACATACACGTTTCATCACAAATTGCTTGCGGTAACATGCAGATAACGTTTAGTAAATTCTTTTCTCAAATGCATTTGAACACTTTGTCTATCCATCTAGCAAGAATGTTCTTCAAAATTCATCCTTGAATCATTATTCATCTGTTCTGAAGTAATAAAACTTTTTGTCATAATATTCAATGTATCAAGAAGATATTTACATTGCATACATAAAATCTTAAGCTATTAAAATGCTCTATGGTTGTAGTAATACTCATCCAATAAATCTGCTTGTTTGGGCAATATCCACATATTGTTATCAAAATGTAATTTTGGTTGCTGCTGGTTGATAACAAATGCTAATTGGGAATGCATTCTTTTTTAGAATAAATTTTCTGAGAGACTACTGAGGGCTTGGCACTGTGAAGTATGCAGAAATAAACAAAATACAGACACAACTCATGATTTGCTTAGGATATAATATAGTCAGAATGCTAGACGTTTCTGTACCATACTCTCATGTTCTAACTTTCATAGGTAAGCACTGTCATGCATTTTTTTCTCTCTCTCCCTCTTTCATGCACATGCACATGCACACACACACACACACACACACACACACACACACACACACAAAGCTTTAAACATTCTTCACATGAGCCCAGTTAAATAAAGATGAAGAAAAGGAGCATGATTTCACAAAGTATTTCTTTGTACCTGTTTGTGAGCCCTGAACGCCATCAATATTCTCCTTTCTCACTTCACCTACCTCCCCAAAATTGAAAGTAACAACGGGTGGTGAATGGTAAAATATGACCCAGTTGATAAACATATTTTAAGTAAAGCCAATATAATGGATAGCTCTGGTTCATAAAAAAAAAAAATAGCACAAAATTAACAACTTAGTAGTGGATAAGAAAAGACAAAGTTCAAAATTTTGTTCATTTTTCCAACAGGATGCATCAATTACCTTGACATAATCTTGATACACTAATGTCTACTTATTTATCTTTGGGTTCAAACATTTCTACATTACCTATCACAATATTTATCAGATAAATTAGAAATTAAAAAAATATCATTCCAGAATATAATTTCTCAAATTATGTGTTGAATTTCTAAACATTTTTCTGGTTTAAGGCAAAAATCATAGTTTCCTTGAATACTTCATATATGAAGTCCTTGCCTCATCCCAGTCACTGGACTAAGTGCCTGGGATGTAGCAGAGAATAAACAGTTCGTTTCCTGCTCTCGTAGAACTTACATATTAGCTCTAAACTATGAAAGTTATTAAACCTTCTAAAGGGGAAAATAGCCCAATGTTTGAGGAAAAATAGAAAGCTCAGGTATCTAAATTATCTAGATCAGCACTGTCCAATATGGTAGTCATTAGCCACTTGGGAAAATAGGCGGGTGATGGGGGTTTTCAGTAGAATACGATGTGATATTTTTCAAAGACCACTATGGCTTCTCTGTTGAGATTAGTGCAATCAAGTTTATGCCAATTGTCTTCACATAATTATTAATAGTGCACCTTTTCACTCTCAAAAGTGCCCCAGTATGAATGACAAATATATGGTCACCCTAAAGTACAAGACAATAAAAGCAATGCAGTAAGAGATTGATCTAGGTAGCTTAGATCATGGTGGTAGCAGTGAAATAAAGCATATTCTGCACAGGAGATGATACTTATCACATAATCCTAGATTTCCTTTTTTTTTTTAACTTGCATCTTATTTCTTGTGGTAAAATACATACAATGAAAAGTTTACTATTTTAATCATTTTAAGTGTGCAGTTTAGTGTATTAGGTACATTCACATTCTTACACAACTATCATCACCATCTATCTCGACTCTTTCTCCTAAAAAACTGAAACTCTATACCCATTAAACAATAACTTCCCATTACCTTTTCCTCAAGTACCTGACAACCACCATAAGACTATCTCTATGAATTTAACTACTCTAGGTATTTCATGTAAGTGGAATAATACAATATTAGTCCTTTGATAACTGGCTTATTTCACTTAGTATAGCATCATCAAAGTTCAAGCATGTTGTAAAGTATGTCAGAATTTACTTTTTTTAAAGGCTGAATAATATTTGATTATAATATTTGATTGTGTATAAAGTATATACCACACTTTACCCATTAATCCATCAGGGACTATTTGGTTGCTTCCACCCTTTGGCTATTTCAAATAATGCTGCAATGAACATGGGTGTACAATAATCTTTTTAAGCCCCTTCTTTCAATTATTTTAGGTATATATTCAGAAGCAGAATTGCTGGACTATATAATAATTCTATTTTTAATTTTTTGAGGAACATCATTTGTTTTCCACAGTTTGCTGCATCATTTTGTATCCCAGAAATAGTGCACACGGGTCCCATTTCTCCACAGTGTCACCAACTCTGGTGACTAGTTCTGTTCTGTGTGCTTGTTTGATATTAGTCAATCTAATGGGTGTGGAGTGGAATCCTGTGTTTCTTAAGCTACAATTTGTATATCCAGAGTCAACATAGCTCATATACCTAGAATGTCAAATTATTGCAAAGTATGGTAAAACCTACTTTTGTATTAAAAGAATAGAGTTTTTGGAATTAAATCCATTTTGCAAAAGAATTAATCACATATATTTGTGAAGATAAAAGTTTCCATTTGAAAATACAATAGCATGGCCCTTCCCTAGGTGTCATGAAGTGCTGGTTCATTCTTCTTTCTTGGTTGGGGTGCTTGGGTGGAATAATTTGTAAAGCAGAGGAAAATCTGTTCTTACTAATACTCATACCAGATAATGTCTGCTAACGTTTGAGTCTGTGGTTGACCAAATGCCTGACATACCAGATATGACTTCCATATACTCAAGTCCTGTTACTGGAGGTAGGGAATGGCTGTCACACTAAGGGCTGATAACTATGGAAATTCACAAATAATCACAGAACTTTCATCTTTCAGTAACCCTTTCAGCCTAATATTTCCCCTATTCCTTCACCAAAGTAAGTAGTACATAATAATGTATCCAACTTTTTTAAACATTGAGAAATGGTATTACAAATAGTTAAGAGAATAGCCTCTGAAGTCACACTACTGAAATTTTAACGTCAGCTCAAGTGCTTACTAGCTGATGGTCTGGGTGACATCAGGCAACTTACTTATCCTCTCTGTAACTTAGTTACATCACCTTTAAGACATCAACACGTGCAAAACACTTTGAAAAAGATTTCAACAAATGTTTGACATATTATTACTATTTAAATTATATTAAGCATATATTCAGCAACAATAGTAAATATACTATTTCTGATTAATTAGTATTAATAGTCTCTATAGTTATGAATATCTACTATATCCACCAACAGGTCACTCTGTAGGTAAACAAGGGTAAACATGAATTCACAGAGGAAAACCTTCAGGTTTGTAAGTTAAAAACTTTGCCTTGATTAGGAGTACAGATAAAAAAATTCTCTTGAATTTGTTTAATTTGGCATTGTTAGAAAATATCCAGATCAAGGGAACGTTTCATTTGATTTACCAGCTCTAATACAAGTACTATTCACAAAAATCAACAGAAGTGCTTGCTTCAACTAGAAATGTGTTGTTGTATAGATGTATTATATTGCTGTATTCCACATTAATCTACCAAAAAGTCCATAAATGCCTACTGCACAACACTATCATCCAACTAGGAAAAGGCATTTCAATTCCAAACATGACATGATAAACTTCCTTATGCAAACACACAGAAAAGTCACTAACATTTGGCAAATAATTGACCACAATAATTGAGTTCCCTGATGACATGAAATAGTTCATGGCTACCCCCTAATTGCTATAAAAGGTCAATGAATCATTACTGTCAAAATATGAACTTAATCTATCAGAATGACTACATTTGAATTTAGCTTAGAGTTTAATAATGAGGTAAGTATTGTTTTATACAGAATTTTGTTTTGTTTTGTTTTCTAATATTGGGTTTATAGTAGCCCTGAAGATGCCCTTACCTGGGAATAATTGGGCTAATGCAAAAGATAGTTACCAAAATAAATTTTTCCCAAAACTTAAAAATAAGAGCTTTAAAGAATTTTAACAATTCGGTGATGTAAAAAAAATGCTAATTAAGCACAAGACATTCTTCTTAGAATTGTATCATGTCAATTCACAATTATAATAAATACAATATTTAGTCTAGCACATAGCAGACTTAGTATATACTGTCATTTGTAGTCACCTGTGACTCAAATAATTATATTTTATCATTGATTACTAGCTGTGAGAAAACAGATATGAAATGGCAGTCAAAGGTTGGTGGAAATTTTTTAGTGATTCAACTCATTCATTCATTCATTTAAATTATAATTCTTAAACCATCAAATTTACTCTTTAAAATTTTACACATTAATAGATGTTAGTATACCTACAAATTTATGCAATCACAATCACTATCTAATTCCAGTCATTTTTGTCACCCAAAAATAAACCTTTTACCAATTAGAAGTCACTTCCCACACTTTATTCTCCCAATATCTGGCAACCACTAATAGGATTTGCCTCTTTTCAACATCTCATATCAATGGAATCATACCATACATGGCCTTGATGTCTGACTTCTTTCACTTGGCATAATGTTGCCAAGGTTCATCCGTCTTGTAGCATGTATCAAAGCTTCATTTCTTTTCATAGCTGAATAATATTCTATTGTATAAATTTTAGCTTTTAATTTCCTGGAAAAAAAATCAGCTCTTATTTGATAGTTTTGATACAGATTGCATTAAATGTAGAATAGTTTATGGAGTATTGCTATCTTAATAATATTATATTCAAATCTATTGGCACAGAATGTCATTCCATTTTTTAGGTCTTTAATTTATTCACGTTTATTAGGTATTTGATGTATTCATAGATAACATAATTTTCTATATTGACAATTGCATTAGGTTTGTTACTATTTTACTGATGACTTTTTGTGTTTATATTAATAAGCAATATTGGTCTGTAATTTTCTTTCATTGTGATATTTCTGTCTGATTTTGGTGTCAGAGGAATACTGGCCACATAGAAGTATTGGAAAGTGTTCCCTCTTCGTCTATTTTTGGAATAGTTCATAAAAGATTGGTGTAAATTTTTTTAATGTCTCTTATTTTTTTAAGTGTATGTTTTGCACTTTTCTTAAACCTGTTACTAAGCATTTCATTCCTTTTGATGCCATTAGAAATTCAATTTTGTTTGTTTGTTTGTTTGTTTGTTTGGAGACGGAGTCTGGCTCTGTCGCCCAGGCTGGAGTGCAGTGGCATGATCTCAACTCACTGCAACCTCTACCTCCTAGGTTTAAGAGATTCTCCTGCCTCAGCCTCCCGAGTAGATGGGATGACAAGCACGAGCCACCAGAGATGGCTAATTTTTGTATTTTTAGTAGAGACAGGGTTTCACCATGTTGGCCACGCTGACCTCAAACTCCATACCTCAGGTGATCCACCTGGCTGGGCCTCCCAAAATGCTGGGATTAGAGGTGTGTGCCACCGTGCCCAACCAAATACAAGTAATTTTTGTATACCATTCTTGCATCCTGAAACCTTGCTGAACTGAATAGTTTTATGTTTGTGAATTTCTTAGAATTTTCTACATAGAAGATCATGTCATCTGTGAATACAGATCGCCTCATGTTTTTCAATCTTCATGTGTTTTATTTATTGCCTTTGTCTAGTTTCTCTGGCTAGAACCTCAAGGGAAAAATTGAATAGCAGTGATGAGAGTGGACCCTAACGTTTTGTCTGATCTTAGGATCATTCATTACTTCAACATTAAATATTATGTTAGTTGTGTTTTTTTACAGATGTCCTTCCCATTAGTGCTTTTTTATAGATGAAAAAAAAATCCCTTTTATTCCTAGATTGTGAAATGTTTTCTTGTAAAAGGATTTGGATTTTGTCAAATGCTTTTCCATTATCTGCTGAAGGGATCATGTGGGTTTTGTCCCTTATTCAATTAACATGAAGCATGAGATTGATTTATTTTTGAATGTTAAACAAACCTTGTATGCCTAGGATAAATTCCACTTGGTCATTGTGTATAATCTCTTGTATATCTTGCTGGATTAGGTTTGTTACTGTTTTGCTGAGGATTTTTGTGTTTATATTCATAAGGAATATAGGTCAGTAATTTTCTTTTCTTGTGATATTCTTTTCTGGTGTTGGTGTCACAGTAATAATGGCTTCACACAATGAATTGGAAAGTGGTTCCTCCTCTACTATTTTTGGAAGAGTTTGAAAAGGGCTGGTGTTAATTTTTCCTTAAATGTTTGGTACAATTCATAGTGAACCCATTCGGACCTGGATGTTTTTTATTTTTTTTTTATTTTTTTTAATTTATTTATTATTATTATACTTTAAGTTGTAGGGTACATGTGCATAACGTGCAGGTTTGTTACATATGTATACTTGTGCCATGTTGGTGTGCTGCACCCATCAACTCGTCATTTACATCAGGTATAACTCCCAATGCAATCCCTCCCCCCTCCCCCCTCCCCATGATAGGCCCCGGTGTGTGATGTTCCCCTTCCTGAGTCCAAGTGATCTCATTGTTCAGTTCCCACCTATGAGTGAGAACATGCGGTGTTTGGTTTTCTGTTCTTGTGATAGTTTGCTAAGAATGATGGTTTCCAGCTGCATCCATGTCCCTACAAAGGACACAAACTCATCCTTTTTGATGGCTGCATAGTATTCCATGGTGTATATGTGCCACATTTTCTTAATCCAATCTGTCACTGATGGACATTTGGGTTGATTCCAAGTCTTTGCTATTGTGAATAGTGCTGCAATAAACATACGTGTGCATGTGTCTTTATAGCAGCATAATTTATAATCCTTTGGGTATATACCCAGTAATGGGATGGCTGGGTCATATTGTACTTCTAGTTCTAGATCCTTGAGGAATCGCCATACTGTTTTCCATAATGGTTGAACTAGTTTACAATCCCACCAACAGTGTAAAAGTGTTCCTATTTCTCCACATCCTCTCCAGCACCTGTTGTTTCCTGACTTTTTAATGATCGCCATTCTAACTGGTGTGAGATGGTATCTCCTTGTGGTTTTGATTTGCATTTCTCTGATGGCCAGTGATGATGAGCATTTTTTCATGTGTCTGTTGGCTGTATGAATGTCTTCTTTTGAGAAATGTCTGTTCATATCCTTTGCCCACTTTTTGATGGGGTGGTTTGTTTTTTTCTTGTAAATTTGTTTGAGTTCTTTGTAGGTTCTGGATATTAGCCCTTTGTCAGATGAGTAGATTGCAAAAATTTTCTCCCATTCTGTAGGTTGCCTGTTCACTCTGATGGTAGTTTCTTTTGCTGTGCAGAAGCTCTTTAGTTTAATGAGATCCCATTTGTCAATTTTGGCTTTTGCTGCCGTTGCTTTTGGTGTTTTAGACATGAAGTCTTTGCCCATGCCTATGTCCTGAATGGTACTACCTAGGTTTTCCTCTAGGATTTTTATGGTATTAGGTCTAACATTTAAGTCTCTAATCCATCTTGAATTAATTTTCGTATAAGGAGTAAGGAAAGGATCCAGTTTCAGCTTTCTACTTATGGCTAGCCAATTTTCCCAGCACCATTTATTAAATAGGGAATCCTTTCCCCATTTCTTGTTTCTCTCAGGTTTGTCAAAGATCAGATGGCTGTAGATGTGTGGTATTATTTCTGAGGACTCTGTTCTGTTCCATTGGTCTATATCTCTGTTTTGGTACCAGTACCATGCTGTTTTGGTTACTGTAGCCTTGTAGTATAGTTTGAAGTCAGGTAGCGTGATGCCTCCAGCTTTGTTCTTTTGACTTAGGATTGTCTTGGAGATGCGGGCTCTTTTTTGGTTCCATATGAACTTTAAAGCAGTTTTTTCCAATTCTGTGAAGAAACTCATTGGTAGCTTGATGGGGATGGCATTGAATCTATAAATTACCTTGGGCAGTATGGCCATTTTCACGATATTGATTCTTCCTATCCATGAGCATGGTATGTTCTTCCATTTGTTTGTGTCCTCTTTTATTTCACTGAGCAGTGGTTTGTAGTTCTCCTTGAAGAGGTCCTTTACATCCCTTGTAAGTTGGATTCCTAGGTATTTTATTCTCTTTGAAGCAATTGTGAATGGAAGTTCATTCCTGATTTGGCTCTCTGTTTGTCTGTTACTGGTGTATAAGAATGCTTGTGATTTTTGCACATTAATTTTGTATCCTGAGACTTTGCTGAAGTTGCTTATCAGCTTAAGGAGATTTTGGGCTGAGACAATGGGGTTTTCTAAATATACAATCATGTCATCTGCAAACAGGGACAGTTTGACTTCTTCTTTTCCTAACTGAATACCCTTGATTTCTTTCTCTTGCCTAATTGCCCTAGCCAGAACTTCCAACACTATGTTGAATAGGAGTGGTGAGAGAGGGCATCCCTGTCTTGTGCCAGTTTTCAAAGGGAATTTTTCCAGTTTTTGCCCATTCAGTATGATATTGGCTGTGGGTTTGTCATAAATAGCTCTTATTATTTTGAGGTACGTTCCATCAATACCGAATTTATTGAGTGTTTTTAGCATGAAGGGCTGTTGAATTTTGTCAAAAGCCTTTTCTGCATCTATTGAGATAATCATGTGGTTCTTGTCTTTGGTTCTGTTTATATGCTGGATTATGTTTATTGATTTGCGAATGTTGAACCAGCCTTGCATCCCAGGGATGAAGCCCACTTGATCATGGTGGATAAGCTTTTTGATGTGTTGCTGAATCCGGTTTGCCAGTATTTTATTGAGGATTTTTGCATCGATGTTCATCAGGGATATTGGTCTAAAATTCTCTTTTTTGTTGTGTCTCTGCCAGGCTTTGGTATCAGGATGATGTTGGCCTCATAAAATGAGTTAGGGAGGATTCCCTCTTTTTCTATTGATTGGAATAGTTTCAGAAGGAATGGTACCAACTCCTCCTTGTACCTCTGGTAGAATTCAGCTGTGAATCCATCTGGTCCTGGACTTTTTTTGGTTGGTAGGCTATTAATTATTGCCTCAATTTCAGAGCCTGCTATTGGTCTATTCAGGGATTCAACTTCTTCCTGGTTTAGTCTTGGAAGAGTGTAAGTGTCCAGGAAATTATCCATTTCTTCTAGATTTTCCAGTTTATTTGCGTAGAGGTGTTTATAGTATTCTCTGATGGTACTTTGTATTTCTGTGGGGTCGGTGGTGATATCCCCTTTATCATTTTTTATTGCGTCGATTTGATTCTTCTCTCTTTTCTTCTTTATTAGTCTTGCTAGTGGTCTGTCAATTTTGTTGATCTTTTCAAAAAACCAACTCCTGGATTCATTGATTTTTTGGAGAGTTTTTTGTGTCTCTATCTCCTTCAGTTCTGCTCTGATCTTAGTTATTTCTAGCCTTCTGCTAGCTTTCGAATGTGTTTGCTCTTGCTTCTCTAGTTCTTTTAATTGCGATGTTAGAGTGTCAATTTTAGATCTTTCCTGCTTTCTCTTGTGGGCATTTAGTGCTATAAATTTCCCTCTACACACTGCTTTAAATGTGTCCCAGAGATTCTGGTATGTTGTATCTTTGTTCTCATTGGTTTCAAAGAACATCTTTATTTCTGTCTTCATTTCGTTATGTACCCAGTAGTCATTCAGGAGCAGGTTGTTCAGTTTCCATGTAGTTGAGCGGTTTTGATTGAGTTTCTTAGTCCTGAGTTCTAGTTTGATTGCACTGTGGTCTGAGAGACAGTTTGTTATAATTTCTGTTCTTGTACATTTGCTGAGGAGTGCTTTACTTCCAATTACGTGGTCGATTTTGGAGTAAGTACGATGTGGTGCTGAGAAGAATGTATATTCTGTTGATTTGGGGTGGAGAGTTCTATAGATGTCTATTAGGTCTGCTTGCTGCAGAGATGAGTTCAATTCCTGGATATCCTTGTTAACTTTCTGTCTCGTTGATCTGTCTAATGTTGACAGTGGAGTGTTGAAGTCTCCCATTATTATTGTATGGGAGTCTAAGTCTCTTTGTAAGTCTCTAAGGACTTGCTTTATGAATCTGGGTGTTCCTGTATTGGGTGCATATATATTTAGGATAGTTAGCTCTTCCTGTTGTATTGATCCCTTAACCATTATGTAATGGCCTTCTTTGTCTCTTTTGATCTTTGATGGTTTAAAGTCTGTTTTATCAGAGACTAGTATTGCAACCCCCCCTTTCTTTTGTTCTCCATTTGCTTGGTAAATCTTCCTCCATCCCTTTATTTTGAGCCTATGTATGTCTCTGCGTGTGAGATGGGTCTCCTGAATACAGCAGACTGATGGGTCTTGACTCTTTATCCAGTTTGCCAGTCTGTGTCTTTTAATTGGAGCATTGAGTCCATTTACATTTAAGGTTAAGATTGTTATGTGTGAACTTGATCCTGCCATTATGATATTAACTGGTTATTTTGCTCGTTAGTTGATGCAGTTTCTTCCTAGCCTCGATGGTCTTTACATTTTGGCATGTTTTTGCAATGGCTGGTACCGGTTGTTCCTTTCCATGTTTAGTGCTTCCTTCAGGGTCTCTTGTAAGGCAGGTCTAGTGGTGACAAAATCTCTAAGCATTTGCTTATCTGTAAAGGATTTTATTTCTCCTTCACTTATGAAACTTAGTTTGGCTGGATATGAAATTCTGGGTTTAAAATTCTTTTCTTTAAGAATGTTGAATATTGGCCCCCACTCTCTTCTGGCTTGGAGAGTTTCTGCCGAGAGATCTGCTGTTAGTCTGATGGGCTTCCCTTTGTGGGTAACCCGACCTTTCTCTCTGGCTGCCCTTAAGATTTTTTCCTTCATTTCAACTTTGGTGAATCTGGCAATTATGTGTCTTGGAGTTGCTCTTCTCGAGGAGTATCTTTGTGGCGTTCTCTGTATTTCCTGGATTTGAATGTTGGCCTGCCCTACTAGGTTGGGGAAGTTCTCCTGGATGATATCCTGAAGAGTGTTTTCCAACTTGGTTCCATTTTCCCCCTCACTTTCAGGCACCCCAATCAGACGTAGATTTGGTCTTTTTACATAATCCCATACTTCTTGCAGGCTTTGTTCATTTCTTTTTCTTCTTTTTTCTTTTGGTTTCTCTTCTCGCTTCATTTCATTCATTTGATCTTCAATCGCAGATACTCTTTCTTCCAGTTGATCGAGTCGGTTACTGAAGCTTGTGCATTTGTCACGTATTTCTCGTGTCATGGTTTTCATCTCTTTCATTTCGTTTATGACCTTCTCTGCATTAATTACTCTAGCCATCAATTCTTCCACTTTTTTTTCAAGATTTTTAGTTTCTTTGCGCTGGGTACGTAATTCCTCCTTTAGCTCTGAGAAATTTGATGGACTGAAGCCTTCTTCTCTCATCTCGTCAAAGTCATTCTCCGTCCAGCTTTGATCCGTTGCTGGCGATGAGCTGCGCTCCTTTGCCGGGGGAGATGCGCTCTTATTTTTTGAATTTCCAGCTTTTCTGCCCTGCTTTTTCCCCATCTTTGTGGTTTTATCTGCCTCTGGTCTTTGATGATGGTGATGTACTGATGGGGTTTTGGTGTAGGTGTCCTTCCTGTTTGATAGTTTTCCTTCTAACAGTCAGGACCCTCAGCTGTAGGTCTGTTGGAGATTGCTTGAGGTCCACTCCAGATCCTGTTTGCCTGGGTATCAGCAGCAGAGGCTGCAGAAGATAGAATATTTCTGAACAGCGAGTGTACCTGTCTGATTCTTGCTTTGGAAGCTTCCTCTCAGGGGTGTACTCCACCCTGTGAGGTGTGGGGTGTCAGACTGCCCCTAGTGGGGGATGTCTCCCAGTTAGTCTACTCAGGGGTCAGGGACCCACTTGAGCAGGGAGTCTGTCCCTTCTCAGATCTCAACTTCCGTGTTGGGAGATCCACTGCTCTCTTCAAAGCTGTCAGACAGAGTCGTTTGCGTCTGCAGAGGTTTCGGCTGTGTTTGTTATTGCCCTGTCGCCAGAGGTGGAGTCTACAGAGACAGGCAGGTTTCCTTGAGCTGCTGTGAGCTCCACCCAGCTCGAGCTTCCCAGCAGGTTTGTTTACCTACTTAAGCCTCAGCAATGGCGGGCGCCCCTCCCCCAGCCTCACTGCCGCCTTGCCGGTAGATCACAGACTGCTGTGCTAGCAATGAGGGAGGCTCCGTGGGTGTGGCACCCTCCCGGCCAGGTGTGGGATATGATCTCCTGGTGTGCCTGTTTGCTTAAAGCGCAGTATTGGGGTGGGAGTTACCCGATTTTCCAGGTGTTGTGTGTCTCAGTTCCCCTGGCTAGGAAAAGGGATTCCCTTCCCCCTTGCGCTTCCCAGGTGAGGCAATGCCTTGCCCTGCTTCAGCTCTCGCTGGTCGGGCTGCAGCAGCTGACCAGCACCGATCGTCCGGCACTCCCCAGTGAGATGAACCCAGTACCTCAGTTGAAAATGCAGAAATCACTGGTCTTCTGTGTCGCTCGCGCTGGGAGTTGGAGACTGGAGCTGTTCCTATTCGGCCATCTTGCTCCGCCCCAATTGGACCTGGATGTTTTTTAAATGGCAGCTTTTTTAAATCAATAACTCAATATCCTTACTTACTGATTTACTCAGATTTTCTATTTCTTCCCTATATAGTTTTTGGTAGGTCATGATTTCCTAAGAATCTGCTCATTTAATGTAGGTTATCTGATTTGTCCACAGGCAATTGTTCATAGTACTCCTTTAAGATCCTTTTTCTCTCTGTAATGTTAGTTGTAACGTCTCCTCTTTCATTCCTTATTTTGGTAATTTGAGTCTTGTGTCTATTTTTTTCTTCAGGCTATCTAAAGATTTGCCAGATTTGTCATTTTCAAAGAACCAACTTTTAGTCACATTGATTTTTCTTATTTCTTTTCTATTCCCTAACTCATGAATTTTCACCCTAATCTTTATTATTTACTTCATTCTACTCGCTTTTGGCTTAGTTTACTTTTTTTTTTTTTTTTAAGATTTTATTTTCTCCTCAACTTGTATTTTAGGTTCAAAGAGTACCTGTGCAGGTTCGTTACATGAGTGATATGTATATGAATAATCCTGTCATCACCCAGGTAGTGAGCATAGTACCCAATGAGTAGTTTTTCAACCCTTGACTCTTCTGGCCCTCTCACCTCTAAAAGTCCCCAGTGCCCAGAGTCTATTGTTCCCGTCTTTATGTCCATGTGTAATCAATGCTTAGCTCCCGCCTATAAGTGAGAACATGTGGTATTTGGTTTTCTGTTCCTGCATTAGGTTATTGATTTTAAATCTTTGTTCACTTTTAATATAGATGTTTATAGCTATGAATTTCCCACTAAGCACTGCCTTAACAGTACCCCGCAAGTTTCAGTGTATTGTGTTTTCATTTTCGTTCATCCCAAAGTACTTTATAACTCCCTTGTGATTTCTTCTTGGACCCAGTTATTATTTAGAATTTTGTTGTTTAATTTTCACATATTTGTGAATTTCCCACATTTTTATCCATTGTTGATTTCAAGTGTCACCCTTTGTGGTCATAGAACACTTTGTATAATTTCAGTATTTGGGGATTTATTGAAAATTCTTATAATACATAGACTATCCTGGAGAAGGTTTTATACACACTTAAAAAGAATGTGCCTTCTGCCATTGTTAGGTGTTGTTTTGTTATATAAGATGCCTGTTAGGTCTACTTGGTTTATTGTTTTGTTCAAGCATTCTATTTTCTGGTTGATCTTATGTCTGTGTTATACACATTACTCTAATTGGGGTATTAAAGTCTCCAACTAGTATTGATGAATTGTCGATTTCTCTCTTCACTTCTGTCAGTATTTTTCCCATTCTTTTCACTTTTAACCTCTTTGTGTCAACCTCTTTAACATCATGTGTCATATAGACAGCATATAGTTGGATCGTATTTTTTAATCCAGTCTGCCAATCTTTGCCTTGTGATTTTAGAATTGAATTCATTTATATTTAAGGTAATTGCTCATATTTTATTACATATGGCATTTTACTATTTGTTTATGTCTTGTGTCTACATGTCACGTCTTTTTTCATTTCTCTATTATTCTATTTCTCTATTATAAGAATATTTTTTGTGTCAATAGGTATTTTCTAGTGTACCATTTAAATCCAATGTCATTTCTTTTTTACTATATTTTTTACATTTATCTTCTTAGTGGCTATCCTGGAATTTACAATTAACATACTCACTTATAATAATCTATTTCTTATTGATACCAAGTTAATTTCAATAGTACACAAAAAATTGCTCTGTGTAGTCTCATTCACTCTCTGCTCCTTTGTGCTATTGTTGTATAATTTAACCTTCAAACATTAAATGCCCATCAACACAGATTTATAATTATTGTTTCATGTAGTTTTCTTTGTAAATTAGATAGAATTAAAAATGAGCCACAAATTTAAAAACTGCATTATTATTGTCATTTACATTTAGCTATGCAGTTATATTTACTAGTGCCCTTTATTTATTCTTGTAGAGTTAAGTTACTGTCTATTTCATTTCAGCCTATATGTCTTCCTTCATTATTTATTTTAGGGCAAGTCAGCTAGCAGTGTGTTTTCTCAGTTTCTGTTCATCTTAGAATATGTTAATTTTCCCTTCATTTTTGGAGGGTAGCTTTGATGGATATAGATTTCTCATTTGATAGTTTTATTCTTTCAGCACCTTGAGTCAGTCACCTCACTCTTTTCTGACTTGCATGATTTCTGTTGAGAAATTGTCTGTTACAAGAGCTAACTTGCACATAAAGGTAATAACAAGAGGATCCTGTGGACATAAAAAGTCACTTTAATTTGCTGCTTTCAAGATTATTTATTTAGCTTTTGAAGTTGATTATGTTGCATCTAGGTGTGGATCTTCTTGAGTTCATCCTAAGTGGAATTCATTGAGCATCATGGTTACACAGATTATTGTTTTTCATCAAACTTAGGACATTTTGGCCATTATTTTTTCAAGTATTCTTTTTGCTCCTTTCTGTCTCTCCCCTGCTTCTGGACCTCCTATTATGAGCATGTTGGTATGCTTGGTTCTATCCCTTGGGTCTCTGAGATTTTTGTTTATTTTTCTTCATTCTTTTGTTCTTGGATTTGGATAATCTCAATTGACGTATCTTCAAGTTCACTAAATTTTATTTTTGCCATCTCAAATCTGCTACTAAGCCCTTTAGTGAATTTCTCATTTCAATTTCTTTAATTTTTAATTCTAGAATATCTGTGTCTTTTTATAATTTCTTTTTATTGATATTATCTATTTGATAAGATGCCATTCTAATACTTTTCTTTAGTTCTTTATGCATATTTTCCCTTTGTTCTTTGAATGTATTTTAAATTGCTAATTTAAAGTATTTGCATAGTAAATCCAACATCTGTATTTCCTCAGTGGCAGGTTTTATTGACTGCTTTTATTCTTGTGCATGAATCATACTCTTGTTTCTTCACATGCCTCACAGTTATTTTCTTGAAACCTAGGCATCTGCAATAATATAATGTGACAACTCTGTAAATCAGATTCTCTATCCCACGGTTTATTATTCTTGCTGTTGCTGTTCTAATGTATTTTTTCAGTGACTTTCCAGAACTAATTCTGATCCTTTAAAATTTGTATTCTCTTTTGTTTCTGTCATTTGTTAGCTTAGTGGTTGGCTAATGACTGGACAGAGATTTCCTTAAATCCCTGAAAGCAATAGGTCTTCCAGTCTTTGCTGAGACACTCTGTGTACATGTTGGGTCATCCCTTAAGTGTTCAGCTGGTCAGTTTTCAATTCTGCTTTAGCCTTCACTTTCTGTTTTAACAGAGCCTCAGGATCAGCCAGAGATGAGAGGTTAGGGCCTTTTTAGGTGTTTCCTGGGCATATACGTAGCCTTGTGGAATCCTAGATTCCCAGGAATTTGTAGAAGCTTTTCAAAGTGCTCTACAGACATCTCATCTCTAGCTGTTTCTTTGGCAAGCTTCTTGTTTGCTCCAACTGTTATTGCTGCCTCAGACAGAGGTGATATCAAATAATTGCAACTGATAGTTTTCTCCCAGGGGAAAAAAGTGCTTTGTTCAGAGTGATTTCTGAGTTGCCTCACATATAGACAAACCCTTCCCACAAGTAGAGAGTTTCAGAGAACAGCAAGATAAGTCAAATGATGACAATTCTCTGAGAATGGAGTTTTGAAAAGGCATCAACCCATTGTGACCCTTCTGGTGACTGCTGAATGCCCTGTTTTCATTGTGATTTTGGGGCTGCTGGTTTGCAAGGCTAGTGCAGAGCTGGAGAAACAGGGGTAGAATTAGGATAAATTAAAATACCACAAAGTTTGCTGTTCTTACCCAGATTCAGCCATTTTTCTTTAATAGATGTGTCTTGGATCGTTGTAAGCCTTCAGGTAATTTCCAGAGTCCTAAAAAAGATATTTAGACCATTTTTGCTCATGTTTTTATTCCTTGATGCAGGAGTGAATTTTTGGAGTTCCTTACTCCACTCTTCCTGCTGCCATCCACCCAAAGTCCTTCTTGTTTAAACATCAAATTATTTATCATATTCAAAGAATCTTTCAATAGATTATTTAGAATTTTCCTTAGTTCCTCTCAATCAAACTCAAATAATAGTTAATACTTACTGAATTCCTTTGGATCCTAGTGCCTGAGAATAGCTTTTGAATATGTTCTAGGTCCAATGGGTTGACTCAAATTAAAGACAGATAAAACATGGCAATCATTAAAAATCCATGCTTAGTAAACAGGTATCCAGAGATATAATGATTTTCTTCTTATTGTTAATTAGGTCACAGCAGGCAATTTCAGAAAGGAGATTATATCAGATAATTAAAAAATCTACCCGTGACAGTGCTTATTCATTAATTATTGTGCCCCTCAGTTTTGTGAGCAGTTCAGTCCAGAAAGAAAGAAGAGAAGGATCTGCTGAGTGACTGGGTTCTCCAGTGGACCTACTAGGAAATATACAGAGGTACTCTATGTTCAGTGGTATTGCATCTTTTCTCACCTAAGCCATGTTTACAATGAGACCCATTCCTATATTCCTGAAATGCTTTAAGTAGCCCCACTGAAAGGTCATAAAATAGGCTTAATTACCCTTTCCCTGGCTCTTTGAATCTTTAGATTTCACAAGCTCTTGCCTTGTTATAGCTGTGAGGGTTAATTTTATATATCAACATAACTGTACTAAGGGATGCCCAGACAGCTGGTAAAACATTATTTCTGGATGTGTTTGTGATGGTGTTTCCAGAAGAGATTAACATTTAAATCAGCAGACTGAGTAAAAAAGATCCTTTCTCACCAGTGTGGGTGGGCATCATCCAGTCCACTGTGGTCCCAAATAGAAGAAAATGTGGAGGAAAGACAAATTTGCTCTCTCTGCTTAAGATGAGACATCCATATTCTCCTCCCTTCAGATATCAGTGTTCCAAGCTCCTGAGCTTTTGGACTCAGGCCAGGACTTATACCATTGGCCCCCAGTTCTCAGGCCTTCACACTTAGAACGAATTATACCACCAACTTTCTAGCTTGCAGACAGCAGATCATGATAATTCTTGGTCTCTATAACTGTGTGAGTTAATTTATGTGATAAATCTCCATACATACATGCACGCATGCACACCCACACACGTACATATATATCTAGAGATATAGATATAGATATATAGATATATATTTGGCACATATATACACATATATACACACACACATAAATATATACCAATACGTGTGTATCTATATACACAATGCATGTGTGTTTATATACACACGTCATTGGTTCTGTGATAGCTAACTCAAACATTTCTGATATCAACTCTGCCAAACCTCAGATTGGTGTTTCCTAAATTAAACTACCTACTCCGGTACATCAATTTCTTTAAAGTTTCTAGAAATGGATTAAATGACTAACTTTTGCTAGTTTAGCTGGTAATTTTGATACAATTTAAAGTCAAATATTTCCAAACTATAGTTCCCTCCTGGCTGAGGTAGATGGCTTACCCTGAAAGTGTCAGTGTAAAATTATTTCTGTTCTATACTTTGATGTGTAATTGTACTTTTATTCAAATGCATCTTCAGGAATTTGATAAGCTCACAAGCTGCTTCTTAAAGGAAAAGATAAGCCCTGAGGGCTTTTACTCACCTCTGTACAGGAGGGAGCTCCTCTCTACAAGAAGAATTCAGTCTGACTCATGTCATAACAGCATGTGAAACTTACCTCATCTGAGACAATAAAAGCACTCAATTAGACGGCACTGATTAGGTGTGATATATGCATTTAATCATTGCCTAGAACTTATAGTTGTCTCTAGTATCACCTCCATTTTATAGAAGAGGATGCATAGGCGCTAAAGTACTGCAACTAAAAACAGGGCGAATCTTGCATTTGTTTTTTTGTTTGTTTGTTTGTTTGAGATGGAGTCTGGCTCTGTCGCCCAGGCTGGAGTGCAGTGGCCAGATCTCAGCTCACTGCAAGCTCCGCCTCCCGGGTTTACGTCATTCTCCTGCCTCAGCCTCCCCAGTAGCTGGGACTACAGGCGCCCGCCACCTCGCCCGGCTAGTTTTTTTGTATTTTTTAGTAGAGACAGGGTTTCACCGTGTTAGCCAGGATGGTCTCGATCTCCTGACCTCGTGATCCGCCCGTCTCGGCATCCCAAAGTGCTGGGATTACAGGCTTGAGCCACCGCGCCCGGCCGCGAATCTTGCATTTGAACCTTGGCATTTTGTCTCTACAGCTGCACTTTATACTGCTACAATAAACCTTTGCAAGCTAGACATTTTTAATTCCTAAACCAGAACTTACATGCAAACCGTGTTTTATTAGTGATATAAACACATTCTCCTATCTAGTTTCCCTTCAAAAGCTCTAAGTGGTAGAAAATATAATATTTAGAGGAGTGTATGAGTAGTTTGTCCGACAGACTAAGAACTACCTCACAGCAAATTAAACCAGAAAGCTGTAAACTTGGGCCACATTCACTAAGCCTCCCACGATAATAGATTTCCTAAGTAAATGGTTTGCAAATTATTTACCAAAAAAATGACAAGTAAAAATATTGCAAATAATTGCAAGTATTAGAATTTTGATGTGATGTCCTTGATTTTTATCTAGAGTCTTTATAGGACAAACCATATAAAACTATCACTGGGTACCATCTACATATTTTGTTCAATGTCGCTTACACATAATTTTTTTCCTTTGAAAAAGTAATCCATATGTTTTACAAGATTATAGGAGTTATAAAATCCATCCTGTTTACCTTGTTACTGGCTACCAGGAATTTCTATGTGTGGGTTTAATCACAGTTAATATATTTGCTACTGTAATCATATATTTTCGACTTCAAAAAAAACCATTTTTTTTCTATATTCTAAAAGGTTTTTTGAAAAAAAAACCAAAAAAGCTGCTGTTGTGAGTGATACATGCAGGGCAACTTGATTGCTCTTAGTGCAGAACTGACATCAAGGAATTTTGGAAGTGTAACTTTTTGGTAGGTTGATAGCTGGTTGTTAATTAGTCCATTCTCACACTGCTATAAATACCTGAGACTGGGTAATTTATAAGAAAAGAGGTTTAATTAGCTCATGGTTCTGCAAGCTGTACAGGAAGCATAGCAGCTTCTGTTCAGCTTCTGGGAAGGTTTCAGGAACCTTACATTCAAGGCGGAAGGCAAAGGAGAAGCAGGCTCTTCTTACATGTCTGGAGCAGGAGTAAGACCAAGAGAGGGGAGACGTACTACATGCTTTTAAACAACCAGATCTCATAAGAACTCACTCACTATCGTGAGAACAGCACAAATGGGGAAATCCACTCCCATGACCCAATCACCTCCCAGCAGGCCCCAACTTCAACATTGGGGATTACAATTCAACATGAAATTTGGGCGGCGACACAGATCCAAACCATATCACTGGTGATTGTTGGTCCTGGTGCCCTTACTCATAATAAATAAATAAATAAGCTTTTTTGTGTACACATCTTTTTAAATAAGTTTTCCTCAATCCATTCGGAAAGTAAATAGATGATTTTTTTTAAAGTTTTATTAAAAAACATCTTTCTCAAAGTTAAGGTAAAAAAAACTTACATTATTTTTCTGGAGGCTAATGCCGAAGTTATTTTAAAAAACCACAAACACTACTTCAAAGAGGATCTGTAATAATAAGTTTTAAATTTAATTTACTATCATCATATACACAAAACTGGAAGGAATGGGACTAACGACCTCTAGACTTATTACTTCAGCAAACCACCTTCCACACCCTAACAAAGCAGAAAGTAGTTATGCTCCGCTCTTTGGACTTCAAGTGAACTTCTACCCCTTCGGTTTGACATCTGAGTGTCCTACAGGCTGGAGATTCTCCACAGGTCTTGTCTGTATACTAGAAATGCCTCACCCACTCTACCTGATGGTTTGCAGCTTGTCCCTGTCCTGTGAATTAACCTAAAAAGATGAATGCCCTGGCTCATCTTAAGTAACGGCAATTTTTATTTCTCTTTGGGTATTTATGTGAGTGTACTCAAGGACAGGGAAAGGAACTATCTTTAGTTTCATTGACCCTTGTCCTTTGGAAGATAAATAAGAATTTAATTAACATAAATGTTTATATTTCTTATTCTTGCTCTACTTTTCTTGTTTTAAAAAAATGCTCTGATTGATGTCAAATATGCACGTTATCTCAATTTTTATGCCAGACCCTCTTAACATTGATTGCTTTTTTTCTCTCCTCACAACCATCTCAGATTAATTTTTTTTAATTTTCTCTGTGTTATCACAACATTTTGCTCGTATCTCTATTGGTGAACACATCTCGCTTCTCTTTAAGTGTCTAGATTTCTTTAAGGACAGTCTATCTATGCATCCTTCCAGGACTTCGCTCTAAGACTTATACACAGTGGCACTTTAGAAAATATCAATAACTGTTACTTATTAGGACTAATGACAGAAGGATTTGGTGAGTGGATTATGCCATAAAATTCTCCATTCCTTAATATAAGCGATGAGGCTGGCCTCGTCTTTAAACTAGAAAATACGATGCTAGCAGTTGTAAGGGATAACTTTCTGGGTCCCCAAATGTGGCAAGTTATTCACCTGTTTTCAATATCCTCATCTGCAAAAGGGGATGATAATTGTACATAAGTTACAGAGTATCAGAACTATAAATTAGTTAATACATGCAAAGTACTTAGTGCTTGGCATAAATTAAACTTTAGCAATGCAAATAGACAGAAAATGGAAGATGTGACTTAGGAATCAAGAAAGTTTTGAAAGAGTCAGTAATTTAAAAACTAGAATTTGATATCAAAAATTGTATTAGTACTTTATAGCTCAATGAGTTATTGTGATACCTCTATATAGATTTTATAATAACTTTTCAGAAACATTTATTGTGAGACGTTATCAATATTGAAAATATTTTGTCTAATAATGTTATAAGAATTATTCTACCAAATTACATAATTTTTAAATTATTGTTTTATAACAATATAGAAAAAATAACTTCTGCATGAGTTTTGTCTTTCCTCTGAGGTTTATCCTAGAACATTTATTTTGAGAAAACCTTCATAAAAACATAATTTGGGCAAAAATTTAGATTCTGTAGTAATCAATCATCTTAAAAATTAGTTACTTAGCTTCCAGAGTCTAGGGTTGAATAACATATTTGTCTCAATTTAGCGATAGCTGGTACTACTGACAGAAGGATTTGGATTTGGTAAAACAAAATGAAATACATGTTTATGAAAAGATACTGCTAATAATGAGTCCTAACACACAACAAGCACTCATCCATCACCTCTCTAGAATGTTCTAATAACACAGAAAGAGCAATATTCCCCTTAAGAGAAAGATAAAGAGAAATTTAAATCAATAAAATTTTACTCTATGTCAACATCAGTCATAACTTAAAATTCAAGCATCTAGCTCTCTGTCTCCATGTCTATATTTAGATCTTTCTATTTTTTAATTTAAAATAGACCTAAATCAAAATTTTGAAAATTAAGGACAAGCAATCAAATACTTATTTCCATAATTTCTTCTCCAAAATTTTGCATTCTTCTTCATAAACTCTGTACTTTATTAATCACCCAACCTTTTCAATATAAGCAAATACTAGTAATTTTTATGACTTTTTTTTTTTTTTTTTTTTTTTTGAGACAGAGTTTCACTCTTGTTGCCCAGGCTGGAGTGCAATGGCCGATCTTGGCTTACCACAACCTCTGCCTCCTGGGTTCAAGCAATTCTCCTGACTCAGCCTCCCGAGTAGCTGGGATTACAGGCATGCGCCACCATGTCTGGCTAATTTTGTATTTTTAGTAGAGACGGTATTTCTCCATGTTGGTCAGGCTGGTCTCCAACTCCTGACCTCAGGTGATCTGCCCGCCGTGGCCTCCCAAAGTGCTGGGATTACAGATGTGAACCACCGTGTCCGCTGTCTTTGACTCTTTTATATGGCCTTTGTAAAGTAAAAATAATTGTTCATTATTTTATATATATATATATAGATGGAGTCTTGCTCTATCACCTAGGCTGGAGTGCAGTGACTGGATCTCGGCTCACTGCAACCTCCGCCTCCTGGGTTCAAACAATTCTCCTGCCTCAGCCTCCCAAGTAGCTGGGACTACAGGCACACACCACCAAGCCCAGCTAATATTTTTATTTTTAGTAAAGACTGGGCTTCACCAGGTTGGCCAAGATGGTCTCAATCTCTTGACCTCGTGATCTACTCGCCTGGGCCTCCCAAAGTTCTGGGATTACAGGCATGAGCCACCTTGCCCAGTCAAAAAATAATTTTTAAATCTACTTCTTTCATAATGACTCATCCTATGAGTTAAAAAGTCAATGTAAATCTTGATAGTGAAAATACAAGTTATTTTTCTATAATACATTTTACTTGTGTTTCCTAAAAATATTCATAATTTAAAATTTTCTTCAAATTTTGAGGGAAAGCCAATTTAGTAATTAAGAAATTCTTGAAATTTCCTGACAGTAGCTCTAAAGTATCCTCATCACACTAAAAAGCAACTATGTAAGGTGATAGATAGGTTAATTAGTTTGAATATAGTAATCATTTCACAATATACACATACTGTATGCCAAAATATCATGTTCACCTTATATGTGTGTGTGTGTATATGTGTGTGTGTGTGTATATATATGTGTGTGTGTGTATATATATATATATTTGGTTTTGTTTGTTTGTTTGTTTTTTGAGAGGGAGTCTCTCTCTATAACCCAGGCTGGAGTGTAATGGTGCGGTCTCGGCTGACTACAACCTCCGCCTCCTGGGTTCCAGCAATTCTCCTGCCTCAGCCTCCTGAGTAGCTGGGATTACAGGCATGCACCACCATGCCTGGCTAATTTTTGTACTTTTAGTAAAGACAGGGTTTCACCATGTTGGTCAGGCTGGTCTTGTACTCCTGACCTCGTGATCTGCCCACCTCTGCCTCCCAAAGTGTTGGCATTACAGGCGTGCGCCCCCGAGCCTGGCCAAATATGTATAATTTTTATTTGTCAGTTGTGCCCCAATAAAGCTAGAAAAAGTATGTTTGTTAAGAAAAAAAGAAAAATTCCTACACAGTGTTAAGCCAGTAAAGTACACCCAGTTAAAGGCTATGGGGGATTTTATTGCATTTATTACTATTATTATATTTAATTTATTATTTATATTTGTTAACTAAGTATAAAATGGTCAGAAAGGGAGGTAACTTGATTACAATTTTAAAACTCATATCAATAATAGATTTTTGATAATGTTTTACATCATGCCAGTGCAGTAAAGCTGTGGCATTCACAACCTGCTACCTATCAACCCTCTACAGAACCCTCAGTTAGATTCTATTGCATTTAGTATGGAGCTTGAGTCTTCCTAAGAGTCAAATATGCTTTTGGAATTCAGGGTGTACGGGCTGGGCGCAGCGGCTCATGCCTGTAATCTCAGCACTTTGGGAGGCCGACACGGGCAGATCACAAGGTCTCAGGAGTTCGAGACCAGCCTGGCCAAAATAGCGAAAGCCAGTATCTACTAAATATATATATACATACATATATATATATATACACACACACACACACACACACACACATATATAAAAAAAAAAATTAGCCAGGCATGGTGGCAGGCACCTGTAATCCCAGCTATTTAGGAGGCTGAGGAGAATCGCTTGAACCCAGGAGGCGGAGGTTGCAGTGAGCAGAGATTGCGCCATTGCACTCCAGCCCTGGTGGCAGTGTGAGACTCTGTCTAAAAACAAAACAAAAGAAAACAATGTCGGGTGTACATTGGAGGTAGATGTTCCTATTTTTTAAATTGTAAAGTTTTAATTCCCTTCAATTTTTTTTTTTTTTTTTAGTGTTGGTGGAAGATACAAACCAACAAGTTGATGTGGAATTAATGACTGACTATTTTAACATATACTTCCTAATCAAAGATTTCCAAAGTCTAAAAGATTGTCAGACATCAGAGAAAGTTAAGGAATTAATTTTAAAAGACATCCAAATTAACAGCAAATAGAAAGTTTTTATTTAAAACCATTTAAATATCTGTGTAGAGCTGGAAAACACCAAAGGAAGTTTATTTTTAATATTAATATTAAAGATTTAAAAACAGATGATACTGAGTTCTGAAACAGTGTGCTAATTTATCTCTACAAAATGTGAAGTGGACAGGCTTGATTAGTGAATTAATTTCTTTAAATCTTTAGTTATTTTTTACAAATATACTAAAATGTAAAATCCAGAGAAAATAAGCTAAAAGTGTTTGAAGAGATTGACAATTTCAATCTGAATAAGTGTATATCATTTAAAAACAAAGTAGATAACAGTAAGAAGTAGAATTAAAAATTCCTAATTGGAGTTGTCTTTAAAATGTACTATAGGGATACATACGGATGTGAATACATACACCTTTGAAAATAATATGCCTATGTTTTCTTCAGTGAGTTAAGAGTCGATAAAATACATGTCAAATTGTGAATATTCAGGAGAAAATATTAAACTATATTTTTAAATAGTGTTCCAAAAATGAAAAAAGTAAAAATCATGTATTCTACACTATTTTCTTCTAGAATACCTGCACATTAAAATCTCCTTATTTTAAGGAGAGACTTAAGGAGAGACTAAGGGTAGACTATTTAAAACGCCTGTAATCCCAGCACTTAGGGAGGCCGAGACGGGTGGATCACAAGGTCAGGAGATGGAGACCATCCTAGGTAACATGGTGAAACCCCGTCTCTACTAAAAATACAAAAAAAAATTATCCGGGCGTGGTGACTGGCACCTGTAGTCCCAGCTACTTGGGAGGCTGAGGCAGGAGAATGGCGTGATCCCGGGAGGCGGAGCTTGCAGTGAGCCGAGATCCGGCCACTGCACTCCAGCATGGGCCACAGAGCAACACTCCGTCTCAAAAAAAAAAAAAAAAAAAAAAAAAAAAAGGAGATTTCAATATTTTCACAAATAAACAAATAAAAGACTCACAAAATAGGGCAAAGTTGAGAAATGTATGTTTATGCATACATTCAATATGCATAATTATATACATAAAATATGTGTAATAACTAATCAATATACACCGATTAAATGACAGTCTTAAAGAAATTATCATATAACTAGAAGTGCTACCTAATCCCCAAATTGTGGATAAATAACAACAGCCTGTAGTCATTTCTGATGCTGCAGTTTTCCTAAGTATTCAAGTATTAAATGCAATATTTTCTTCAAGCATTTGCTTTAAGTCCTACAGTATGGACATATTCATTTTCAATAAGTATTACCTTAGTACCTGTGCTAATAGCAGTGTAGTGCCCTCTACTCACGTCCTTCTCTTTGTAAAACACTAGCTTTCAGGAAATAAAATCTGGAACTAATAAATCTAATTAGTTAGTCCTTGGCTATTCTGGAGAGAGATTGCCACCTTCCACTAGAAAATATAACAAACTTTCTGCAGGCATGATGGCTCACGCCAAGTACTTTGGGAGGCTGAGGCCCGTGGATCACTTGAGCCCAGAAGTTCGAGACCAGTCTGGCCAACATGGTGAAACCTCATCTCTACTGAAAATACAAAAATTAGCTGGACATGGTGGTGGGCACCTGTAATTCCAGTTACTTAGGAGACTGAGGCAGGAGAATCGCTTGAACTTGGGAGGCGGAGGTTGCAGTGAGCCGAGATCACGCCGTTGCACTCCAGCCTAGGCGACAGAGTGAGACTCAATCTCAAAAATTTTTCATTTCATTTAAAAAATAGCAAATGTGGCCTGACGTGGTGACTCACGCCTGTAATCCCAGTACTTTGACACCTCCCAGTACTTTGAGAGGCTGAGGCAGGTGGATCACTTGAGGTCAGGAGTTCAAGACCAGCCTGACCAACATGGTAGAACCCTGTCTCTACTAAAACTAAAAGAAATTAGCTGGGCATGGTGGTGGCTCCTGTAATCCCAGCTACTCAGGAAGCTGAGACAGGAGGATCGCTTGAACCTGGGAGACAGAGGTTGCAGTGAGCCGAGATCATGCGATTGCACTCCAGCCTGGGCGATAGAGTGAGACTCCAACTCAAAAAAAAAAAAAGTTCCAGTCTTGCAGATATTGACATACTCTGTTATCCAGTTCACATTCTGAATTGATACTGAAGGTGATTCAAATCTTACAGGTCTTGGTAAGGTAAGATACTTAGATTGCATTCTCAGAGGAGCAAAGAGCCATTGGAAAATACTAAGCAGGGTATTGAGATGATGCCCCTTCAGGATCCCATGTGGATTAGGTGAAGAGATAAGTGTGAGAATGGGGAGGGAGGACTCTGTTTTAGTCCAGATGAGAGATGAGGGTGGTTTCACCAAAGGTGGTAGCAGCCTAGATGGTGAAATGTGAAAAGATTTGAGATATGTTGGGAATAGTACTAAAGGGACTTTCCAATGGACTAAATTGGGAAGCTAGGAAATGAAGGAGGAATCCTAGGTTTTTCACTTGAGTAACTATGTCATATGGTGAGAATGACTAGAACACAAAACATTAAGAGTTATTAACAGTTGTGTTTCAGACATGATAAGCTGGAGACACTTTTTACCCATCCCTGTGGAGGTGTGAGAGGTGAACAGAAACACAGGTCTAGAGTTCACAGCTGAAGAAGTCAAGCAACTGGTTATCATTTGAAAGCCATTAACATGGGCGAGTGTGGTGGCTCATGCCTGTAATCCCAGCACTTTGGGAGGCCGAGGGGAGCAGATCATGAAGTCAGGAGTTCGAGACCAGCCTGGCCAATATGGTGAAACTCTGTCTCTACTAAAAATACAAAAATTAACTGGGTGTGGTGGTGCACACTTGTCTTCTCAGCGACTCAGGAGGCTGAGGCAGAAGAACTGCTTAAACCCTGGAGGTGGAGGTTGCAGTGAGCCAAGACTGCACCACTGCACTCCAGCCTGGGTGACAGAGCAAGACTCCGTCTCAAATAATAATAATAATAATAAAGAAAGCCATCAACATATAAATGATACATATACTTTGAGACTGGAGTTACTCATTCATTTGTTCAACAAGTATTTATTGAGCACGTAATATGAACCAGGTACTATTCTAGGTGCTAGGAATACAACACTGCAAAAAAATTCAGCTAAAAATTCTTGCCCTTATAGGGCTTGCATTCTATGATGAGAATTCCCCTGGAAGGAAGATGTAGAAGGCAAGAAGAGGATCCAAGACTGATCTCTGGGACATTCCCAGCTTGACTGCATGACAGAATGAGGTGCAGCTCAGGAAAATAAAGTAGAAAAGCCACAAGGAAGGATGCAGATAAACCAGGAAATTGCAGAGTTACAGAAGACAAGAGAGCAGCGCAGCCTTTTAAATCCTTTTTCACAACTGTCCAACTTTGTGAATGCCTGTTGAGGGGTGGAGAAATATTAAAAATATACAGTGATTTTTCAATTTGCTGATCAGGAGATTATGTCCTTACAGCTGAATGAAATGGCAGACAGAATCTGTATTCAGCTGGGTTGTGGCAAAATGCAGCAGTAACAAACTGGAGGCAGTGAGTATGGACTTCTGATAAGCTTTACTGTCGAGAGGAGCTGAGAAGTAGGCCAGTGACTGGAGGGAATTAAAGTGATCTATGAAAGTCCTTACCAGAGTGTATGCCACATTGTTAGCATTCAATAAATATTATACACTACTATTGATAATAAGTGAGATTTAATTTTAATCGTTTGGATTAAATAATAGTTTACTGACAACGACTTGTCACTGAGTGTGAGAATTATAGATTTTTTTCACTGAAAGTCTTAAATTAGTTCAAATACGTAAGCAAATAAACATGAATTAATAGTAAACACATAAAAATATTTAATTCACTAATAAATACAAACAAATATTTAGGTAGCATTTTTGACCTATTAAATTTGCGTTTTTAAGTCTAATATTCAATGTTGAAAAACATGAATCTTAAATTGAGTTGGTCAAAATATAACTTTTCTGAAAAGCAAATTCGTATGTATCCAAGGCCTTTACAATGCATTTGCTTTTGGTTTTTAATTTTTTTTTCTAAATTGCATTACAGTATACTTAATGGGAAAGAAATTATAAAGTAACACAGAACTCTGACATTTAAAGAAAGAAACTAGAAATATATACATTTCTACATTTCCTGTAACATCTGATACGGGACTATTCATATAAAATTGATGAAATACCCATCTCTTCAGACTTTTGTTACCTCCAAGCTAATTGTTGTGAAGCTCTCTATACAAGGCTAGTTTCAAGACCACCCAGCGTTTCCTGCAGGTGGGAATGCAGCTGCTCACCTTCTTAGTGGGGTGAGCTGCTAGGAGCACAGACACCCGAGTGCCAGTCTCTGGGTTGAATTTGCTTGTTTTCTTTATTTTCTGAAATAGTTCTTCAAAGTACTTAATGGCTTGGGACCTGTTTTTCCCAATAGTCCCTTGCTCCTTTTTTGCAACCCTGTTCTCAGAGCAGTGCAGTTCAAATCTGGCTGCCTACGTGTGGCTCACATATTAGATATTTTTGGCTTACATGAAATTTGGCAGTCTGGGGATACAGCCCCCATGCTGGCATATAAAGTAAGAAAGGTAAGAATTCTGTAAATCTATATGTCCTTGAAGAGCCACAAAACCAGTCCAGTGTCTTGGAATCTGATGATTCTTACATGATGGGAATTGCTGGTGATAATATAAAGCTAGATTATGCAGACATTTAGTGGCTAGATATAGGACTCCTTTCACAATGCAGTGTGGCTTTAATTTCTTCTCAAAACAGAGTTTTTATATCAGCTACATAATAGCTTATATTTAGCACTTTACAAGTTTTGAAATATTTGTATTATTTCATTTGAGCTTTAGAGTAATCTTATTCCCATTTAAGATCCTGTATTTAGAAATTCAAATTCAGGGACAGCATTCCGTATGTAGCAATGAGGTTTTGCTTCATAAAACTTCCTTAACCTCTGTGAATATGGTACCCAAGTGTGGCATGATAAGCAGGAGAATCTGCAAAGTGTGAGCAGGTATAAGGGTGACATTTCCCCTGCCCTTTAAGGGCCAGTGGGAATACACTGGCAAAGCTGCCTTTGCAGTAGCTGCTTCTTACATATGGCCCAGAGCATGCTTCCGGCACCAGTGTCTTTGGGAGAGGTGTGAAAAAGATTTCTCTCTGAGTCCAGGAGAGTGGGCTGTTCGAATCCTCCTGGAGACAAAAGAAAGAATTGGTTCCAGTGCCTTTTTCAATCCTAACAGCTTTCAGATGACACATTGGGAGTCATTTATACAGCCTTGAATATACCCAAAAGTGTTCCTCGCCAAGTCTTCCCACAGTCTACATGAGCCAATGCAGATCACTTTATTTTAAAAGGTTACATGTTATATAAAACCCACACAAGTAGCTGCCTTAAATTTTTCTCTATCCCTGTTGAACTTCTGTGGGGTTTCCTCTATATTTTCCATATTTAACTATAGACTAACTAATTTATTGTCACCCATAAAGCAATGTTTATTTTAGTAACCCACCTTCCAAAGGTAGCAGCCATTGGAAGTCCTGCTCAGCTCATCAATAAAACCTACTGCTGCTGCCAGTTGACAAGCTAACTATAAATTCAAAAGGCAACACTCTAGGGAGTCTATTTTTCTTTTGACTAGTGTATCAAACCAATATACTGTGCGACTTATGCCCAAAAATGTTGCTTTTTTATTGATAGAAATCTCTTGGAGTCGTCGTTACATCTTTCCCTTAACCTATGGGTCAACTGGATTTAACACCCTGCTGCAGCTGGACGCTTCAGCAGAACGTGTTTTCTTACTAGTTCATCTCAGCAACTAGAAAGTCTGCCTTATACATATTTAAAGGTAAGGACTCCTTTAATTCAGTGTGTCCTGGCACCAAAAGACACCACAAACCTCTGCAGTGATAGATTGGAGTGAGGAGATTTGTTGCTGGCTATGTCTAGATTCAAAGTCTTATTCCACGAACATCATTGGAGGGCCCTCTTGTCTCCTTTTAACAAGGTGGGAAATAAGATTTTATTTCTAATTATTTATTACTATAGCTACTACTTTAACTTTGCATGATGCCTTTTATTCTATTGTGGTTATAAAACAAAGCCTTACTTCATATATTTTGTTCGTCTTTACAACTAGCCATGAGGCAGATAGCCTTAAATGAAATTTACATGGATAATATTTTAGAGATGAGAGATCAATTCCCTATCATAGTATAGTCTTGACCCATGTCGTAAACACATTTTAGTGAAATAGCAACAAGAGGAAACAAGGACAAAACATTCACAGCTGGGCATTTGGTCACCCTTTATCTTAAGCTCCTTTTATTTTCTCTGCCTTATAGTATCATTTTTTATTCTTCTTTGATTAAGCCTATATAATTTTCATTAGCATAAGTTATTCAGTTCAAATAATTCCGGGTTCACTTAGTATTATGTAATTTTAGGCTCAGTTTGCTGGCTATACAGTTGACATGTAATTCCTCCATCTTGAGCATAACAAAAATGGATCTTTAAAATATAAATATTTTAGACCATTAAAGAAAATTATATACATACTCATAATTTTATTTATAAGTCAAATGAATAAATTTCTATTTTAAAAAGCATAATTTAAATTTTATAAGGGGTATAAGTCAATTTTTACTCATAAATTAAGGACATAAGTTCTTATACATACATGTATGGCTGTGCATGTGCATATTTTTCCTCGAATTTTAAAATGCACTCTTAGTCAAATGTGTATACATACTCAATTTTTAGATTTCATGTTTTAGTCTGCAACTAAGTGCAACGAGCAATTTTTTCAAGTCGGTTGTTATATTATTTATTTGCTGGAAATGAAAACAACATGAAATTATACTTTAATAGTGGATTGCCAATGCAATTATAAGTTATTTTCCCCAACCATCTCTATTTTTGGTAGATGATTAGTGCCCCGTGGGATCCAGAGACTTCTCTGATCGAGAGCTGTTTGTTTTCTGCACGCTGCAATTATATATTACACATACACCAATGATGAGTAGCCTCATGTGTTGGGATAAATATGTTATTATAAGTTCAAATGCTTAGATACTTTTTCGATGTTTATTTGAGCTGAGCAAAACATAGTAGTCTCAGTTCACAGGGGGCTTATATAAACCTTTTGGGGGAGAATTACAACTCACAGGGGTTTGTAAGCAGATGGCACATGCAAGTAATCACACTTCTCCTTGGTGGGAGGAATGGCATTCTCAAGATAACAAAATAAGAGCGGGAGGTGCCATGACAAGTCTGTTCTCAGTCTCCACCTGGGCTTTCCCCACAAGGCAGAGACACTAAGTATACGTTTGAAGGCTAATATGGAATCAGAATACAGGGAAATTCTTTTTTTTTTTTCTTGAGACGGAATCTCAGTCACCCAGGCTGGAGTGCAGAGTGCAGTGGCACACTCTAGGCTCACTGAAACCTCCGCGTCCTGAGTTCAAGCGATTCTCCTGCCTCAGCCTCCCGAATAGCTGGGATTACAGGCATGCACCACCATGCCCAGATAATTTTTGTATATTTATTAGAGACTAGGTTTCATCATGTTGGCCAGGCTAGTCTGGAACTCCTGACCTCAGGTGATCCGCCCACCTCGGCCTCCCAAAGTGTTGAGATTACAGGCGTGAGCCACCACCCGGCCAGAGAAATTATTTTAATACCTCCAGCCTGCCCGCTCCCATTCTCCCTCTGGGATTCTTGGAACCAAGTGGAATCATCCCACCGTTGAGAATTAGGTATGATTTTGCAGGAATTTTGTGGGATTATGTTCAGGAATGCTAGAATCTTACACTACAAATTACTTGTCCTCATAGTGTAGGCACAATAGGCAAGAAACAATTTCAAAATGGTAATGAAAGGACCACTGTTATAATAGTTGAACCAGCACCCAATTCTCCGGTGTATGGAACTCTGGAAAATCTGTTGGAATATATGTGAGAAGAGCTCTCTACCTTCCAACCAGCTTCATCTATTCCCCACCTGAATCTTGGCAGGACCATTCTGCCCAATGTTCTAAGAACTCAAGGCAGTGACCAGTACACTAACGTGAAAAGGGGGGAAAAAGGAATAATCTAGCCCCAAGGAAAGGCCTAAACCAGTTTAGTGAATGTACAAAAGTGGGGGTGAGTAGAGAGTGGGACATGGGGAAAAGAAAGGAAGAAAAGAAAAGAGGGAAGGGGGAGGAGAAAGGAGTGGATGAGAGAAAGAGGGAGGAGAAAAACAAGGAAAGAAAAGGGAAGCAGAAGAGGAAGGGAGGGGAAGAAAGAAGAGATCAGAGAAGAAAAGAGGTGGGAAGGGTGCCTGTTTCTTATTCCTCAGTGCCCCATTCACTAACAAAAGTGTTTCAGTCAAAGTCCTACCAATCTGAGAGAGACCAGTAGCAATGCTTCTTCCCTAAAAGAAACGGACATAAAGTTGGTCAGAGAAAACAAAAAAGTATTTTAATTCTCTCCTCTCTGCTAATCCACCATGTTTTAAAATAACCAGAGATGTCTAACCAGGCCCCAGGTAATTTCCTCTAAAAAAAAGAAAAGAAAAGAAAAGAAAAAGAAAAAGAAAAAAACTACAAGTACAATAGATGTTTCCAAAACAGGATTGGCACTCAGATGTGCCATAGGACAGGTCTATGATGTGGCCACACAACATACCAAAACTGACTTCTGTCATTCTGGTTAAACTAGAAATAAACTTGCCTTGGCAAAAAGGGCAGAGGAGACAATTGATAAGACTTCACACTCTTACTTTACATGCTCATTCTCTACAAATGTATATTTCAAAGGATTTTTTTTTACATCTGCTTGAATGTGTATCTACCTAGCATTACACAGGACCCAGATTACTGTAAAGAAATAACAAAGGGCACTTCTGATGTGCAAAGAATTTTTAGTTCATGCTCATTTCCTACACACTGAAACAAACCTTGAAATATAATAACTAAGTAGAAAGACTCCACATTTCTTTATGTCATGTCATATTCTAAATGACCGTAATTCCAGGATTGTGAGCATAAACTTGTTCTAGTCTTTTACATCTAATTATTTCAAACGGGTCATGAGTGTAACCAATGACAGCCCTGCTGATAGCTGAAGTTCTATCACTTCACCAGTAACCAGCTTACCTCACCAATAATAAATCTTGTGTGTGCAAGTTATTTCATAAGTGAAGAAAATACCATGCTAAATCTTGAAAATGTGGGAAGGGTCACTGTTAATCACGGGACTATTTCTTGGAAGTTGTGTTTTAAAAAGAGAATAATAACTCCAGTCATTTATGTCAACCACTTACAATTTATGTCTGATTCCCACACTGCTCAATATTAATATGTATGTCTTTAAAGGTGAAGGTTGTATCTGATTAGGAAACAAAGTAAGATTCATATATCCATGACAGACAGAATGAATGAAAGGAAAGAAGGAGAGGAGGGAAGGAGGGAGAGACAAAGGAAGGAAAGTAGGAAGGGAGGGAGGGAGGAAGGAAGGAAGGAAGGAAGGAAGGAAGGAAGGAAGGAAGGAAGGAAGGAAGGAAGGGAGGAAAGAAGGAAGGAAGGAAGGAAGGAAGGAAGGGAAGAAGGGAGGAAAGAAGGAAGGAAGGAAGGGAAGAAGGGAGGAAAGAAGGAAGGAAGGAAGGAAAGAAGGAAGGGAGGGAGGGAGGGAGGAAGGAAGGAAAAAGGAAGGAAGGAAGAGAAGGAAGGAAGGAAGGGAGGGAGGGAGGGAAGGAGAGAGGAAGGAAGGAAGGAAGGAAGGAAGGGAGAGAAAAAGGGAGAAAGGGAGGGAGGGAGGAAGGAAGGAAGAAAGGAACGAAAGAAAGAAACTTTGGCTTATTATCACAACAGGATGAAAAGCAAAGGATGGATAATCCCAAAGATTTTGCAAAGGATGTATCAAGATTTGCTGATCTGGAAAGTGGGTACATAGAAAGAGGGAGATATTGAATGTGAATTGAAGATCTGAAGATTGTTTAATATTTTAGCTTCATTCCATTAATAAAGTGGCTCTTTTATACTTCACGGCCACAACAGAAACAAGAGATTCACAAGGAACTGGTTTAATATTGGTTGTCTTCCAAATAGAGGCAGACAACCTGGCTTCCCCAATGGGAGCCAGAACCTAAAGAGATATTGTGGAAGGTCTGGCTCATGTTACCAGATGACAAGGGAACAGGTGAAGAAGGATTCATAATGACGTGGCTCAGGGAGCGGAGACACAAGAACCAGAAGATAAATGTGTGGCATGTAAATGTCCTTTGGGATTACAGAAATACTTGAGGAGAAAGCCTGATAAAACAGTAAATTAGTGTGGGTTACGAGACATTAAAGAAAAGTAGATTTTACTTATATATTTTTTCCACCTAAAACACTTAGAACAGAAAAAGGGGCTTTAGAGGAGAATTAATGAAATCTGTTGGAGTTTAATCAATAATAATAATATGTGAAGATTAGTTAATAATAATGTTCTAAAGTTTATCTGTTAGTTGTGACAATAGTACCACAGTAATATGAGATGTTAACAATACAGGAAAATGGGTGTGGGGTATATGGGAATTTGCTATTCTATTTTTAACTATTCTTGAATAAACATTTGTTTAAAACAAAACAAAAGAAGAAAAAGTAAAAAGCACTTGCTAATATATGCAAATTTCAAGTTTTGGCTTACATTCTTAGAACAGTTGTTAGCACATATAATAAACCCTCAATGAATGATAAATAATAATATTACTATCAGTAAATGTGCAACATAGACACATTTAAAAGTGTCTACAATTAAAAGTTTAAGAGCTTGACATAATAAAAACAAAGTTTTAGAAATACTGATTTAGTGACTTTTTGGTGGTTGACTTGCATAAAGACAATAGATGCTGTAGATTTTGAGAGTTCAGTTAGAAAACTTTTCACCTCTCCATACCTTGGTTTTCACATCTGTAATGATGAAATTTTGGGCCTTTTTGAGGAGTGAATGAGTTATTAAATGTAAAGTGCTTAGAACAGTATTTGTCACAAAGAAAGGGTTAAGTATTATTATTACAATTATTTGTGTTACCATTGTATTACTCTTATATTGAGGCTTGCTAAAGAAGAAAATAAGGATAGTTTTGACAAAATGAGGGGAAAAGCAGCAAGTTTGAAGAGAAAGTAATCAGCTAAGACAGAAATACCTAGTAGAGACTTGGCAACATGAGTCTGGAAAATTTTATCTAGAAGGGATCATTTAAAGCATGAGCATAAATGAGAAAGAGAAGAGTCAAGATCTTAGCCTTTTGGAATAACTTCAGCCAAAGGACAGACAAAGGTAGACAAACTCAAAAAGGAAGAATAAAAAGAGATAGAAGAGTCCAGCTATTATAGTCTCAGACAGTAAAAGAATAAGAATTAATTAATTATTATTATTCTTTTTTTGAGACAGTCTTACTCTGTCGCGCAGGCTGGAGTGCAGTGCCATGATCTTGGCTCATTGCAACCTATGCCTCCTGGGTTCAAGTGAATCTTCTGTTTCACCTCCCAAGTAACTTGGACTACAGGCACATGTCACTGCACCCAGCTAATTTTTGTATTTCTAGTAGAGATGGGATTTGTTTTGTTGGCCAGGCTGGTCTGGAACTCCTGACCTCAAGTTATCCACCCACCTCAGCCTCTCAAAGTGCTGGGATTACAGGGATGAGCCACCGCGCCCAGCTTAGAATAATAATTTATAAAAAGGGAAGGTGGTAAGTCAACGTTGTTGGATACTTCAAATGAGACCAAATAAAATGAGGTCTAAGAAAAGCAAGAAGAGTCACTTGTGCCCTGAAACAAATAGTTCCAAAAAGCATAATTATGGAAGAAGTCAAATAAGGATATTTATATTCATTATGCACATAATTTTTACATGTTTTCCACTCCTTGAATATAAGCTTCTCAGGACAAATGTTATGTCTCATTTGTTTGGTGATATATGCCTGTGCATGATATACAGTAAGCATTCAATAATATATGCTGAATTAATGAATAAAATATTTAAAAATACAGGTCAATCTTCTAAAAAATCATCTATATTATAATGCAAATCTACTACTAAAAAAGTGGCTGGAACTAGGGCTACAGAATTTCAAACTGGTAACAACATTTTTTCCAAGAAAAAAAAAAAAAGCCAAGAATATACATCACCACCACATCATTCCAGTATTAACTACATGCAGCTTTTTTATCAAGAGGAGTCACCATGTTTTTCAGCACCTCCAAGACTATAGCTATCCTGAACATTCTTCTCACCATTGTTGTTCATTGCATTTTTCAATACCCATTTGAAAACAAAACAAAGCATCCATGTTGCCCAATGTGAGCATGAAGTATATTTTCCACTAAGATTGCTTTATAATGAATAAAATTCTACTATACTGATCATGGTCTTTAATTAAGCTATTTCATTATATTTAATTGTTCTTATGAAAAAATGCTGTAAAATGAACTTGTATGATAATTTTTAAGTAAATTTGCTGATTCCTTAAGTAATTGGAAGCCATGGATGATGAATAAAGGTATGCTAAAGTCATATCTTGTTTGAGAATTGGGTTATTAATATTCATCATGCTAATAATGAAACACAAAGTCAAGTATTTCACAGAAACGGGACGTAAACTACCAAACCACTAAAGACTTTGAAACATAAGAGTTTAATGGATGATTATAAAGTGGACATTTATGCAACCACCTTCATTGCCACCCCCTTAGAAGTTTCCAGTGTTCTCAGCAAAACCATTCCCATGACCTGACTCGCAGCTTGTTGCCTACCATCTTTGTTTTTATGGTCCTTAGTCACACTACCTTAGTAGGCATATCTGAAGAATAGTTGAGCTTTGCCTATTCTCAAATTTATATAAATGGAATCATACTTTATGTATTTTATGGGTGTGTCTTTAAAAAATTTAAGGAGCAATGTCACCACGATAATTTCATAGAAGTCAACATTAAAGAAAGGGAAATAAGAAAAAGGCAAAAAATAAGATGTTAAGAATAAGATGTTTCAGAGCTCATATTAAATATAAATGGACTGAGAGCCATTTATATTTAAAAGACCAAACATTCAATTTGAATAAACAAAAAGGAAAATCTATAAATGCTGTTTTACAGAAATATACACAAAATGACATAGAATGGTTTGAAATAAATAAAAGCTAAAAATATATTGAGCCAGTAGAAATAAAGAGAAAGTAAACTTGAAAATAATATATCAACAACTTTGCTGGCACAAAGTATTCAGCACATAAAAACTGGATAACTTGAGGAGAGTTTAATAAAAGAACTAGCCAAACATTGGCATTGCCTGTAGTTCTCGCTACTTGGAAGGCTGAGGGGGAAGGATCCCTTGAGCCCAGGAGTTTGAGGCTGTAGTGGATAACCTGTGCATAACCACTGCACTCCAGCCTAGGCAACCCCAATTCCAACAAAGAAGAAAGAACTATTTACAAAGAATGGTTAGGGTGTGGGAAAACCAACACTAGTTATAGCTGGAAATTATTGGCACCAGTAGGTCCCAGTGGATAAAGGGAGGGAAACATTACTGAAACCCCAAGTTTATAAGGAGAGGGCCATTTGACAAGAGCAATGACCTTTGATCAAAACCTACAGTTACATGGCAACTCCACAAGAAGAAGCCTGTAAAATTAGGAACTCAATTTCATCCTCCGCCCTTCCTGGGATATTCTGCCAGTAATTACCCTTAGTCTAATCTAACAGAATCCAGAGGGCAGGAGGACCTCTTGATGTGGTCCACAAACCAGCATTCACAAGCAGAGCGGGATAGAAAAGGGCAGAGAGTGGATATGGATGGAAAACATGAGATTTTCAGCACAAATAACAATAAAAGGTAAAGGAGAATTCCATTTAAAAGCATTAAATGAAAACATGGAAGAATTGGAAGCCATTATCTTACGTAAAATAACTCTGAAACAGAAAACAAAATGCTGTGTCTTCTCACTTAAAAGTGGGAACTAAATAATGTGTACACATGGTCGTAGAGAGGGGAATAATAGACACTGGAGCCTCAGAAGGGAAGGAGGGTAGGGGGTTGACGATCAGAAATTACGGAATGGATACAATGTACAATATTCGGATGTCTGTAACACTGAAAACCCAAACTCCACCACTAGGCAATATATCCATTAAACAAAACTGCATGTGTATCTCTTAGATTTATACAAATTAATTAATTAGTTAATTTAAAAGACAGAGGGAGATCTCTCATAAGGTTAAAAATTTCAAAGATGGCCAGGCGCAGTGGCTCACGCCTGTAATCCCAGCACTTTGGGAGGCCAAGGAGGGCAGATCATGAGGTAGACCATCCTGGCTAACACGGTGAAACCCCGTCTCTACTAAAAATACAAAAAATTAGCCAGGCGTGGTGGCGGGCGCCTGTAGTCCCAGCTACTCGGGAGGCTGAGGCGGGAGAATGGGGTGAACCTGGGAGGCGGGTCTTGCAGTGAGCCGAGATCGTGCCACTGCACTCCAGCCTGGGTGACAGAGTGAGATCCGTCTCAAGGAAAAAAAAAAATTTTTTTTCAAAGATATATAGGAGGTTTTATGTGCCAATAAATATATCATTGAGTATTTACAGCAAAAAGCATAAGCAATATAAGAATAATGTGATGAAACTTGTGGAGTGACAGTTTAAAATCTGACACGACTAGAACTGAAAAAAATATATATTGACAAAGGTACTTAGTAAACATATACAGAGGGAGCTTTGTACCTAATTAAAAAACATTTTTTTCTAAAAACTCAGGAAAAAAAATCATCTACTAAGAAATAAAATAAGCCTCAATAATTTCCAAAAGACAGAACATTTATAGAACACATTCTCTTACTGCAATTCAGTAACTAGAATTTACTAAGCACTAATTTTGCATTCTAATTTAATTCATACATTGCTACAAGGAAAATGTTATTATCTTCATTTCAGAAATAAATTCTAAAACTGAAGGAAAAATATACTGATTTTAAAATGTTGTGGAGATAGTAAAGAAAATCAGATATCAGCTATATATATTCTTACAGCAGAATGAAGTGATAAAAATAAGGGGATAAAAGAAGATAGTGCCAGAAGATTATATATAATATACACAGATTATATATATGCACATATATTTTTCTAGAAAGATGAAACAGATCAGAAGAAAGAATCAAATTTTTTAAATGGAATTTCTCTAAACTAAATATTCAATTGTCGAAATTGAAAGAGCCCACTTGGTACCAGGCAAAATGAAAGGAGAAACATGACTAAACACATCTCATGAACATTTGTTTCTATTTCAAAACTTGTTCACCTTGTTAATCACAAGTATGAAGCTATAAAAAACCTGATAATCACAAAATGCATACGGTTTGATAGTTTGCCTTTGGAAACAAATTACAGAACAATGATCTTGTTTATGTTAAAAAAAAAAAAAAAAAAAACTATGTGCGTGTGTGTGTTTGCGCGTGCGCTCGCGAGCGTGTGCACGCACGCGCACATGAGCAAGAACACGTATAAATAAACAGAATGGAACTGGAAGGACACATACAGGCAGTGAAGATTGGTTACCTGAAGGAGGTAGTCAAAACTTCGTGGCGACTCAAACTATTGAGCTAAAGACTATTTTCAGCCTCATCTGGGACAATAGACAGACTCCCAATGCTCGGCACTCAAGCAACATAATTAAAGTGCAAGGCAAAACTGCAAGCACCAGCATTCAAACCAGGGTAACTGTCTGAGGCAGTTTCACTGCATAGATCAATTAAGTGGAAAGCGTCATTTAAAAGATCATCCTATTTTCCAGCCGTGTTTCTTAGCTGAAGTTCACTATAGTACCTTCAGTGAGACATGAATGTGTCATTAAAGTTTTTGAAAATTTTGTTGCAACATTTTTGTAATGTCCATGTATTTGTGGCTCAATCAGCAGTAGCAATTGTTCTGATTCCCTGTGGTTCCCTAAGACAGCCCACTGAGTTGAGAGAGTTGTTATTTCTGAGTTCCTGCAGTTCACATAGCTACCTAGAAAGTGATACATGTAAACAATCACATCGTATTCACTTTGGATCCATTCATAAAAACAGTGTTGCCAGTTACTTAGTCTTTTTAATACATAACCTTTTTAAAAGTTTTGTTTTTCAGTTTTGCTATGAATGTATTTACCGTTGTTGAACTATGGTCTCACTGTCCTATAAATTTCTTGAGGATGGAGATCAAATTTTATTCATTAATGTATCATTAGTACCTAACATCTTCTTACCTATATCTGGCATAGGGAGATAGAAAATAAATATTTTACGGGCCAGTGGAATGATGAATGGATGGATGGATGGATTAGATGAATTTGCTTTCAACTTTCAGCTTTGTTTCCTCAGGGAAGAAAATGGTTATCGTGTGTAGGATATGGCCTTTGCTAACCATTATGTGTTGTCCTGACTACCATGTTTATATGTTATAGGAAAAACATAGGTTTCAACTCCCTCCAACCAAGAAAAAAAACAATTAATCCAAGTGATTAATAAGCAAACCCAATTGTGAAAAACACAGTCTATTTCTCTCCTTCTGGTCAACCATTTTCATCAGTTCTTACTATTTCTCTTTTACATCCTCCAAAAGATTATCTTTCTATTTCTTCCTACAAGAGATATCAAATAATTCTAGGATTTAATTTCAGAAATGTTCTAAAATATAGTTTTTTAAAACTATTTTAAACAACATAAGAGCTGAAGCCTGCCTCTGCTTCTTCACCTCTTCTGTTTCCTCCCCCATCTCCTTGACACTCCCTAAAAAAAAAAAAAAAAGAGCTGAAACTTGCCATATGTGTCTTTATTTGACCAATTCAATATTGACAGTCTCCATAAACTGATACAGAAAATACTCCTCAAAATCCTGTCTCTCTCAAGAAGCCTTCACCAAAAACCTAAAATAATTTTTACTTTAGCTATACATCAACATCCCAAATGCAGGTTTATCATCCAATGACAACCGTTGCTCACTGAATTAAACCAAAATGACAGTAGTGAGCAAAATTGAGCAAGCAAACCTTACATATCCCAGAATTGAACAGATTATTTTCATTGTGTTCTCAATCTTAGAAAAGGCGACATAATAGAGAAGTTGTTACTTTACATTTTTCACATTAAAAAAAAATCCACTTCTGGCTACTTTCCTATTTTCTTTTGGTAAAATGGTTTTAAATCACCATTTAAAACTCAGTAAAAGAATAATGAGAATGAAAATCCAACTCTAAACCCAGATCTGTGAAATTAGGCTCACTGTCTATTGAATACACCCTACACCTGTTACATTTTGCCATTGGAATGGGATAAGCATTGTAACTAAATGGATTATGCTGCATTTTACTAGAAACAAATTACCCAATACTACCATTTATGAGTTAAGATTTCCTGTAAGAAAATAGTGTAAGAAAAAAGAGGGATTATTTGATATCTTTGAAGGGTGTTTTATCACACTGTGCAATTGCATGCAATTTAACACCTAAACTGCTTAAAGTGCAAATGATATCAACTAGTCCACCCTAAGGGCCTGGTAATAGTCCTGCCGTTTGTGCTGCTAGAGCTGGTTTTATAAGCACTTCCATTATAATAAGCCTGGTCTTTCAGGATTTTTTTCCACTCAACCATGAAAATGTGCTGTAGTTTACAACTTGGCATAGGAGATTTTAGCTTAACAGCTCCTATTTTTCTTCCAGCTATTTTGTCCCAAAAGAAGTCAGCTGGCCATCTCTCCAGCTTGTAAAGAAAAAAGAAAAATAATTTATGCTATGAATCATGGAAAATGAGTTTCAGATTAATAGTTAATTCATCAAAAATGTTTTCTAATTTCACTGGTGCTAGTTTTTGACCCATCTCTACAAGAGAATCCTAAAAATGCTGGGGGAACAGTAATCATTCCTTTTCAAAGTAACTCCTGGCTGGCAAGTTTTTCTCAGTCTACATAGGCTAGAAGTATAATAGAGAAATGAAAACATGTTTAAAAAAATGGTCAGATAAATCTCAAAAGGGTTATTATGGATAGGAGCAGAAGACATATTAGTTTATCTACTGATTTACTTCCTTGAAACACACACACACACACAGACACACACACACACAAATATTGACAGAGAAAGTGGGAGAGAGAGCTAGAAAACAGTACTTATAGCTTTAGACCATTGAAATCATGGTGTTCTTATGCAGATGTTCCCATTTTTCTGACTTTTCTCATTCCTATGGATAAAGGGCACTCTCTCAAGAGCCTTTCTGAAGAAATCCTCACAGGCATGAATTTTTTACCTGTAATCTCTAGTTTGCATAGAGAAAAATATGAAAGATATATATCGAGTTATTTTTTCTTTTCTTCATGACTAAAGCGTAACCACACATGTAGTAGCTCAACCCTGCGGCTGCAAATGAAGAATTCTCACAACTGGTATATCAGCTCCCCTCATGTCTACTTATGGACTCCATTTACTCCATTTAGTATTCCCTTACCCATCTGCATTCCAAAGCCTCTTTTCCCAACCCTCTGTAATTTTAAAGGAAAATGTTTACATTTATTTCAAATACTATACACAAACATATTTATACATTTAATGCATTCAGAATTTTAATTCATATATGCCACGAAATACGGATCCGGGTTCATTTTCTCCAAACGATTGCTAATTCTTCCCAAACAATTTATTGAAAAAAGCCTTACTTTCTCTACAGATTTAAAATTCTACCTACCTATTTACTTAGACCAATCAATGTATCCTTTGCAAAGTCTTGGGGTGATACACATACACACACACACACACACACACACACGTTATGTATTATGTATAAGTATACAAATAAATGTGTAGACATTATACCTTTGCTTGTACATACATTCCAGCTAATTTAACTCAGTATAAATAAAAATGTATTACATTTTACATTTATTTTGTATCCTTCAACTTTGCAGAACTTGCTTTTGTAGAGTCTATAACATATTCTAAGTAAATTTTATATCTTTCATATCAACAGAAAAATTAGTATATTTTAATATTTCCTGGTAATTATTCTACTTTTTGCTTTGTCTTAATCTTATTGCATTAATGGAACCTCTGGGGATGTTAAATAATAGTGATAGTAGTGAATATTTTGTCTCAACCTCAACCTAAAAGAAAAATATGTAGTATTTCAAAGTTTAATATGAGTTCAGATATTTGATGTTTTGATAAATATTTTATAACATTTAGGGTGTACTTATTATTCCTATTTTGACTATAAGGCAGAATTTATCTGGAATTACTTTATCAGAATTGCCATAAGGCAAAATTTATCTTGATTTATGAGAAATGACTGAATTTTGCCACCTGCGTGTTGGGATCATTTTTATTAAATCATGTGCTTTTTGCCATCACTTTACTGATAACAGCTAATGCTTACGTATTTCTCACCATGTGCCAGGCCTAATTAAACATTTTATTTGTATTAATTTATTGAGGTTCTCCATATCATTATCTTCAACTTTGAAATGAGGAAGCTGGTCACACAGAGGTCACACAGTTTTGAGTGGCCTAATGGGATTCACAGCCAGCAGCCTAGTTCCAGAGCCTACACTAAGCACCACTATAAATACCACCTCTATAATGTTCGCCTATTTCTCAAGTTTAGCAGTGTTTGGATTCCTGGGATAAACTATGCTTTATCATCATATATTAATCTTTTAACTCAGCACAGAATATAATTCTATGGTTTACATTATTAGTTCTGTATAAATAAATGAGATTAGCCTATAGAATTTTGTATGAAAATGAAATGTATGAGATTCTACCATTAATGATATCTTACTTCTTAATAAGATGAATTCAGAGTCTCTCCATCTTTTTTGATGCTCAGAAATCGTTGAAATAATATAGGACATACTGGTTCTTTGGAAATTAAATATAACGCACATATGAAATTATTTTGGTCTGCCGGCTTTTCTAGTGGTATATCTTTGATAATATTTTAAATTTCTCCCACAGTTATCATCCTTTTCAAATTTATAGACATGTGTTTATAAATATTTTCATTCAATACTTATAATATATTTATCATAATTATGATCATTTTCTCATTTCTAATATTGTAAATCCCTTTTTTTTCTTTTCTCTCTTATCTTTCTCTCTCTGCCCCGTGTGTGTGCATGGCGTGTGTGTGTGTTGGGGAGTACAATTAAGATTTTGATTTCAGTCTTTTATCCCCATCAGCCTGGCCAACTCCTACACTCATTTGTCAACACTTCTCTGAGAAGCCTTCACTCACCTCCCAAGGAAGGCAAACTTGTCTCACCTTTGTGCCTGTGTTACCTGTGTGTGTGGCACTTATGTCTCTTATAGCATTTATCACAATCATTTGTTTGCCCTTCTCTCTTTTTAATACACTAAGAGCTCTTGAAGGCAGGAAAACCATCATAATAATTTCTATGTCTTCAGGCCGTATATACTTGCTCAATAATTACTTCAGGCATGCCTAATGAAGAAAGGCTAAGAAGTATTTGCACAGTGATGCTAGTTCCAAAGTATTAAAGATCAGATTACCTCAAATGTATTACATTGATTCAGAATGCAGTGCATATGAATAAACTTAACAACTATGAGCCCTCCAGCTTAAAATTGATAACCATCACAGCACCTTATAGTTCATTATGTAACATTTATTTATCTGTCAAACAATGCTAACATGGCAGTTGAAGTCTCTTTTATTCAGGGATGCTCTCCAATTGTGGCTGGTGTTAAATGTGGCATTATTACTTTTAGGAAAACTAGCTGCTATAATTTCATCAAAGACAGAAGAATAACAGGCAGTGTGTCAAAAAATAAATAATTGTTTTATATTGTAACATTGCCTTGTCATTTTCTAGGTCACGGGGACAAGCAGTTAAAACAGGCAAAAGTCCTGTGTGCCCTCAGGGATCTTGGATGCTACCAGAGACCACATTAAATAGATAATTGGAATAAAAGGGGTAAAATGTGCTTTGATAATTAATTAAAAAGCCTTACTAAATATGTATTTTGTTCAAGATTTTGTGCAAAAAGAAATAAAAGAAGAAACAGTGCCTTTCTGCAAGGAGCTTATGCTGTAATAATGGGACATACATATACAAAGAAAATTAAAACAAAATAGAGATATTCACAGAGTTGAAAGGTAACACAGAGAAGTCAGGCAGCATATCAGTAATGTGCCATTCTTTATAGCTAAATATCTTGGTTTATAGCCAAAATAAGCTATAAAATTCAACAAATTTAAAATAGGCCATTTAGGGGAAAAATGGGAGAAAGTAAAATTATTATCATATATGAGGCTTAAGAACAGATAACATGACAGAAAAATAATTGTAAAGGACTCTTGATAATAAATGAAAAAAAAATACAGATTGGAACCAGTATAGCAAGCTAAAATCAGGGAATCAGCAGATCTACAGAAGAAAAATTGTCAAAATCAATGTTTTCTGATTGTGGGAAAAGAATTTACACCAAGAGGCTGAACTTTAGGGAATATATCCACCAAAATATATACAGTTGTGACCATTATATAAGAAATTGAGCATTATGTCTGAAGCAATTTCAGTATTTGTAATGAGAAAGAGCCATGTCCTACCTGACTACAACATTTCTGGTCTAAGAAGCTTGTGATAGTATATGATATTAACTTGTTTTATGATGAATTCCACACAAACTGGAGGTAATGCTTGATATATTACAAAAATAGCTGCCTTTTGTGAAGTATTCATGTCTTTCTCTGTCTTTATTCCCTTCCCACTGTTTACCCATTATCTCAGTCCTTTCCTTCCTTTTTTCCTGTAATTCAGGATCTTTCTTTTTCTCAGTGACAAGTCTTCCTCTTGCCTTCTGAAACGAAGTAAGAGTTCAGCTTTCCAGGGCTCTGGATAACGAACTAGAATCCCAGGAAATTATTTAAAAAGAGAAGAAATGAGCCTGCTCACCATCGCCTATGGTGAGCTGGCTCAGACATAGAAGAGAATGGCATGCATGAGAAGGGAGGCATGGAGGGACAAGCTCTCTTGGCCTCAGTTTCCTCATGTGTAAAATAAAGACCTCAGATATATCATCCTGACAACAACTGATGCATGATCCCATAAAGACTTTGTACCAGCTCATGCTAGTTCCATGCTATATACCCGGAAAATTGCCAGTTCTTTCTCTTGCATAACTTCTTTTTTGAAACCCTCCTAAGAAGTCTCAAGAATGGAGGAGTATCGTTTTAAATAAACTAATTATGGAAGTGAGGGTAATGAGTGAAGCCTTCAGTCTGTTACCTTAGGGCCCACTGTGATTCTACAAGGAATGAGGACCAGAGGAAGACCAAGACCTAACCCATCTGTACCTACTCTTTCCTGGACCAAATAATTTTGAGTTTCTCAGGCTAAAAGGCTGTAAACAGGAATCGAAGGCCTGACAAGTTTCCATATATGTAAATTTGTTGTTCCCAATCTTGAAATAGCTGAATGTTACAGTGCACCCTGATTAATCATGAAGTGTGCCTTAAGTAATTTGTTGCAAGCCGGACACAGTGGCTCACGCCTGTAATCCCAGCACTTTGGGAGGCCAAGGCAGGTGGATCACCTAAGGTCAGGAGTTCTAGACTGGCCTGGCTGACATGGTGAAACCTCATCTCTCCTGATAATACAAAAGTTAGCTGGGCGTGCTGGCATCCGCCTGAAATCCCAGCCACTCAGGAGGCAGAGGCACAAGAGTCACTTGAACGCGGGAGACGGAGGTTTCTGTGAGCTGAGATCGCACCACTGTACTCCAACCTGGGCAACAGAGTGAAACTGTGTCTCAAAAAAGAAAAAAAAAAAAGAAATGTTTACAAATAAATTACCAAATTTTACAAATAATTATGTTTCAAGTAAATTAGAGCAGACTCAAGGTTACTTAACTACAATGTCACTCTCATAATCTGTATCTCAAATTTTTTCTGGAATGAGAAAGATGAAATTAGAGCAAAACATGCATAAAATTAAGCATGAGTTCTTCATGTAAACATCACCTTTTGTGTCTGTTATAGGAAAGATATTGTTGAGAATTCATGCATTTAATAGTTAATTTAATCAATAAGCAACCATTGAGATGGGAACGTGTGTGTGGTGAATAGAAAGGAGATGATCATAGTAAGGAGATGGTGGATGTGAGGGAGCACCTTAAGAAAGAGGTGCTTTGATTAGCCTGTTATATATAGGATGGAGAGTTGCAGGGAGGCTTAAGCTTTCCCTCTGTGCTGTAAGTTGATTTATTTCTCCACCCTTATCAACTAAATGTTCTTGAGACAGTCTATTCTGTGATGTATTGCAATGTTTCCCAACCACAGCTACACATTAATACCACTGAGGGAACCATTAAAATACCTCCACGCCTGGGCCCCATGTCCAACAGTCCTGTTTCAATTGGTTCCCACATTAATCCAGTGGTTCTCAAACTTTAGCATGCTTCAAAATCACCTGGTTAGCTTGCTAGCATGTAGATGTGTAGGCCCCACCTCCAGAATTTTTGATTCAGTCGTCCATGGTGGAGTCTGAGAATTTACATTTGTAACTGTGGCGAGTACTGCTGGTCTGGGGACCACATGTCGAGAAATAAAGTATTAAACAGTGTCACAGAAAGTATCCGATAATCATAACACCATAAAAATCTATTAATAACAGCTTCCCAGACTAGTCTTACGAAGATTTTGTTTCAGTATTTGGCATGGAATGGGAAAATTTTTATTTTATTTTGATAATTATCTTCAATTATTCTTCTCAAAGGGCAAGTTTGGGGATCTCTACCATCAAGAGACTTCTGGCAGAAAGTGAAGGACAGTGGGGATGGCATCTGAGTTTTTTGCATAGTGCTGTTTCATGGACTGAAGCCATGTGGCAAGTTAACATGTGTTATCAGTCTGTTCCCATATGGCAAGGGTCAGGAGAGAATCTTGTTGCACCATAATCTGCTGTCTCTGGCCTCTCCGTCTCCGTGTCTGTCTAACCACTTTGTCTTCTGTTCATGGCTGGGCCTTCTCTATCATGACTCAGCCTTCCAGCCTCAGCTGATTACTCTAGCAATAGCCCTATTTTTTTCTTCCTTTTTTCATCACATTTCTCTAATGCATGTTTTATATCATCACAATCACTATTTTCTCTCTACAGATTTTCCTTAGATAAAATAAGTGTTGCTTTCATCCCCATTAGTTTACACTGTAAACTCTGAATTTTTTTTCTTATATCGAAGGTGTGAACCCCTTGTAACAGAATACCCTTCCAACACATTGGCATTATTAAATTTTTTATATTGTTACGTTATTTAAACATGTGTAAATACAAATTAAGTTTAAATTCCTTATAACTGTTATCAATTATAACATAACCATAAAATTATAAATTAAACTGGGAAACCAATAAATTATAAATTAATAATATAAATGTAATATTCTATATATATATTTCAGATATATTTAGCTATAATAAAATAATATAACATGATACATGCTTCTATATCTAATTTGCTTCTCTATTTTGATATCAATAATACTTATACTTTTCTGTAAAGTCCAGTTTTAGAAAATACATGAATAATATCAACTCTTCAAATTCTGGTTCATGATAATCAGACCTCATGCTTAACCTAAAGTCTTTGAGAAAGCAATCTTAAAATGCCAATGTTAATTAAATGTCCCTTGAGAACTCTCTAAATTTGTCTTCTTTGCTTAAAGATAAATTTAGTTCCACTGTATTGTCGAAATCTGTGTTAAATGCATATGTGATCTAATTAGTGCCACAAGAAGAAAAAGAAAAGTTCTTCACAAGGTATTTAGATTTAGTATTACTGTTAATGATTGATGTAACAAAGACAGAATCTGTACAACGCAGCACACAAAGTGAATTATGAAATGACCTGCTACTGCCTTGCTTCTTTCTAGTGCAGGTGTCTATACGCTAAAGTGCCTGGTCATACTGTAACTCCATCCAATGTCTCCCCATTAGGTACCATGAAACTCTCATGAGTACATCATGTACTGATGAAGATGACATCTGTTCTTCATTTCCTAAAATATATATGCGTATATATTTTACATTTTAAAACACAGAATTGTGAACTTCATTGTGAACTCACGGATCCCAAGACTATATCTATGAACCCAAGCACTGCACAGAAGGCAGTTTGAGAGAACCACTTTAGAATAATGGTTCTTATTGGGGTAGACAAAAGAGTTACTTGGTCCCTAGGGCAGTGGATCAGAACAACTTGAAACCTTTCTAAACTATACATTTCCTGCTTGAGATTCTAATACAGGAAACTGCTTTGATGAATTTCCTGCCATGGTAATACATTGTTGCTGATAAGAGTTTTGTTTTGTAACATATGATATAACATAGTGATTCTAAACATAACAGTGTTTCTATAGCTCCCTTCTCGTTTGTAACATATACATTAGTTACATGTGTTACAAGATAAAAGGAGTTTTGGAATCACTATGTTCAAAAACCACCAAAAATGTCTTCAACATCAAAATTAGATGTTTTTCCTCAGTTGCCATCTTTTACCTCTCAGATCCCTGTGACATTTATCTTCTTTCCTGAAGTTCTTTCTTCTCTATAATTCTTGAGAACTTATTTTATTGACTACCCATCTACTCAAGTGAATAGTCCTAATTTTTTCCCACTGACTCCTCTTCATCTTTCTTGTCCTTAAATGTATGCGTCCTACAAAGTTATCTTTCTTTCCTAGATATTCATTTTTTTTTTTTTTTGAGATGGAGTCTTACTCTGTTGCCCAGGCTGGAGTTCAATGGCATGATCTCAGCTCATTGCAAGCTCTGCCTCCCGGGTTCACGCTATTCTCCTGCCTCAGCCTCCCGAGTAGCTGGGACTACAGGTGCCCACCACCACACCTGGCTAATTTTTTTTGTATTTTTAGTAGAGACGGGGTTTCACCATGTTAGCCAGGATGGTCTCGATCTCCTGACCTCATGATCCTCCCACCTCGGCCTCCCAAAGTGCTGGGTTTACAGGACTGAGCCACTATGCCCAGCGTAGATTTTCATTCTTAACAGCCATTCCCACTGCCATAAAATATTCAGGAAACTACTTTTTAATCTTTCAAATTATTGGACAAATAAGAGGTTCAAGGATTAAATCAAAGAGTATATCAAATATGAATTTAAATAATCCAACATCTCATTAGTGTACTATGATTAAAAAATGAGTCGACCCTTTCAAAAGGTAGCAAAACATTGGGAAGACGAATTCAAATTATAACCAAAAATTTCAGTCCACACCTATCTTAGCACAGTGAAAAGTTCCATTGAGGGCAAATGGCATAAAATGATTCTTTACATAATGTCGTACCTGACTGTATTAGTCCATTCTCACACTGCTGATAAAGACATACCCGAGGCTGGGTAATTTGTAAAGAAAAAGAGGTATAATGGACTCCCAAATCCACTTGGATGGGAAGGCCTCACGATCATGGCAAAAGATGAAATACACATCTTACATGGCGGCAGACAACAGAGAGACAGCCAAGCGCAAGAGAAAATGCCTTATAAAATCACCAGATCTCATGAGACTTACCCACTGCCATGAGAACAGTATGGGGAAACCACCCCCATGATTCAACTCCCACCAGGTCCTTCCCGAAACAAGTGATGATTATGGGAGCTACAATTCAAGACAAGATTTGGGTGGGGACACAACCAAACCATATCATTCAGCCCCTGGCCCCTCCTAAATCTCATGTCCTCACATTTCAAAACTAATCATGCCCTCCCAACAGTCCCCCAAAGGTTTAACTCATTTCAGCATCAACTCAAAAGTCCACAAAACAAAGTCTAACCTAAGACAAGGCAAGTCCTTTTCACCTATGCCTTATAAAATCAAAAGCAAGTTAGTTACTTCCTAGATACAGTGGGGATGAAGGCATTGGATAAATACACTCATTCCATGTGGGAGAAATTGGCCAAAATGAAGGGGCTAAAGGCCCCATGCAAATCCAAAATCCAGTGGGGCAGTCAAATCTTAAGCTCCGAAATGATCTCCTTTGACTCTCTGTCTCATGTCCAGGTCACGCTGATGCAAGAGGTGGGTTCCCATGGCCTTGAGCAGCTCTCCCGCTGTGTCTTTGCAGGGTACTGCCTCCCTCCCACTGCTTTCACGGGCTGGAGTTGAGTGTCCCTGGCTTTTCCAGGCACAGGGTGAAAGCTGTCAGTGGATCTACCATTCTGGGGTCTAGAGGACAGTGGTGCTCTTCTCACAGCTCCACTAGGCAGCGCCCCAGTAAGGACTTTCTGTGGGGCTTCAATCCCACATTTCCCTTTCACATTGCCCTAGCAGAGCTTCTCCATGAGGGCTCTGCCCCTGCAGCAGACTTTTGTCTGGGCACACAAGCATTTCCATACACCCTCTGAAATACAGGCAGACGTTCCGAAACCTCAGTTCTTGAATTCTGTGCACCCATGTGCTCAACACCACCTGGAAGCTGCCAAGGCTTGGAGCTTGCACCTTCTGAAACCACAGCCCGAGCTTTACTTTGGCCTCTTTAGCCATGGCCAGAGCGGCTGGGACACAAGGCGCCAAGTCCCTAGGCTGCAGAGAGCAGGGGGACCCTGGGCCCAGCCCATGAAACCATTTTTTTCCTCCTAGGCCTCTCAGCCTGAGATGGAAGGGGCTGCTGAGAAGGTCTCTGACACACTCTGGAGGCATTTTCCCCATTGTCTTGGCAATTAACATTTGGCTCCCCGTTACTTATGCAAATTTCTACAGCTTGCTTGAATTTCTTCTCCGAAAATTGGTTTTTCTTTTCTATTGCATCATCAGTCAGCAAATTTTCTGAACTTTTATGTTCTGTTTCCCTTTTAAAACCTAATGCTTTTAACAGTACCCAAGTCACCTCTTAAATGCTTGGCTGCCTAGAAATTTCTTTTGCCAAAGACCCTAAATCATCACTCTCAAGTTTAAAGTTCCATAAATCTCATGAGTAGAAGAAAAATGCTGCCAGTCTCTTTACTAAAATATAGCAAGAGTCACCTTTATTCCAGTTCCCAACAAGTTCCTCATCTCCATTTGAGACCACATCAGCCTGGACTTTATTGTCCATATCACTATCAGCATTTCGATCAAAGCCATTCGACAAGCCTCTAGGAAGTTTCAAACTTTCCCACGTTTTCCTGTTTTCTTCTGAGCCCTCCAAACTGTTCCAGCCTCTGCCTGTTACCCAGTTCCAGAGCTGCCTCCACATTTTCAGCACCACCCCACTCTACTGGTACCAGCTTATTGTATTAGCCCATTTTCATGCTGCTGATAAAGAGATACATGAGACTGGGTAATTTATAAAGAAAAGAGGTTTAATGGACTCACAGTTTCATGTGGCTGGGGAGGTCTCACAATCATGGCAGAAGGGATAAAGCACATCTTACATGACAGCAGATAAAAGAGAGAGTGAGAGCCAAGTGAAAGAGGAAACCCCTTGTAAAACCATCAGATCTCGTGAGATGTATTCACTACCACGAGAACAGTATGGGGGAACCACCCCCATGATTCAATTATCTCCCACTGGGTTCCTCCCGCAACATGTGGTAATTATGGGAGCTACAATTCAAAATGAGATTTGGGTGGGGACGCAGCCAAACCATATCACTGATTACCTCAATATAGAACTTAAAGTACTATAAAGTCATATTTTTAAAAAACTAATGCAATGGTTAGTCAGAAAACAAGTATTTTGGAAAACAAATTCTGGTTTTAAATATGTTCTTAATTAATAGGATTTGATACACACACACGCACTTATGCACACATGCACGCATGCACTAATATGCATGCAAAAAGATTTGGATAAGGATAAAGACAAGAATAGATAGACAAGAAGGTATTTTCCCAGAGGATTTTCTGGCCTGATTGCAACTGAGGAGGACTTTGTATTGTATATATATAGAAGGAAGAAAAAAATGACTTAAAAAAATCCTTGATATTTCAGTTTCCCTGGAGGAATATAGAAATGTATATTAGATATACTTATATGCAGAAGAATTATAAAAATTGTACTGTGATTTTTAAGAGATAACACTTGAGAAAGGGTCTGTAATACCTGTACATTAATGTAATTTTTGCGCTTTGTCTTGGCTTTTAAAAATTGTTATGGCTACATAATAGCTGTACAATTTATAGAGTACATGTAATATTTTGATACAAGTATCCAATGTACAGTGATCAAATTGGGGTAATTGGGATATGTATAACCTCAATCATTCATTTCTTTATTTGGGAAATATACCAAATCCACTCCTGTAGCTATTTTGAAATGTACAATAAATTATTGATACTTATGGTTGTGTTATTGTGCTGCCAAACAGTAGATCCTATTCCTACTGCCTAATTGGGTTTTGGGGGTTTTTTGTACCCATTAACCATCTTATCTTCATGCAACCCCTCCCCACTATCCTTCCCAGCCTTTGGTAACCATCATTCTATTCTCTACCTCCATGAGACCATTTCTTTTTTTGCTCCCACATAGGAGTGAGAACATGCGAAATTTGCCTTTCTTTGCCTAGCTTATTTTAGTTAACATAATGTCCTCCAGTTCCATTCATGTTGTTGCAAATGATAGGATTTAATTCTTTTTTATGGCTGAATAATATTACGTTTTGTGTATGTGCCACATTTCCTTTATCCATTCACCTATTTATTGATTGACACTTAGGTTGATTTCATGTCTTGGCTTTTGTAAATAGTGCTGCAATAAACGTGGAAGTACACATATTTCTCTGACATACTGATTTTCTTTCTTTTGGATATATACCCAACAGTAGGACTGCTGGATCATGTGGTAGTTCTATTTTTAGATTTTTTTTTGGTGGGGGGGGAGACTTCATACATTTTTTCATAGTGGCTATACTAACATATTCCCACCATAAGTTTACCTTGGTGCCCCTTTCTCTGCATCTTCATTAGCATTTGTTATTTCTTGTCTTTTTGATAAAAGCCATGGGTATTTGTATGTATTCTTCTGAGAATGTCTGTTCAAGACTTTTGCCCATTTTTAAATCAGATATTTCTTTTCCTGCTATTGAGTTGTTTGAGTTCCTTATATATTTTGGTTATTAATCACTTGTCAGTTAAATAGTTTGCTAATATTTTTCTTCCATTCTGCAAGTTGTCTCTTCACTTCGTTTATTGTTTCTAAGTTTGTGTGTGTGTGTGTTTGCTTTTGCTGCACTGAAGACTTTTAGCTTGGTGTGAACTCATTTGTCCATTTCTTACTTTGGATGCCTGTGCTTTTGAGGTGTTACTGTAGAAATATTTGCCCAGACCAATGCCTTGAATATTTCCCCAATGTTTTCCTCTAGTTGTTTTAGATCTTATCTTTAAGGTTTTGACCTTATCTTTTAGTTTTAGACCTTATCTTTAAGTCTTTAATTCATTTTTATTTGATTTTTGTACATGGTGAGGGATAAGGGTCTAGTTCCACTGGCTTTTATACAAACTGACTTCTCTGGACTTTAGTGTTCTTATTAATAAAATGCAGTGTTTTGGTTAGATCGTATTATTAGTCAGGTTAGGCTATGTATGCTGTAGTGATAATCTAACTCCTAAATATCCTAACCCAACAAATGTTCATATCTTGCATATGTCTAATACTGGTCTGCAATTTCTGTTACATTTAGTCAATCAGTGACCCAGATATGGAAAGCCTTGTTGTATTGAGATACCAGCATCTCAGTAACATGCTTTAAGGGTCACCATGATAGAAAAAAGATACTGATCAAGGGGCTCATAGCTTTTCATTCCTTGGCCAGAATGTGACATACATCCCTCCAATCATAGCCAATTGGTCAGAACTGTTCTCATGGTCCCAACTCATTGCAACGGTATATGAGAAATTTAAAGGTGCATGTATAATATTATGTGACCTTTTCTATATCTACCACAATCTCGAATTTCTCAACAAGGATTGTAAAATTTGTGATTCTTTAGTTATAAAGTCTGGCATTTACTGACTACCTCCTACTTATCAGGCAATTTACATATGTTAAAACTTACTACCTAGAATGATCTACTAAAATAGCCAATGTTATCCCAGTTTCATAGATGAAAAATAGGTTTAGAGAAAACCATATTCCCAGCAATTATTGGAGTTGACCTCTGAATCCAGGGCTATTTAACCCAAATAACTTTGTTTCTCCATGTTTTACTGTCTTTCATAAGTACGATATAATGAAAATGGTTTTCAAAAGCTTGTGCTTTAGCATAAGTAGGAAAACAAATCTGAAATGTGTTTTTAATTTTGTTAAAATGCCTAAAGGAAATTGTATGTTTTCCTGTAAAAAGACTGCAGGTTATCTAAAATACAACCTCTCTTTACTTTTGATTGAAATTAAATAAAATCACATGATGACAATGATTATCTGATGCTTATTAAAAACTCTTAATAGCCCATTACTTGTTTTTGCTGAAAAAATTATAAATTATTAGATAAACTGAGTGAAAATTACATAAAGATATAAGTTGGGTGTTATTGGGATTAACTGAATAAGCATGAAGAGTTTTATAGTTCCAGGATTCCCAAATTGCATGAAACACAGTGTTGGTCCATATTTGCATCTTCTTTGTTCTTGAGGATTAAATGTGATCGCGTTAGCTCTCCTAATGTTTTGTTTATATGGCACCAACTCGGCAGTTATTTGAAAGCCCCAGGTGACTGAATGAAATTTTCCCTTTGCATTTGAAGTTTTCACATCAATTAATGCAATAAGAAAGTCATTGATTTAATTAATAATCACAGAAAATTCTTCTGCCTTGCCACCTCTAAATTTATCCTCAGTTAAAGAAGTGGTTTCATTTATTTATTTAACTATATTCATTGAGTACCTACTGTATGCCCACCACCATGCTAGGATTAGGGTTTCAAAGATGAATACATCAGAGGCCTTGCTTTTAAAGGGCTCAAGATATTATGAGTAAAAATATTTTAGCATTTGCTTCAGTTTATCTATTTCCCCTTAACTGAGCCCCAAACCATTCTCTTTCTAGTAATTTACTTTGCCTATTTCTTAATATAACTAAGATTTTCATTATTTTATTAAAACATTTGTGCACGTATTCTCTAAATGGCACCTGTTTTCAAAATACTTAGGAATATTAATTAGCTTGTTCTTCAGCACAAAGGAGAAAATCATGTTTTAAAAATGCAATTACCTTCTATCAGTTGAAATAATAGGATTTATTTTACATATATGTTTTTCAACGGTATACAAACAAATGCTAGAAACAAAATATAAGTAGTTTTTTTGGCTGATATTATTTTTTAGGATCTCAATATTTTGAAGAAATGAGTTCCTGACATCTAAAATGTATAAATATGTGCTGGTTTTCATTTGATGCAAACTTCTAAAAACAACCAATTTTCTGGAGCAGAATTAATATAAAAGGAAAATTTTAGAGACTATCTTTTTCATCTTTTCATTTTTAGTTAATTAATTATTCTTAGTTTGCTTCTGAGAATTGGAAATGCCTTTTGGTATTTTCGAATGTAGAAAAAATGTAGAGTTAATCCATAAATGCCCTCTTGTGACAGTCTCCAAAAATGCAACTGCCTTTTCCTTCATTTACTACACTTTTCCTTTTTTTCTAAAACAATTTCATATATCCAAAGTGTAACAGTTTTGATTTAAAAAAATCAGTTTCATATTTTATCTGATGAAACTAACTCATCTATTTTTAATAAGCTATGAGTGCGTTGCAATTTAGGCAGAAAAACATGTGACAATAATATTTCTTGTGGCCTAGGAAAGACTTTCCTTCTACTGCCACTGGTCTCCACTTTGGTGGAGTAAGTACATAGTGGAGTACATGGTGAGGGAGTTTCTAGATGTGAAAAGATTCTTTTTCAACCTTTTCTTGAAAACTTCCAGGGTTATAGAACATTTCCCAGTGAGATAGTTAAATATAATAAACACATTGAATTAGCCCTAGTCATTCTTTCACAATTATTGATAATTTTAATAAATTATCTCAATTATATTGTATAGTCATCTTTGGAGTTCCTGGAAGCAAATGTTATTATTTACATTTTAAAATAAAACAAACAATTACTAAAGCAGTTCACTGACTTGCCCAGAGTAAAAAGTGAGTGCATCACTGTATGATCCATGGGCCAACACTGACCTTCTATGGGTTTTAAACATACGTGTATTCAGAAGGCGGATGACAGCAAAGCTTTTCAAAGGGCACTTGGTGTATATTTCTTAAAGTTTATTTCTGAACCTTTGCTTTATGCCAAGAATATCTAACTTTCTCTGGTTTTAGAACACAAAAAGAATGTTGAAGACTGTTTTCTTTTCAAGATTTAGGTTAAAACAGCTTTCCATGAAGAAATAAATCATAATTTTTTTCTTAAGAAGATGCTGTAATATAGAACTTTGAAAATAGCCAGACCTATATTTGGACAAGTAGTTACTAGATTTAAAAATTACACACACACACACACACACACACACACAAACACACACACACATATCAATTTCTTTTTCTGAAAAATGAGAACAATAGTAACCTACTTATAGGGCTTTAGTGAGATCTACATGATATTTACATAGCCCTTGCCCTTAGTAGAAGATTAACACTATATAGCCATTACTATTTGTAAAAAGTTTATGGCCAGGCGCAATGGCTCACGCCCCTAATCCCAGCACTTTGAAAGGCCAAGGTGGGCAAATCATGAGGTCAGGAGTTTGACACCAGCCTGACCAATGTGGTAAAACTGCCCCCTCTGCTAAAAATACAAAAAAATTAGCTGGGCATGGTGGCACGCACTTGTAATCCCAGCTACTCGGGAGGCTGAGGCAGGAGAATCGCTTGAACCTGGGAAACGGAGGTTGCAGTGAGCCAAGGTCACGCCACTGCACTCCTGCCTGGGCGATAGAGCAAGACTCCATTTCAAAAAAAAAAAAAAAAGTTTAAATTTGTGATATGGACTCCAAAAAAATGCAATCTAAGTTCATTTTGTGGTGAAGATGGCCACACATTAATAAGTATTCATTACTTCATCACTTTCTGTCCCTCAGATTTTCAAATACTATAATTATAAAGACATGCTTAATGTTTAGAGCACATGAAAATAAAAAAGATCAATAATGTGAATACTATTTATACTTATTTTGTTAACTTAAATAATTTGTTTGAACCTAATTTGCTTGATAATAAAACCTGCCAATAAGTAACAGAGTTCCATAATTTTTTCCTGTGGCTGATAGAATCTTTAGGTTACAAAGTCTTACCATAACCAACAGAGGGTGAAAGAGATGTAGAGAATACAAATCAGTGATCTATGATAGAACTCAGAGACATCCTGTAATCCCAGCTACTCAGAAGGCTGAGGCAGAAGAATCGTTTGAACCCACGAGGCGGAGGTTGCAGTGAGCCTAGATCATGCTATTGCACTCCAGCCTCGGCGACACAGTGAGACTCCGTCTCAAAAAAAAAAAAAAAAAAAGCGCCTCAGAGACATCCTACACAAAGAAAGACTGTGGAGAAAGCAGGAAACAGGGATGTTTGCCATTGTTACATCCAGGATGGAAATCTTGGGAGCAACGGAACCTGAATTTCCCACCGTTTTTGAAATGGACACAATATATTTTGGAGAGCTACCAATAAAATCATATTTTCTCTTTTAGGAGCCCTGACAAATAATTGTGTCATTAATTTCACAATCACAAATGAATTACAAACCAGAGTTCAGGATGATACCAAAAACTGAATATCGATTATGACATTTGAAAAGGTTCCCCTATCCCAAGTGCAGCATTTGCCGTCCCCTTTTCCCTCACCTTCCTTACTTTATTACCTTTTTTGTACATTTTACTTCCTAAATATACCTTGGATCTTCCCATTTATCTCCATGTTTGCCAATACTACCCTATTAAATACAGCATCATCTTCCATGTGGATTACTGAAAGAGCCTCCAGATTAGTATTTCTGAATCCACTCTGTTCCTTGCTACTACCATTTCTCTCCCGCCACCACCACCACCAAACACACACGCTGAGTTCTGCCTCCAAACTACAGTCAGGGTTATATTTTGAAAACACAAATATAATGAAATAAAACACGACTTTGGAACCTTCAATGATTTTCCATCACACATAGAATAAAGCACCTAATCCTAACTGCCTAAATTATCTACCCGAACTTCCATGTCTCCTTCTCCAATCTTGTGTCTATCTACTCTTCCCAGCAAATTGTGGGAGACACTGGCCTTTGTCTAGTCCCCCAAATACCTTAAATTATTTTCTGTTTCTGGGATTTCCCACACATTTTTCTTCTGCCACCATTTGCCTAATGTCTATTCAACTGATCCCAGCTCAAATATCACTTCCAGAGAATAGCCCTGCTATCCTCAGAACAAGAATACAACGTGTGCTATAAACTAACATACTCCGGTTCATTTCCTCCAAACAACTTAAAATAGTTTATACTTAAATGTTTATTTGATGGTCCATTGATAAGTACCTACTGTTGGTGTCGTTAGAGTGTATGCTCCTTGAGACTGGATCTACTTGCTCACCACCATAATTCCAGGTCCTAGAACAGGGCCTGACACATAACTGATGCTCAACAATTTTTCATTGAATAAATTAACTCTTTTTTTCTTTCTGCTAGAAAAATCATTCCGTGTTTAATCTTTCTTCAGGATAAATATATATCCTGCACAATATTTTTATTCTCCCCCCTTCTTCGTAATTCCAAACTAATCAGCTATACTTACCAAACAACTAGACTGTCTTAATGCAACGCTGCCACCTGTTGGCCCTTCTCTGCCTCAACATTTCTCTCCATCTCCTTTGTAGGGAATCAGGCCCGTGGTGCACATTCCTCACCTTTCTCCCTTATTTAGTCAAACACGTAACTAAGTCTCTCTTAGATGTACACACATATCCTTCTAAACTTCCTAGTTATTCTGTTTCAACTTTTGTTCACTCATTCAGGAAACATTCTCCACTGCCTTTCTTTTTCCTCTTTCTCCTTCCTCCTCTTGCTCTCTCTCAGCTTTTTCCTCCTCCTTCTTCTTTTTCATTATAGTATTTCTGTAGAAAAAATATACCCAAAGTTCCAGAAATTTGCTTTCCAAATTTTAACTTGGAATTATTTATAAGATAGAACTTTCTAAATGACATTGGGCTTACGAATCCAAGTTGGCATATACTTGTCCCATTAGCATTCCTGATAAAACCTAAAATTCTAGGATTGTATTCTTACTTTACGGTAATATTGTCTTCTGCATCTGTTTTAGGGATAAAGTTAAACAGATAACTTGAGCAAACATATAATCTCAATGAATTAACACTGTTTTTAAATAATAGTTGACCATTGTACATATATGGTATCATATTAAGTGAAATAATTTATTGTGAGTTTAAAAACAGGAAAATAAAATAAACAAAATGAATATTTAAAAGGTAAAAAGAAAATATGTTTGTTTTATAATTTTCAATGTAGATTTATTACTTCCTCATCTCAATCATACTGTACTTAATGTTGCAAGTTTGTGATTATAAAATAAAATAATTAACTATATGTAGAAAGAATCTAAAGCAACAGAAAATTTTGAATTATGAGCCATATTTAAGTTACAATCTTGAATAAACCATCTAATCTTTCTGTAATTACATATAAGACTCAAAAAGTTAGATACTAATTCGAGTGGAAACTTACCTATGTAATCTGGAGATTTCACAATTTCATTGAGAAAACTTGATAATGAAGAAAATGTATATTAAATAACTCCTAAATGTCAAAATTAATTGTATTAAAATTATTTTGTATGAGTATTGATTATTTGGCTACTTTAGCATGAGATATTATGTCACTCTGTATTTCTTGAAACCTTTAGTACATAATCAATTGGATATTATTTAAAATTTTACATAGGCTGACAGTTCAATAAAGCAATTACGATCAAAATTACTTTCACATTTAGAACATGAAAACTAAGAAGCGGAATTACATTTTTTTCTAAATGTATTATACACAGTTAATTATGTAAGAATTTTTATAAAATTAGTAAATATTTTAACACAAGATGCAGCAAACCTTTCATAAGGAAAAATATCCTACCATTGAATTAAATTCAATTTGTCAAACATTTAATGAGCAATGACTTAATACTATGAAGAATACACAAATGAGGAAGACAAAATCCCCACTCTTTTGGAGCATGAGCAAACCAAGCAGGAAAATTAGACATCTATTTTCAAACCAACAAGAAATGAGGAAAGACACTAATTGTTTTTACAACTATTAATCTTGCCGAAGTAAGAGAACCTACCTTTCAAAATATGATAAACTCTTTTGTGAGGCCATCAGTCTAGCCATTCCTAATATGTCAAATTTGAAATAATTACTGATTGTTTTGAGTGACATCATTATAATACTTTTTAAAGTGTTTTAGCATAAGAGTTATAAACAGACTGGGTGCTATGGCTCATGACTGTAATCCCAGGTCTTTGGAAGGCTGAAGTGGGAGGATCGTTTCAGTCCAGGAGTTCAAGACCAGCCTGGGCAAAATAGTAAGAACCTGTCTCTATAAAACATTTTTTAACGGTGGCTCACGCCTGTAATCCCAGCACTTTGGGAGGCCGAGGCAGGCGGATCACGAGGCCAGGAGATCGAGACCATTCTGGATAACACGGTGAAACCCCGTCTCTACTAAAAATACAAAAAATTAGTCCGGCGAGGTGGTGGGCGCCTGTAGTCCCAGCTACTCGGGAGGCTGAGGCAGGAGAATGGCGTGAACCCGGGAGGCGGAGCTTGCAGTGAGCTGAGATCCGGCCACTGCACTCCAGCCTGGGCGACAGAGCAAGACTCTGTCTCAAAAAAAAAAAAAAAAAAAAAGCAACAAAAAATACCTTTAAATGAGTGAGAAACAATTTGTAAACATGACTAGTAAAATAGTTCTGAAGGTACTCGAACAGAGTGGATTTACAGCAAATGTATGTTAATCTTGATTAACTGACAAATGAGAAAATACTATTACGGTAATTTTTCTGCAAATCCAATTTAGGTCAGGTGTGGTAGCTCACGCCTGTAATCCCACTACTTTGGGAGGTGGAGGCCCGCAGATCACTTACGGCCAGGTGTTTTTGAGACGGAGTGTTGCCCTGTCACCCAGGCTGGAATGCAGTGGCGCGATCTCGGTTCACCGCAAGCTCCGCTACCCGGGTTCCAGCGATTCTTTTGCCTCAGCCTCACAAGTAACTGGGGGATTAGTTAGTTACTTGTGCCACCATGCCCGGCTAATTTTTGTATTTTTAGTAGAGACAGGGTTTCACCATGTTAGCCAGGATGATCTGGATCTCCTGACCTCGTGATCTGCCCACTTTGGCCTCCCAAAGTGCTGGTATTACAGGCGTGAGCCACCACGCCCGGCCAAAGGCCAGGAGTTCTATACCAGCCTGGCCAACACGGCAAAACCCAGTCTCTACTAAAAATACAAAAAATTAGCCGGGCGTGGTGGCATGCTCCTGTAATCCCATCTACTCAGGAGGCTAAGACAGGAGAATCGCTTGAACCCAGGAGGCAGAGGCTGCAGTGAGGCGAGACCGCACCACTGCACTCCAGACTAGGCAACAGAGTGAGACTGTCTCAAAATAAATAAATAAATAAATAAATAAATAAAAATAAAAATCTTGAATTCAGTTCTGGCATAACTCGCTTGGAGTATATACTCTTTGTTTATGAAAATATTTGATTTTTGCAAAATAGGGAGCAGTCAACAGAGACAGAGTTCTTGATAAAACTATTTAGATGCCTAAATAATATTTTTCTATAGTGTTATTCAAATTTGATATTGTATATGTTTCCTTTTTTCTTTTGTGAAACCAGGTCTCACTCTGTCTCCCAGGCTGGAGTGCAGTGGCGGGATCACTGCTCACTGTAGCCTCTGCCTCCCGGGTTCAAGCAATTCTCCTGCCTCAGCCTCCCCAATAGCTGGGATTACAGGTGCGCACCACCACGCCCGGCTAACTTCTGTATTTTTTTTGCAGAGACGGGGTTTCGCCATGTTGCCCAGGCAGTTCTCCAACTCCTGAGCTCAAGCGATCTGCCCGTCTTGGCCTCCCAAAGTGCTGGGATTACAGGCATGAGCCACCACGCCCTGCCGATATTTTTCTTTACTACTTTTTTTCCCTCCATAAGAGTATTTTTGAAGCATAAGAGCTTTTCTCTTATACTGGGATGTTAAAAACAAAACAAACAAACAAAAATTCTTGTTGGACTGGCTGAAACGTAAGATTCTATAAGTAAAAAGTCCAGTCTCCAGATATGATTCATGCTTTCATAATACTGCTGTGAAACGCGGCTACTTATTAATTTGACCAAAAGTTAAAAAGAGATGACACAAAATATTCATACTGTGTGTTTGAACAATCTTAGCATCAACTTGGAGAAATTTCTGTCTCCAATAAGTTCTTTTTAAGTCAACCTAAAGAATTACTTAAGATAACTGTTTATAGTTCCAATATGTCTAAATAAAGCATTTTATATACTAATTGTATCCATAAAAGTGTGTGCTTCATGTGCTGTACTATGCTCTTTTATATCATATGAGTTAAGATTAGAAAACAATATCCCAGGACTAGATCTTTTAAAATACTCTAATTACTAAAATAGTTAGAAATAAGTTAATAAATCATTGTGGCATTATTCACAATAGCCAAGATATGGAATCAACTTAAGCATCTATCAATAAATAAATGGATAAACAAAACGCTGTATATAATCACAATGGAGTACTACTTAGCACTAAAAAAGAAGTCCTGTTATTTGCTACAACATGCGTGAAACTAGAGGACATTAAGTGAAATAAGCCAGGAACAGAAAAAACAATACTGCCTGATCCCACATATATGTGGAATCCAAAAAAGTTAACTCATTGCAAGAGAGTAGAATGGTGGTCTCCAGCAGCTTGTCCTGGAAGGTGTTAAGGAGATGTTGGTCAGAGGATACAAAATTTCAGTTAGAGAGAATGAAGAAGTTCAAGAGTTCTACTGTACGATATAGTACAATATAGTGACTATAGTTAATTTCAACGTATCATAGAGTGTATTCTTGAAAATTACTAAAACAGTAGATAGATGCAGATTGTGTTCTCACAACAAAAATTAAGTGAGGTAATACATATGGTGATTAGCTTGATTGAACCATTTCATTATGTGTACTTATTTCAAAACATACACAATAAAAATATATAATTTTTATTTGTGAATTTAAAAAGGAAATTATGTAATAACCAGTAACTGTGCATCTATTAATGGAAAAAATCTAATAATATTACAGATATCTTCTAAAACATTATAGCTTGTATATTAATTTAATATCCTTCTCACTTAATTAGGAAATATTATTCACTTAGAGGGGAAAATAAGTAAGAAAAACAAGACAGGGATCTGTTTTTGCCCAGAAAACAGCAGATCCCAAATCATATCACTATCTTTAGCACTTACATATTTCTAACTCTATTCCCATAATGTATTAGGCCATTTGTTCTTTATTTTAACTTTTTAAAGGTTATCATTTGCATCACATTACTTATTTTGTGTTAAATAAATTGTAACAATAATAAATTATACGTCAGGTTAAAATATCTTTCGAGGACACTAACATGATTTAAGCAATACAATCTATGAAAATGTGCATGTTTAATATACAACTATTTTAATATAATTTAGTGTTAAAATACATAATAAGTAAAAATTTTTATACTTTGTGTAAAATATTACATAAACGTGCCACTCTATTAAATTCAGGAATAGTAATATTAAGATATTTACTTAACATGGTTAATCTCTTGGGGAAGCTGAGTTTTCAGCACATAGTTAATTTGAATTCACGTGCAACTATTGGCCAACTTTTTTGTCCAATTATAGGCCCTTAAAAGTGAAGATAAATATTGAAGAGGCATAAAGGTGAAACTAAAATTATTTAGGTCTTCTCCTAATAATGGCATTTTAAACTGTCCAAATCTCAGAATTCTGAAAGATTTGGGAGGTCATTTAATTCTCTCCTCTTTCCCCCACCACTTAGCAAATTCACATTGAATTAAACTGAACTGAAACATTACTCCATAAACAATTAACTCCAAAAGCTAAGCCTGATTAGCTGCTGTTAAATTTTAAATGCTTACATTCATCACTCTTGTCTTCAAAACACGCCATTAATAAGACTACGTATACCATGAATTTAGTGACTATGTAACAAGAAGGAAGGGATAAATTCAAGTATACTCATATATGTAATGGTTATTTATCTATTCAACAAGCATTTATGAAGCATGTATTATTTCATATGTTATCATTTAAAATACATTTTAATGCTGATTTTTAATAGTATTTACTACATGCTCCTTCATAGTTTTTAAAATACATAGGTTCAAAATAGCAATTTTTATCTCATGTATTGGTTATATTTCACATCTAAATTTCAAACAGTGGTTATAGTAAATAGTATTTGTGTATTAAAGACCGAATCTATTTTATAATATTGTGGGTACATAGTTATGAAGCAGCATAATAATTTATATTACCAGAATTGACCTCCTTAGACTCAAATATGTGTGTGTATATGTATATATATATACATATATAGAGAGAGAGAGAAAGAGAGCACTCTGGCCTTGAGTGCACTTGGCCGTCATAACTTCTGTATTGATAATACCAGCAGAGAAAGACTAGTTAACTTAGTTGTAGGGTATAATATATGCAAACATAATAAATCCTTTTTCTCTGATTTTGTATTTCTTTTTTTTCATGGTCATGTAGGTACAACAATAGTTTCCTTTGCTCTTAAAATTAAATGTGGATTTTGGAAATCATTATGGGAAAGTAATAAGATAATTCACTAGGGCAATATTAAATATAAAATATGTGGTTTTATCAAAAGAAGATAATGTATTAAGTAGTAGAAAAATATATACATATATAGGTATATGTATGTGTGTATATATATTTGCCAGTTTATAACCTTATTTTCTATATTGATTTTTATAGAGAAACGAAGTCATTGATTCTAAGAACTTTGGAATCATTGAAGGCTTTTGGAGGGAGGAATGGACAGCAATAAAACTGTTAAGATCAAAATGATTTAAAATTTGAGGTGATATACACCTCAAGATAATTTTTGATTTAACCAAAATCACAGTAATATGTATCATATTATTTATAGTAAGTCTAATCAGTGAATCTCATTATAAAGCTACCCATAATTTAGTGTACTTAAAACATAAATGTGGTGTCATTTAACTGCTGACAAACCAGTTTTATTGACAGAAATAGCATGAGTTAAAAGAAGGATCTTGAAAAGTTTACAGCTTTATTTTTTCAAGCACCACAAACTAATAAGCAAAAACATATGAATTAGATAAAATACTTCATTAAGTTACTTTTATTGGGTAAGTCAATGTGATATGATTACATTTCAGAGACATTTAATTCTTCATCATATAAAATCACATTGATGTTTGGTTATATTTTCTCTTCTGGTGATGTAGCCATTCAAACTATTTTACTCATATCAAAGCAGAGATATTATGAAGTTAAAACTAAAGTCATTTTCATCAAAGCTAATCATAAATTTTATTTTCTTAAGTGTCTCCCAGAGTATTCACATTGCAGGTCTGTAAAGGAGACTCTTAAAAGTACTCTCTGGTCTTGGGTTCTAATTAGAAAGAATCCCATTAAACGTGGGAGCATTGCCGTGATGATAGTCAGGAGAGCAAAAACAAAAACACTCACATTTGGTTCATGAGGCTTTGGATGAACCCATTGAACACTGGTATTTTAGGAAGGTATTTCTTACTGTTGAAAGTATAATTGGCCATTCATTACTTAGATGACCAGCTTCACAGTGGTTTGCACCCATTTGTATAACTTATGTAAATGCATAAATGCTTCCTTTGAAATGACATAAAACCTAAATCACTCCATAAACTAATAAATGATAGTTGCTCGCTATCTTGTACACAGTTAGCTTTTTATTGGTTAAAAAAAGTAGGTGAACATCACAGATGCAAAATGTTTGTTGTTAAGAATGTGTGTTTACAGGTGTGGAATACCCTAAGGATGGGTAGAACTGATACCCTGCTGCAGGTGCAGACTTTAATAAACAGGAACTTGTCTTTCCTCTAATCACTTCTCTCCCTTATCATGCTTTTGGATTATCTCAATTCACATTAAGTATCACTTGTGCATAAAGCATATACAGTGTACTATATTTATTTAGGTATACATGTGACTAGATCTTCTATGAATAAAACCCAAAATGCATTCACATGAGAAAATGGAGTGGTTTAATTTAAATATTTTAGGAGTGCTAGAATACTAATAAACATCTGGAAGAACAGATAAAACTAGATAAATGTTTAGCCTTGTTATGAGTAACACACTAGCATACGATTAGGTTTATAATGGTTGTAATTTAACAAAACTGTTGTATGAAATATTTTGTTTAGCATTCATTAAAAACTGTTAATGCACTTGTGTTTTTCATGGACTAAATTTTTTGCAGCAGACGCACGTTATTAGTATAATACAAATATGCTAAAAAGCAAACAGTTTGGTGTTAAAATGTTTTAAGTAGGATTGTGAAAAGAAATTTTACACCAATCTTTATTTTTTTTCATTTTTACAGGGAAATTTTTACCACAAATTCCATATTTTAATGATATTATACCAACTCTATTTTTTAAACTCATTTTGTCACTGTTTTGTAACAGAAACACTGTAAATATTATAGATGTGGTAAACTATTATACTTGTTTTCTTATAAATGAAATGATCTGTGCCAACACTGACAAAATGAATTAATGTGTTACTAAGGCAACAGCCACATTACATGCTTTCTCTTTCACAGTAGGCAGCAGAGCATATGGTTTTCTCTTAATGGAACGCTAGCTTCTCATTAACATACCAGTAGCAGTGTCAGAACTTACAAACCAGCATAACAGGGAGATGGAAAAACTTATAAATTAGACCCTTTCAGTACTATTGAGAAGGAAATGACTGATGTTCTAAGGTACAATATTTAGCTAATACTGTGCCCTTTTCTGCACCTTCTTTCCACAAAAAGAAACTTTTTTCTTATAATAAATATAAATATAAATATTGAAGTGCAAGTTATTTTTACCCTGCTTCTAAGAGTGATTGGCACCCTGATTTTGATAACTCTTCTTAAAAATAATATTTCATTGCCTTTTTGCTCACAGTATGTTTCAAACAGCTGTATTTTCACCATTCCGTTTCAATACAGAGAAGCAGTTGAAATACAAAACTAATTTTCTTATCTTCCTAAAAGAGGAAATCCGTAAGGTAAACACAAAACGAACATGTGAAGGAAACCCTTTATTTTCTGAAGGCTAAGGCCGACCACGCCAATAGCGGAAGTGGAGCCGCCAAGAGGTCATGATTGGTAGTGAAGGGAAGAGAGGAATTTTATTTAATCCCCATTTCAGCGCGTGTGGTTTAAATCATATTTAGCCATCTCATAATAATCACCGTGATTTAAATTGATCATCCAATTTTTTTATTTATTTTTTAAGCTCCTTCTCATTGAGAATTCAGCTGTATTTGAGGAAAGAACGTATCAATATCATGTCCTAAAAGACACATTTTAAAAGTTAAACCTATAGGTACGACATAGAAATTATACTTACATATGGATAACAAAACTTCACATTCCATAAATTTCATAAACTGAAGTAGTTTTATCATCTACATTTTTAATTTTTTTATTTTTTACTTTTTATTTTTATTTATTTATTTATTTATTTTGAGATGGAGTCCCGCTCTGTCGTCCAGGCTAGAGTGCAGTGACGCGATCTCGGCTCACTGCAACCTCCGCCTCCTGGGTTCAAGCAATTCTCTGCCTCAGCCTCCCGAGTAGCTGGAATTACAGGTGCTTGGCACCACTCTTGGCTAATTTTTGTATTTTTTTAGTACAGATAGGGTTTCACCATCTTGGCCAGGCTGGTCTTGAACACCTGACCTCATGATCCACGCGTCCTGGTCTCCTAAAGTGCTGGGATTACAAGAGAGAGCCACCGCACGCAGCCTATATTTTTACATTTTTATAGCATTTACTTATAATTAAATAATTGAGTGCTACAATAGTGAAATATAAGGTTCTGAAAAAGTTGACCTATGTTTCAGGGTTATTGGATAGTAATTGCCAGAAAGGAAACAGATGTATTAATCCTCTGATAGCCAAAAACCTGAGGAGATAACAAAGTGAATTGGTGGTTCTTTCCAAACACTTTAATGTCTACACTAGTTCAATTCACTGAATGAAAAATTTTACTTCTAAGAGTCTAGTCATTTATAATACTATGCTCTTTCTGTAAACATGTTTGTAGCTGTATCTTTCAGAGCTGCAGATAACGATGAATGACAAGAATAACTTTTAAAAGAATGTCAGGAATATATCAATAATACAAATATTATTTGACTCAACCATAAAAACATAAAGAAACTTTCTAATCATTATTATCCTGCATAAGTAATGCAATAATATACGTAGCATTCTAAAAACTTATTTTCTCTTTGAAGGAGTTCAAAATTTAGCTGAATTGTGAGGATTATTCAATGTGAGCATATCTGTGACTTAGCTCATTTTTTGTGAATACCTGAAGACACAGAACCAGGAATCAATAATGTGTAGAAAGGTATCCAGGTAACATTCCCAGGGGTATCATCAGCCTGATCTCCTAGGAGTTGAACCCCAGTGTTTAAAATTTTGGAACTTACTTATTTTCCTTTCACAAAGACAAAATTATTAATTCTGTTCACAGAAAGTTCTTTCCTTTTCCCTTCCACCATAAAACATCACAGTATGTTTATTTCATAAATCGTTCTCTTTTTCCCCTTGCCTCAAACTTTGCCATTATCTCTAACACCCTTTTGGAAACTAACTTAAAAACTATTATTGATTCAGGTCCAATGCAAACTATTCACTTAAGGGTATTTCCACACTTTCTGAGTAGCAAGCAGCCGGATAACCATGGCCCATGCTGCAGATTTAATTTGAGTATCAACAGATCCAGATTCGGTAAGCATTTTTTTTTCTTCTTACCAGACTCCGAGAGAGCCACAGGGAGTAACTGGCTGCTTGGCATATCCCTTTCCTCCATTTTGGTAGTTTCTCTATAACCCTAACAAAGGTGTGTGAAAAGTCACTGCCTCTCAGTGTGTGTTTCAACACCACTGAATCAGGAACATCTCTGCAAACAGGTGTTAAAAGAAGCTTCCATCTCATGTCTAGCATTAAAACTTAAACCGATGGTTGTTATTCAGCGGAAGACAGTATCAGTGTAAAGTGCCACTGATCTGGTCACTATCTCTGGGAGGCTGCCAGAGCTTCTGCATTGGCTTCAGGGTGTCGTCTGTGAAGGAAGCCAATTAAGATCACAAGATAGTGGCTGGTAATAATAAACTTCTAATGATGTTCCTGACTGAAAAGAGGTAATTAAAATGTGTATATGGATGACCCCAGCTTCTGTCAGTTCAGTGTAGCTGTTATGCTGACAACGTCCATGTTTTGTTTAGGAAGAGGAGTTAGTGTTGTCTAAAAACAATGAAATAAGCAATTTAATAATATAGAAAGAATTGCTTTGGAAACGCACACTAGTTTCAATTTTGTCACATCCCTGATAGCATTTAGCTGACTGCTGTCTCTTGACTGGTCGATATTTTTTTGTTTTGGTTCCTGGCTGTAACTTCTCCTTCCTCCATCTCTATCCTCCTGTTCCCCGGCTCTACACTCCCACCTTCAATCCCCAACCCCAATATGGGCTTTTTGGTTGTTACATTTCAGTAGGAGTCATTCTTATCTTCTGCAGGTGCTTCTTGAAATCAAAGAGTTGTTTTGAAAAGAAAGACAATTAATTAGATCGCAAAGGAAGCCAGTCTTCTTATCGCCCGATCTGGTCATGGACATAGTGCTTCACACTTTTTCCATTCCCTAACCCCACAGCTCAAATCTTTCCTGTACACCTGCTCTACTCAGCTCATCAATTTTCTGTGAGCCAGTTAAGTTCCTTTAAGCCTATCCACTGAGAGGTGGTGATAGTTCTCCAAGAAAAAGAGTGAAAAAGAGAAACAGAATGCTCCTCCAGGCCTTTATCTTGATCACACTGTTTGTTTTCACATTGATGTCTGTAATGAAACAAAGAGGATTTAATCGTGTTAAACAAAAGCCTGTTGGTACCCAGAGGAAACTCATTTAACTCTACTTCAAGTCTTGGAGTTTCAGGTTTCTTGTCTTCCCCTCTGCCGATCCACCAGGCTGAGTTTCTTACCTGGGGCTTAAAATTGTGAGGTGTGAAACTCTTCTTTTGTTTTGACAGGTGCTCTTTGCTAAACATCAGCCTAGCCTTGATGGTGATAATACACAGATGGGGGAAAATAACTTCAGAGAAGCAAATGACTGTACTTACCCAACTTTTACCTTTAATAGGTTTTGTTAGCTTCTCTCTTTGGAGTTATTTAGTATAAAGTGGAAAAACAAATTGGGCTGATGGGAAGTGAGTGTGAAAAGATAGTAGTTAAAGAGAAGACCTAGGAACAATCTCCATTGTGGTACCCCAAGAAGGAAAGAAAGGTGAATGGGTTTGAGCTGCTCCTTCTTCATCAAGGAATTAGTTGGCAGGGCCCGCATCATTAAGTCTTTTTTTCTAATGGTTTAATAGATTTGGGGGGTACAAGTGCAGTTACGTGGATATGGGACATAGTGGTGAGGCTGGGGCTTTTAGTGTAACCATCACCTGAATTGTGCACATTGTACCTTTTAAGTAATTATTCTTTCACATCCCCGTTACTCTTCCTTGTTTTCAGTATCTATCATTCCACTCTCTATGACAATGTGTATGCATTATTTAACTCCCACTTATAAGTGAGAACATGTAGTATTTGACATTCTGTTTCTGGGTTTTTTCACTTAAGATAATGGCCTCCAGGTTAATCCATGTTGCTTCAAAAGACACAATTTCATTCTTTTTTATGGCTGAGTAGTATTCCATGGCATTATTACATCTTTCTAGAGGAAGAACAGACTCTCAAATGGCACTCATAACTTGACATTTGACCAAGGAGTCTTCAGACATGATTCTAACTTTAGAATGCCAGACTAGTCATCAAGAGAGTGGGAGACTCCAAACTGATAGAACTTCTCTCTTATCCCCAGAAAAGGGTCTCTTTGGATAGAGAGAGAAGTCTTGAGGCCCCTCTCATTGGCTTGAAACCATCCTGATGTGTTCCTCTGCTGACTGCTCCTTTGCGGTGTTTCCAAAACAGCCTTCCTGCATTTATTGAAAGCACTGGTGTCCTTTATTCAGTCTCTACCTGCTGTTACCTTTCTCTCTGTGCCTCCTAACCTTGACATCATTCTGGTGAGGAGTGGGAACTCCTTTCTGCAGACACTGATAATCAGTTATGCTGACCAGGCACTCTGAAATAAGGACAGCTGACTCACATTTTCAGGTGGTGTAAGATGGTGGTAGTTTTGAGCTTTGTCATCAGCCCAAAAGGTTCCATTGTGCCAAAATTAAGGAAAGAAAAATACCTTCTCTTTTTGCTTCATAAAAGCCCAGTCTTTCTTCATCTTTGTTCAGACAGTGGTAATAAGAGTAGGGTATCAACTTCTCCCAGAAAAAAAATCTTAGTGCTTACAAAAATTTCCCAGATAATTATTAGAGAGTTGCTATGGATTCGTGGTTGAAGGTGGGCCCAGAGCACCCGAGTGATTTGGAGTAAATTTTGTTTGTGCTGCAGAGTTATCAGGTTTAAAATGTATGTACAAGAGCAACAAGATCATAGGATTGTTATACACAATTAATTAACGCAGAAAGTGTAGAAGTCTCCTTAAGTCGCACATTGTGCTCAGTACATGTTAACCATCATTGTTTGCAAACTTGATAGTCTTCTCAAGTCTCGCCGTTAATGCACTGAGCTTCATTGCCTTCGTCATGTATTTCATCTACAAAGCACTGGTTTTATTTGTTTCCCGAAGCTTTGGGGAAGTAGCTTCTTTTTTCATTGGGACAGGGCTTTGCCTCCAGTAGCCATTCCATCTTTTCAGCAAGAAAAACACCCTGATTTCTCCCATACACACTCTTATCTCTAAAATAACCGATTGGGCTATTCTTTCTCTTTTCTCATTCAAGATCATAAAGAAGATGAAATTGTATATTTGATTTCAGCCTTTCCTGTAAGAGCAGAAGACTTCATTCTAGAACAGACCTAGAAGGCAGAGCAAACGAACAGGAAGCTGCAGTTTCCTTTTGCATCGTTATGATCTTCACAACTTGGCACATCTTAGTGTCTGCTCTGGGAATCAGCGTCCTCAATCCTCCTTGTCTTTCTTCTTTCTCTGTAGCTAGTATACCACGAATGTAGATTGCTCGTGAATGTTGCCTTTTGCTGCTGCCTCATATCTGGAGTTTCCATCTTAGAACAAAGGCTCATCTTGGATCCTGGGTCGTTTTTGTTGTTGTTGTTGTTGTTGTTTTGTTCGTTTGTTTGTTTGAGACGGAGTCTCAGAGTGTCGCCTGGGCTGGAGTGCAATGGCGCGATCTCGGCTTACTGCAAGCTCCACCTCCCGGCTTCAAGCGATTCTCCTGCCTCAGTCTCCGAGTAACTGGGATTACTACTGTAGCACAGGGGCTACAGGTGCGTGCCACCACGCCCAGCTAATTTTCTTTCTTTCCTTCCTTCCTTTCTTTCTTTTCTTTTCTTTTCTTTTTTTTTTTTTGTAGTAGAGACGGTGTTTCACCGTGTTAGCCAGGATGGTCTGGATCTCCTGACCTGGTGATCTGCCCGCCTCGGCCTCCCAAAGTGCTGGGATTACAGGCGCGAGTCACTGCGCCCGGCCGACCTTGGGTAGTTTTTATACCAAAGTTCAGTTCATTTCTTACAGTTTCCTGAAAGTTAATTATAGCTGGCATCTTTTTAGAAGGTGACAATTATTTGTTAGAAGAGTGAAGTAGATGAGAAGGCTTAATTTTAAAAAGGGCTAATAACTTTGGTCATTACTCCTCAGATAAAAGAAAATAATAGGAAAATTGGTCGGGCGCGGTGGCTCATGCCTATAACCCCAGCACTTTGGGAGGCCTAGGCAGGCGGATCACCTGAGGTCAGTTCAACACCAGCCTAGCCAACATGGCGAAACCCCGTCTCTACTAAAAGTACACACACAAAAATAATTAGCCGGGCATGGTAGTGGGTGCCTGTAGTCCCAGCTACTCGGGAGGCTGAGGCAGGAGAATGGCGTGAACCCAGGAGGTGGAGCTTGCAGTGAACGGAGAGCCCGCCACTGCACTCCAGCCTGGGCCACAGAGCGAGACGCAGTCCCAAAATTAGTAATAATAATAATAATAAATAACAATAATAGTAGGAAAACTGCAAATCTGGCTGGATGATCTTCCTTCCTTCCTTCCTTCCTTCCTTCCTTCCTTCCTTCCTTCCTTCCTTCCTTCCTTCCTTCCTCCCTCCCTCCCTCCTTCCTTCCTTCGTTCCTTCTTCTTTCTCTTTCTTTCTTTCCTTTTTTCTTTCTTCTTTTTCTTTCTTTGTCCTTCCTTCCTTCCTTCCTTTCTTCCTTCCTTCCTTCTCTTTCTCTTTCTTTTTATTTATTTATTTATTTCCATTTCTTTCTGAAACAGTCTCATTCTGTCACCCAGGCTGGAGTGCAGTGGCGCGATCTTGGTTCACTGCAACCTCCGCCTCCCAGATTCAAGCGATTCTCCTGCCTCAGCCTCCCAAATAGCTGGGATTATAGGCGCCTGCCACCACGCTCAGCTAACTTTTGTATTTTTAGCAGAGACGGGGTTTCGCCATGTTGGCCAAGCTGGTCTCAAACTCCTGACATAAAGTAATCTACCCGCCTCGGCCTCCCAAAGTGCTGGGATTACAGGCATTAGCCACCGCGCCCTGTCAAATCTGGCTGAATTCTTAAATCAAATGTTGTCATGTGACACCTAACGACAGGGATGTTCTGAGAAGTGCGTCACTGGGTGATTTCATCCTTGTGGGAACATCATAGCGTGTACTCACCCGAATCTAGATGGTGCAGCCTACGACACATCTAGGTTATATGAAATAGCCTATGTTATTGTACCGAATACTGTAGGAAATTGTAATGTAATGGTGTTTTTTTATCTAAACATACCTAAAAATAGAAAAGGTACAGTAAAAACATGATATTATAATCTTATGGAACCATTGTAGTATACGTGGTCAGTAGTTGACCAAGATATCATTAATTAGATGGCACATAACTGTACCAGGAATTAAGCAAGAGGAGACAAAAGGAAGAAGAAAGAAAAAGTGGTAACCCTGACTTTTTCCAGAACCTTGTAGACCCACTTATTCGTGATCTCGACATAATATCCTATATTTGCTTTAAAAATAACAATAGTCGCCCGGCGCGGTGGCTCAAGCCTGTAATCCCAGCACTTTGGGAGGCCGAGACGGGCGGATCATGAGGTCAGGAGATCGAGACCATCCTGGCTAACACGGTGAAACCCTGTCTCTACTAAAAATACGAAAAACTAGCCGGGCGCGGTTGTGGGCGCCTGTAGTCCCAGCTACTCGGGAGGCTGAGGCAGGAGAATGGTGTGAACCCGGGAGGCGGAGCTTGCAGTGAGCCGAGATCGCGCCACTGCACTCCAGGCTGGGCAACAGAGCGAGAGTCCGTCTCAAAAAAAAAAAAAAATACACAAATAAATAAATAAAAATAACAATAACAATAGTCACAAGAATAGTGGGGAGGGGGAGAAGAGACGAGGGTGAAATTCAAACACGCATTATCTATTTTGAACAATTCAAATTGAATAGGCGTGAAATTGAAATGGGTATTGTGGCAGTGGTCTTAATGCAAACTTTATGTTTAAGTTCTTCTCAAACTGTTTTTAAAAAATCTCCAGCATTATGTCATCTCTGACAGTTGAAGCATTCAGAAAGAATATTTGTTCCTCTAACATCCTTTTACTGGGGGGTGGTGCTGGAAAATACATGGATCAGCCCATTTTACTCCTTTTAATGTAGTCATGTTGTTCTTTTATAGTGGGATTTTTATGCAGATTTATAGGGGATTTTCTTACAACAATGATTCAAGCTAACTAGGTATTCACAAAATGAAGACTAATACAGAAAATTCTTTTTCTACTCTTTCTTCCCAAAATAAAAATTATTTGATTTGAAAACAGGAAGTTTTGACTTTGGTTTTCCTCTTTCCTACCCTGTCTGTCTGGACACAGTGAACTTGACTGGTATTTCAGGGTACAGAGGGCTGTAAGAAGTTTACATATGGCACACAAATTATTTTGTTAGGGTGCCATCTGCTGGTATCAAACAACCAGAGCATATTTTTTTTTCCTGAAAAATTAATTATTTTTTCTATTTAAACTAGACTTAGAAATTTGACTTAAATAACTTTTTGTCCTTTCTCATTTAGAATTATAGTATAGACTATTTCCAGATGGTTGTCTGATGCATAATTCTTAAACACTCCAATATGGTAATATAAAATAAGGTATAACTTTATTCTTAATTTAGGAAAATGGAGGCACAAGGCATTGCTTTGACTTACTGGTTCCTGACCTGTTTGGAATCAAGTTTATTTATTTATTTTTTTAGTTTCTATGGCTCTCTTGACTTAAAAAAAAATTTTGTTAAATTTTCCTTACAGAAAAGCAATTTAATTGCTGTGTTTGTGATTACATTGGTTTCAACATGCTTTATTCATCCATTTGCTAAACTTGGTCTCTGTGCCATAGTATAAGGTACATGTACGATTTGTTGATTTTTTTATAAAGCAAGCTTATCAGCATAGCCTTTATCATTTGTGTTTGATATTAATGCTGTTCCCTGGTCTTTTCTCAACCTGCCTCTATAAGAGGTAAGGAAAAGCATAGCTATATGTACTTGAGCAAGTCACTTACTTCCCTGTGGCTCAGTTTTCCTTATCTGTAAGTTGCAGATAATAATAGTAATCACTCCATAGGATTAAGAGTTATTCTGAGTGTTAAAGGAAATCACAGGTATAAAGATTTTAGAATAGAATAGTTCCATAACATAACAAAAACACAGTAATTGTTAACTGTTTTGTCACAGTTGTTATTTAAGCATGTCAAAGAATATAAACGAGAGAATCATAACTTTACAGTAACTCTTGGGATTCTTAGCCTCTTTCAACTGAGAAATACAAAATGAATGTGTGTGTGTGTGTTTGTTTATATTTTGCAGTAGAAGAGCACACTATTATTTTCCTTACCTTCCCTCTGTCCCGTTCTATGAGTGCTTAATTGACATGAAATCTCAACTTCCTAAAATTTTGTATAAACCCTTCCATAATCTGACTGTCTACTTCTCGTTCTTTATTTCTCAATATTCTCTTTTTCAAATACTGTGTTTCAGCCATGATGAACTTTCCAGTTGCCTGAGTGAATCATGCTTTCACTCTTCAGGCCGTTGTGCATGCTTTTATTTCTTCTGCCTGAAACACCTCTCCTCTCTCCCTGGCTGCTGTGTCACCTGTCACTGACCTTCTTATCTCTTAGCTTCCATGTTAAGAAGTCTTCATCCGGGCACAGTGGCTCACGCCTGTAATCGCAGCACGCTGGGAGGCCAAAGCAGGCGGATCACCTGAGGTCAGGTGTTCGAGACCAACCTGGCCCACGTGGCAAAACCCTGTCTCTACTAAAAATACAAAAAGTAGCTGCAGGTGGCAGGAGTCTTTAATCCCAGCTACTCAGGAGGCTGAGACACTAGAATCCCTTGAACCTGGGAGGCAGAGGTTGCAGTGAGCCAAGATTGTAACATTGTCCTCCAGCCTGGGAAACAAGAGCAAAACTCCTTTTCAGAGGAAAAAAAAAAAAGAAAGAGGTCTTAACATATGGATAACATAATCCCTTTCATGGGCTCCAGTAATATTCAGTACTCCATCTACTCCAGATTGGAAGGAGTAGGGTCTAGCTAATATTATACTCCCAGCTTCTAGATCATTATCTACTCAACAATTATAATGTAATAAAAATACAAATGCTTAATAACTAATTCAACAAATACGCGTTGAGTGCAAACTTTCTGCTAGGTACTTTTCTAAGCCCTGAGCAAAACAGACAGAAATTCCTGACTCTATTGAGTTTAATTAACTCTATGTTTTTGCCTCAGTTTTCTGTTTCTGTTTGAGGCCACAGAAGGAAAACCAACATGAGAGAGTGCAACACCCTGGGGCTCACAAGGTGGGGAGCTGTTACTTTCCCTGTCTCTAGAGTTAAAGGGAAGAAGCAGCAAGGTGTTTGTCTGGGGAAGACTGCTTCGTGGAAGCCCTGGCCTTCATTAAGGGGATTCAGTCGGCATGCAGTGTTGTCTAAGAGCAGGGACCGAGGAAATCAACTCAGACATCTCTTGCTTCTCCCTCCTTCCTTTTCCTGCTGTTTCCCTTAATGGATTGAAGTCAACTGAAGCCAGAGGGCAGGAGGCCCAGCTAAAGTAGTCTACACAGCTCAGCCTCCTGTAGCCCAATATAGGGGTCAGGAGCAGCAGAGTGAATCTGGAAGGAAAAATGGAAAATATTCAGCAACAATCTTGATAAAAACTCTTAAATTATTTTCTTTTAGTTTCTGAATTACTTTGTAAATGAAGAGTATTCGTAGGGCCGGGCGCAGTGGCTCACGCCTATAATCCCAGCACTTTGGGAGGCCGAGGCCGGCGGATTACGAGGTCAGGAGATCAAGACCATCCTGGCTAACATGGTGAAACCCCATCTCTACTAAAAATACAAAAAATTAGCTGGGCATGGTGGCGGGTGCCTGTAGTCCCAGCTACCCGGGAGGCTGAGGCAGGAAAATGGCGTGAACCCAGGAGATGGAGCTTGCAGTGAGGGGAGATCATGCCACTGCACTCCAGCCTGGGCAACAGAGCAAGACTCCGTCTCAAAAATAATAATAATAATAATAAAGTATTTGTTCAAATAATTGGCGTTGTGTGTGTGTGTCCTGCACCTGCGGGAAATTCGGGCTTATTTTTATAAACCCACGCCTTTTAAACAAATGTTAATGTTCTGTATATTTGAAGGCTTTTTTGTTTTTTTGGTCAAATGAGAGAATTAGGCAATTTAATATGAATGTGTCTATGAAGCTCATTTCGGAACTTTTAAAGGGAAAAAAAGATTTGAAATTCTGTGATCGTGGAAGAACTATTGGTGATGCCAATCATTTCCATCATTTCTGAGCCCCTCCTGGAAGTGCTGCAGATGCAGTCATGGCTCTGTGCTGTAGCTCATGTCCTGAGGAGTAGGCCAGAGGAGAGTTACATAGAAACAGAAAAAGGTTACTGAAGTCCCGCCGGTACCTTTGAAGAGACCAAGATGTCTTTTTAATGGTGGAGGTTCAATCTGAGTGTGTCTGAAACCCAAAAGCACAAAAAGCAAGGACATTGCATTAACCTCTGCATCATACCACTCATTTTTCTGTCATCGATTGTATCATTTTCCTTGAAAATCTTATTAGAATTTTGCTTGGCAAGGCTACTATAACATAAGATTTAGGCTTTCACAGGAAGTACTATTTTCAGTCATTTATAACTCAGGTGGATACACTTGCTGGTAGGTAAGCTTATTTTGAGAACAATTTAGTCCCTTCTTTCTGAAACCCCACCTTTACACTTCCCTGTCCCTGGTTTAAATGTTAGTTTTTCTAATAGCTTGATACTTAACACCAGTCACGTTCCACATTGTGGGGGTACCAGCTTAGATGAGTCTTTCCTTCTAGGGGTTAAAATACAAACATACCGAGAACAAACATGATATCTTATAAATTTGGTACTGTACATCTTTCTTAGAATTGTCTGGTTCATTTTTGAAATTAGATTCTCACAATATTCATTGTTGCGAGATTCTGACTCCTTTTAAAAATGAGAAAACAAGGAATGTAAATGAGTTCCCAGAACAAATCAATGTATTCATTGAGGATCTACGGCATGCACCCACTATCTGGCAAAGAAACAATGCTCATCTGAATGGCCATATCTCTTATAGTTCTGACCTACTGTACCTTTGTTTTTTGAAGCTTTTAGATTAAAATGTACTTCAGGACCAAATCTTCACTCTCTACCTTTTTGTCTTTTCTCATTTAGAATCGTAGTATAGACTATTTTCAAATGCCAGCACAGTGCCAGCAAAATGCATGTAGAAAGTCAATAAATACACATAGGACTGATTTTTTTGCAGAGCTATTTAAGGATAACCGGGTCTCCAGAACTATTTTGAAATACTTTGTGATTCTAGCCTTAGCATACTACAATATTGTGTTTTCAACTGCTAACAATGTACAAAGATGTAGGTCAATGGAGTATATTGAAAGTTTTAGAAAACTTGGCCAGGGTTAGAACTCTCCATTTGATTAGATTTCTGGAAAGAGGATTCAAGTATGTTTATCTCAATTGCACAAAGGAACAGGTTTGCATTTCATATTTTAGCTAAAATTTTCCCAAGAAGTCAGACACTTTATTCATCTTTAACAAATAACTGTTTTAAAGGTGACCTTGTGCAAGAGAGTTTGGTCTCTTCACAAACACAATAATCTCCTGATGAAGAATTCAGGGTTGATAATGAATTCCTTTATAGATGTAATTAATGAATAAGAAATCTAATATTCTATAATTAACGGATAAGAATAATGATAGTGGCAGGGGGTAAGTGAGGATGGAGGAGAGGGTGCTGACACATGAAATATTGACACCAAAAGCAGACATTACCAACTCTAGGCAACCCACAGCTTGATGAATGTATCCAGTGGCAGAGATTTCCAAACCAAAACAGAACCTTCCAGGGTTTGCTAGACTGTGAACCTCCACTGCTGGATTCAAACTTCTCCAGGCTGGAAATTGTCTTGTTATTGCTTCTCTAAGACTCCCCGGAGAACAGGGGCTCTCTATAAACTTATTTTTTCCTTTTTTTTTTTTTTTTTTTTGCCTACACGGAGCCTCGCTGCGTCGCCCAGGCTGAAGTGCAATGGTGTGATCTCAGCTCACTGCAACTTCCGCCTCCCGGTTTCAAGCAATTCTCCCTGCCTCAGCCTCCCGAGTAGCTGGAATTACAAGTACCCACCACCACACCTGGCTAATTTTTGTATTTTTTAGTAGAGACAGGGTTTCACCATATTCACCAGGATGGTCTTGAATTCCTGACCTCAAGTGATCCACTCACCTCGGCCTCCCAAAGTGCTGGGATTACAGGCGTGAGCCACGTGCCCGGCCCTAAACTCATCTTTTGCAAAACAAAAAGAAAAGGACAAACACACCCTTTGGTCTTATCTTGGCTGTAGCAAAACATACCAAGCAGAATTAAACTTTCATTTTGTTTATCTTCATACCCTCTGCAGGGAGTAACATGACCTTCATTACACATAACAGGTTTTCTCAAAACACCTAGAAAATGAATGCATGTATCTAGGCCTGTGTGTGTGTGTGTGTGTGTGTGTGTGTGTGTGTGTGTGTGTGTGTGTGTGTATGGTTACAAAGATGAGAAACCCAGTTAAACTAGTTCAGGAAAAAATGCTTATTATAATAATATAATAAGCTCATCAAAATGGAATACAACTAAGTCATATACAACCTGGAACTAGGACAGAAACCTCTTCATGAATTGAAGCAGCTACTTGACCACCTTTCTTGGCTTTTCTTATTTGTTTATCTTTCTCCAACTCTCTTTCCTTCCCTTTCTACATCCTTTCTCTATAATTCTCTCTCCTCTATATTCACCTACTGCTTAAGTTAAACACTATGCTTCCTGAATATATATTATCATTTCCCAAGGTTTGCAAATGTTTTGTCACTGATTTATGCCAAACCTCCTAAAGTATATCCCCAATTCTAATACTGTTGTAGCAGGACACATCTTTTCCAGGTCCCAGAAACCTTCATTTTTCTATTAAAAAAAATAGCCTTGTTTCCAGACCCTGACTCATATCAATCCTTTATAGTGAAAGGTAATGACTCCAGCCCACTCTGGGTTTATACTGTATACACAAATAGAGCAAGGGAATCTCATACATTCCTAAATTATAATACCAAGGCAAGAACATAGTATCTGGAACTGGAAATTCATAACCTTCAAGCTCAGTCTTCTACCCTATTTTTTAGACCACTAAAAGTTGAAGTATTTTCACTATCAAAGGATTAAAACCATGCCAGGCCAAATAGGCACTGTTCTCCCAACTCATCTCTGCTTACCTACCACCTAATGATTGCAGAATGCAAGTGGGATAACAAATTACCTATTCTAGATTAATAATAATAATAATAATAATAAATCTCCTTCTTTAAATGGATATATAATCAGCTTTCAGGATTTTTCAAATATTGATCAGGTTCCCAAGTAAAGGGTCCTGCCTCATGGAGTGTTCAGAGACAAATAATTGTGGATATTTTCAGTCATCTCTCAAAGACTCCCAATTCTAACCAAGGCTCTTCCATCTCAGGTAACACAGACACCAATCAAGGTAACACACACACACAAAAAAGTGATCATGGCAGAGTGTTAATAAAGAAAAGATAATAAAATTGGAGAATAACTCTCAGGAATCTTGTTTGAGATGAGCCTCATGGAAGAAGGAGACCAATCTGAAGCTACTCTCTCTTTGAATGCACACAGGCTCTCTCATCTCAAAGAATCTTTCTCTCTTTCTATCCTGGCTGTTCTGCTTCCCTCTGAGCCTATGCATCAATTGCACTGGGGATGACAGTGCAAGGATGAATAGGACAATGTCCCTATCCTATGAGCTTAGAGACCAGCAGAGATATTCCTATCAGATATACAAGGACAACTCAGCAACAGTTGCAATGTTACAGAAGATACAGTGTTCTGCAACGATGCAGAAGGTCATGTTCTATAATGTTGCAGAAGATACAGGCGGGAGGGAAGACTAAAATGCAGGAATGTTCATCTCCATATGGGCAGAAGGCAATTTACGTTTTAATGGGTTTCAAGGGAGAGAGAATATTTACAGCAAGCCTTCAAGATAGCCAGGTATGGTACAAGGAATCTAGAGAAGTAGGCAAAATCCAGGCCATGGATGTCCCCATGTGACATCCTAGGGAAAGCTGAGGGGATTCCACAGTCTCATTTGGATCATGGTCATTCCAACAGCAATGTGAGAAATAATTTGTACCTAGGCCTAAATACAGATCATGAATCCTATGGACCTGAATAGCACTGTCCAGAGAGAGACAAGAAAGATGCAAATCCAGGAAACTGGGAGTCAAAGAGAAGATGAAGATAAAGAGGGGGAAGTAGGCTGTGCTTAGTACTGTTGGTGACTGACCACGAAACCGCGGAATTCTGGGTAAGCTTAGCAGGTTGATCTGCTCAGTCTCAATCTTCTGATGGCCCCTCATGTCTGACAAGGGTAAGCGCTGTCCGTATCCTCCCATTTTCAGACCGTGAGCATCTCCTCTATTTTCTGCATCATGTCCGAGTCTCAACAGTCAGAAAAAATTGTGCCTGTACCTCATTCTCAGTTCATCTGCCATTTCTGCACCTCTCTGATCATTTTTATACCCCCTCAAGTCCCCCGACCTGGCTCTCTTTTACACTGTCTACTCTATGAATGGCTTAGTCCTGAATTCTAGCTACAAAGTTTCTTTTTTTTTTTTTTTTTTTTTTTTTTGAGATGGAGTCTTGCTCTGTCACTCAGGCTTGAGTGCATTGGCACCACCTCTGCTCACTGCAACCTCTGCCTCTCAGGTTCAAGTGATTCTTCTGCCCCAGTCTACTGAGTAGCTGGGACTACAGGCATGTGCCACCAAGCCCGGCTAATTTTTTTTGTATTTTTAGTAGAGACGGCATTCCACCATGTTCACCAGGCTGGTCTCAATCTCCTGACCTCGTGAGTTTCTTATCTTCAGTTGCTTGATGCCCTTAGTTTGCAATAACCATAAGGGAGCACTGTGTGGGGAACCTGTAACTTCAGAATGTAGGTATGGCTCTCCTGATATGTGACTGTGTCATATTGAGGAAACCTCACATGTCTTCAGTTTTCATATCTGTATAGCAAGAGGCTTTTATTAGATAATTTTAGGAGAAATTATAGACATAAAAGTGTCAAGAATTACCATCCACCTGGAATAGGGACCTGAAAATGCTTATTGAAGAAACATGTGGAAAAGAGGAATTTTGGAAGCAAAAAGACATGAATTTCAAGAGTGGTTCTATCACATTCTATATTTACTTCTTTGAACTTCTGTTTCTTCATTTGTAAGACGAAGCTAACAGCTATATTGCTGAGGTATTTTTGCGAATATGTGAGGAAAAGCACTGAGTAGCTCCCATTTGGTATGCAGCAGACAGATAACCAATGGCATCTATTGCTATTATTACTTGGAGTTAAATTCAATAAAAAAGAACATTTAAGTAAATTCCGATGAGTGTATTTATGACTCCAACAGTGTGTTTTCTTAGCTCTGAGTCTGTCATTCAGGACTTAATATTTTTTATTAAGAAATAAACCGCTAAAACCATTTAACAATACCCTCACTGTCCTAATGACAGTAATATATGGTCTACAGTCATGCTTAACACACAACAAAAATCTACTTCAGCATTAAAAATCAGAAAAGGTGATAAAAACTCAATCTTAATTCTCCTATGTCCATTGGATATTAATTCATAAGAGTTGTGATTTAGGGTTTCTAAATAGCCACATATTTTTGTAACATTGTAAGTGGTGATGTTATTTTCTGTAATTTTCAAAAATAAAGTGTTTGTTTTGTATTATTTATAATAGTTACCTGATTTGAAGTGAGACCAGAGAAAGAAAAATAAACTTGTGTGCACTATAATTTGTTTTGAACAAGAATGTAGGATTTATTGAATGCTGTAATTTGACTTACTGCATATACAAATATCATTAGAAAACAATGAAAATTCACATACACCACTTTGTCATGTAACATTAAGGTAGCAACATGGTTAGCTGGGGAAATATAGTGCAAATTAAATGGCTTTTTCCAGCACTGCCTAATCCTTCTGGCAAGTTCTGCAGAGTAAGGGGTTCTCATTCTCTGAATCTAAACACACTGGCTCATGGACATAGGTCAAAGTTGTACCACAAGTAATCGCTGCCAATGATTACTTACATGGGTAAATGATGTACATTTTAAAGAAATTAGAACAGAAAAGTTTATTTCTACAGTGTCATTTTTGTTCCCAATTTGCATGTTTACTTGAGTGGAAGAGAAATGAGTAGAGTCTCAAAGGAGAAGAAAACAGTATTTATTGAAAACCTGTGTAATCACTTAAATTTATATAAACATGTGTGTGGGAAGTCTGAAAATTTTGGAATTTTGAAAGGATAATGGGATAATGCTTTTTTGCGTTAAGCCACTGAGACTTTGGGTTTTATATTTGTCACCACAGCGCAGTCTATCCTATCCTGACTAATACATCTGTGTATTTATGAGTTCACTCGAGGTAATTTATTATTATTTTTATATTACAGATGACAAAGCTGAGACTTGAAGAGATTTAATAACTTTTCTGGATAGAAAGCAGTCCAGATGGGATTTAAATCCAGCTGTCATTTGAACCAAGATATTTTTTGAATTGAAACTATTTCTTATATCATATATAATGTGGCTTATGTGTGAATGAATCTACTATTTTTGCATAAAATATGCCTGGTATGTGAATAAAACTGATTCCTTTTGTCCCTTTTTATCCTTAAGTTTTTCAATGTATCCCTACTATGGCCATCCTCACTGCATAAGTAAAGCCTCCTTATTCTATAAGGAAAAGTCCTTCCTCCTCAATACAGAGTTAAACAAGATACTAAAATTTGTTTCCAATATGTAGCAGAGGACAATCTGTCTCTAAGAAGAACTCTCTCTCCCCATTCCAATTAAAGCCTGGGTGTAATTGGAAACAAATAAGGGGCAAAAGCCCATATATCTTGGCTACTTGATGATTCTGATGGGAGTTCGGTCTTTACTGGACACATGAACCAAAGTAATTCTTGAGAGCCTATCATTTACAATAGGTGCTATGGACCTAATATTGTTAGCACCTGTAATTTGGATTGGTTTTCTAGTAATAGCAAGTGAATGACAATATCTCTCCCCATATTTATCTTTTGTAGGCAAGGCTGTGTGTTTTCAAGAGTTGTGCATGGCTCCATACTACTGGTGTAACTTTGTTTTGTTTTGTTTTGTTTTGTTTTTGATATGGAGTTTCACTCTTTGTTGCCCAGACTGGAGCACAGTGGCATGATCTCAGCTCACTGCAACCTCCGCCTCCCGGGTTCAAGTGATTCTCCTGCCTCAGTCTCCCAAGTAGCTGGGACTACAGGCACCTGCACCACGCCCAGCTAATTTGTGTATTTTTAGTAGAGATGGGGTTTCACCATGTTGGCCAGGGTGGTCTCGAACTCCTGACCTTAGGTGATCCACCTGCCTCAGCCTCCCAAAGTGCTGGGATTAGAGGCGTGTGCCACTGCGCCCCGCCTACTGGTATAACTTTAAAGCAAGTCCTTTCCGTGGAATAACACGAGTAAATGTATTTTATTTCAATCCTATTACCAAAGCTTAAATGAGTCCAAAGTGTATGCAGTTTTTATAATGAACAAAAAGTAAAAAAAAAAAAAAAAAAAAAAAAAAAAAAATGAATTTTTTTTTGTAAATTTAGTAAATTTTAATTTACTAAAAATTTAGTAAATTTTAATATCACCTGTATTGTGAGAAACAAAATTCAGCCTAAGAATGACCTGACTGGTTGGGTGCAGTGGCTCATGCCTGTAATCCTAGCACTGTGGGATGGCTCACCGGAGGTCAGAAGTTTGAGACCAGCCTGGCCAATATAGTGAAACCCCATTTCTACCAAAAATACAAAAAATTAGCTGGGCGTGATGGTGGGTGCCTGTAATCTCAGCTACTCAGGAGACTGAGGCAGGAGAATCTCTCGAACCCAGAATGCAGAGGTTGCAGTGAGCCGAGATTGCACTATTGCACTCCAGCCTGGGCAACGAGAGCAAAACTCCGCCTCAAAAAATAAAAAATAAAAAATAAAAGAATGACCTGACTATGAAACTCTTATTCAAAACCCACTTTTTTCCCTTAAGATACAAGGAACTATTGACTTGAAATGGTGAAAACCTCTCTATTTATGCTTTAGAAAGACCAGTAAAACCAAGATGATGCTCTTTGAGTAGCTTTTAAGACAAATGCTTGAATATTTTGTAGATTTTCAAATATAGAAAATATCAGGCCGGTATGATGACTTATACCTGCAATCCCAGCAATTTGGGGAGGCAGAGGTGGGAGGATCACTTGAAGCCAGAAGTTAGAGCCTGGGTAACAAAATAAGACCTCAGTCTCTGCAAAACATAAACAATAATAATAAAATAAAATATCCGGGCATTCTGATGCATGCTTATCATCCCAACTACTCAAAAGGGTAATGCAGGAGGATTAGTTGAGCCCAGGAGGTCAAGGCTGCAGTAGGTTATGAGGGCACCACTGCACTTCAGCCTAGGTGACAGAGCAAGAAGCTCTCAAAAAAGAAAGAGAAAGGGAAAGAAACAGAAGGAAGGAAGGAAGGAAGGAAGGAAGGAAGGAAGGAAGGAAGGAAGGAAGGAAGGAAGGAGGAGAAAGAAAGAGAAAGAAAATATCAAATCTCCTGTAAAAAACAATCAGAAAACGGAACAAAAATATATAAAACATACAGTAATTATTATCTTGCAAGTAGCTCAAATCTTTAAAAATGCATCTGTCCACATTAGTTATCTGGCAGTGGCCACTGTACCACTAGAAATATTTCAATAATTCATTTCCCCTGCACATTTGTTTCATATGGATTGAATTAGAAAGCATGGAAACTACAGATTAACCTAAGCATTCATGGATGCTTTAGTTTGAGTTTTGCAGAAAATTCTCTTATTTATTAACAACATGCTACATATATATGAAGCCATGTGGTTTTCTATTTAAAGCCTGTAGTGAAAAAAAAGCCTTAGTGAATTTCAAAAGGAGATTATGCCTTTTTCTTATTGTTATTGACATGTATTCAGTGTCAAAATAATGACTACAGCAATATGTGGGAAAAATATTTAAGAAAGGTTCAGAAAAGGGTGTCGAGCAGACACATCAGACCATAATAAAGCCATCAGATAGGCATTCATCTTGGACATCATCAACTTTTTGTCACTGTTGTTCAAGTTTATTCTAATATGGTTTTGTTGGTATTGTTGTTAATTAAATACTGTATATAAGAACATGGAGCCATTTTAACAGGAATATCTTCAGGCCACAATACAGATGGAGTCATGCAAATAACCAAAATGACCACCAGGTGGCAAAGTATACAAATCTACATCATTCAGATGGGCTCTGCCAGAAGAGAAAGTGTCTTGCAGCAAGCAGGTGGGGCTGGGGCGGGAGGGGACGGCTTCTTTTATGATTGTCTGCTGGCTAGAGAATAGCAAAATTATACTAATTTCTCAAAAATTGGTAATTACCCCAAATTCCTAGTTCTTGAGATGAATGTATGTATCATGTTACTATTCTAATTTATTACAAATTTTTCTGTTTTAGAGCAAAATTGAAAATCTTAAATCCCAAATATATATTTTAAAATCCAAATTATTGGGTGTCTCTCACAGCATTTTAAATTCATTTGATATGTATACACGAGTCAATCGGAGAATGGGAGTTATTGCTCCTCAAATTCAGAACCATTATGTGATTATATGATTAGTGCTAGTTATCATAAAATTACAGCTATTTATATTTCAAAAATTTTTAGTTTGGAGCAGCTAGATTATAAGACTTCTTCTTAATATTGTTGTTTCCAAAACTCTGTGATCTTTTTTTTTCCCTATAATGTAGTTTGAGAGATCAATTAGTTTTCTTTTTCTTTTTCTTTTTTCTTTTTTTTTTTTTTTTTTTTTTTGAGATGGAGTCTTGCTCTGTCGTCCAGGCTGGAGTGCAGTGGCATGATCTCAGGTCATTGCAACCTCCACCTCCCAGGTTCACGCCATTCTCCTACCTCAGCCTCCCAAGTAGCTGGGACTACAGGCATGTGCCACTGTGCCAGCTTTTTTTTTTTTTTTTTTTTTTTTTTGTATTTTTAGTAGAGACAGGGTTTCACCATGTTGGTCAGGCTGGTCTAGAACTCCTGACCTCAAATGATCCACCCACTTTGACCTCCCAAAGTACTGGGATTACAGGCGTGAGCCACCATCCCTGGCCAGTTTTCAATCTAGTATATAATAATCTATATCCGAAGGCCTGACCTCCTAAGTCCTAGACAAGAAAATCTAAAATATCCATCTGGATGTGCCATACATAATTTATAATTAATATATTTAAAACTGAGCTCATTGTCTTTCTCCCAAAAGATCTCCTCCTTTCATCTGATTTCTCTCCTGTTAACCCAAGGCTGAAACCCGGGACTGCTTAGTATCTATTCTTTTGTTTCTCTGCACCCTTCATCATCTGGATCCTGCTCACTTCTTTGGTCTCTACTTCTCCATTCCCTTTCCCCAAACTTAACCATGTTCTCCCGCCCTTCTGTGGCTTGGCCATGCTTCTTTTTGTTGCCTGGCTACTACTCCTGGGGTTGTAAATTGACATGCTTTCTGGAAGCTTTTGGCATAATGTATAAAATACCTCAGAAAATCCATATTCCTGTATTTGTCAACTCCATTTCTAAAAATGAAGTCATGAAAAAGTTGATCTAACATTTTGTAAATATTACTTATAATAGGAAAAAAACCCAGAAAACTTAAACTTCTAGGAATGTTTTGCAGTGACCAGGCATGGTGGCTCATGCCTGTAATCCTAGCACTTTGGGAGGCTGAGGCGGGCAGATCACTTGAGATCGGGAACTTGAGACTATCCTGACCAACACGGAAACCCTGTCACTACTGAAAATACAAAAAATTAGCCAGGTGTGGCGGCGCATGCCTGTAATCCCAGCTACTTGGGAGGATGAGGCAGGAGAATCACTTGAATCCAGGAGGCAGAGAGTGTAGTGAGCCGAGATCCCACCACAGCACTCCAGCCTGAGCAACAGAGCCAGGTGACACTGTCTCAAAAAAAAAAAATAGAAATAAAAATAATTTTAAAAAAAAGAAAGAAAAGAAAAAGAAAAAAAAAGATTTCGCAGCTATGTAAATGGTATTTTCAAATACATAATCTCATGGAAAATGTTTGTGATGTAATATTAAGTAAAAAGCAATGTTAGAATAAAACTGTTAAATGTGATCTGCTTTATCTCCCCTAACAAAGAAAACTCAGTCAACCTTCACACCTAGACCTAACCCAATAGCATAATTGCACTTGGCACGTGGTATTATAATTATCTTCATTTTTATTTAATCTGTCTCTCACACCGTTCTTCCTAAACAGATAGTCTATGAATCACTTTATCAGAATAATATGTTGTTGTTTTTATATATTCAAATTCTGAACTTATAGAATTTAGCCAGACCCATAAAATTATCAGACATTTTGCTATGTCTTTTTCTAGTTTTATTGGGTGACCTTGGTGATTTCATTTATACCCACTGATGTAGCATAACTATTTCACAGAATGTTAGAGTTGAATTAGTTACCCGTGTGAAGCAGCTGGCACACTGAGGAGCACATGATATCGTTACTCTTGCTCCACTTTCACCCTGACTTCTCTATGTCTCACCCCACCATCCCACCCTTCCTCTCAGTCCCCTACACTTCACTGCACTATTTACTGCCCCCTGTTATCTCCATTGTGACTGTCCTTTATTCCCGGAGTGATGGGTCTAAGAGCACTCGTGGGGCCAAAGGAAAACATTATACAACAAAAGCCGGGTAGAAACTAGGACACAAGATACACTGTGTCTCAGTAAATGAATGTGACTGGAATGAAGAGAAGGTATTCTGCTAGTGGCCAAGGACACTGGGGTAAAGCAGAAGTCCCACCTTGATTGCATCTATCTCAAGACAACAGGAGAAGTAGCCCAGGCCACGCCGGGAAGACTGACAAAATGCAGCCTCCTAGTCTCCGTTAGGGCGACTCCACAGAGACAGACCCCAGGAGGCTCCTAAAAAGCAAGTCTGACTTTTGAGGAGATAATGTGAGAAACCCTCTGAGATTTCATAAACCATTTGAAAGGAGCCTGAAGCCAAACCCACTTGTTGTCATTGTCACTTTCTCACTGTACGTTGTTTTTTCTCTCTACCCAGTTTTCCCATCTATAAAATGGAGACGAAAATGATAGAGCTATTATGAGTATTACAACACTTAATGCATGTAGGGTGCTGACAGTGGCTGGCACATAGGAAGAGTTAAATAAAAGCATGCAAACATTATTGATGGGTGGAAGTCAGGTCTGGGGTTCCCGTGATTTTGCCTGTGGCTATTAAACCATGGACACCCCATGTTGGTTATCGTTTCGATCATATCCTTTGGTTAATTCCCCACGCTCATGTAGTCTCAGGAAAATGATGAGGCAAATTATTAAACCAAGTTAAAATCACTCACCTTTGGTCTAAATAGGACACTCCCTAGATAACTGGTCCATAATTCAATAGAGCAAATTTGTTACATTTCACTAACGGAATCATTAAAGCACAATGATCTCCTCAGAGAAAAGGTCTTGAAAAGATTAATCTTAAACTGAACCTTCTAGACAAAAGCAAGATTTAATGTTCCAGCTTTTGTTCTTGAAATAGAAACTATGATATACTTTTTCCAAATGAATATTAATGGATATAATTAAAAGCACATTATGATAGTCTACTGATTTATTCTGACAGTGACTGAGAATTCTTTAGACCAAAACTTAACTTACATATGTAGGCATGAAAGACTTAAAATTGCTTTTGTGACTTATGTTATGATATAAAAGGTAATCAATTTTAGTTTAATTAGCCAACACTTTGAAATTACTGATATTCTGATATACCTGTGATATTGTAAGTCAAGATTTAAGAACTTAATGTTCTCATATCCCCTCTTAATCTCATCAAAATGGGAACTTCTTCCAGTATAGGAAATAATATTAATGTATAGAAATTTGTGTTGAAATAAGCAATTCTCCAGATGAATTCAGGTGAGTTTTAATTACTTAACTATGGACTTTCCCATTTAATTTTAAAATATATGCATTATATTTTATAAGTAAAACCAAACTTATTTGTGATTATTTTATTCAAAGGGTTTCAACTCTAATTGATTTTACCTGTGATGAAAGTTTTTGCGGCCAGACACAGTGATCCATACCTGTAATCATAACACTTTGGGAGGCCAAAGCAGGCAGATTGCCTGAGCTCACGAGTTCGAGACCAGCCTGGCTAACTTAGCAAAAGCCCATCTATACAAAATATACAAAAATTAGTAGGCTGTAATGGCGTGAACTTGTAGTTTCAGCTACTTGAGAGACTGAGGCAGGAGGATCACTTAAACCCAGGAGGTCAAGGCTGCCGTAAGCCAGGATCACGCCACTGCAATCCAACCTGGGTGACAGAGTGAGATCTTGTCTCAAAAATGAAAAGAAAAAATATTTGCTAAAAAATATCCCCAAGGAAAAAAAAAATCCCCTAAAGGGAAAAAAAGAGATTGCTTTCAAATTTATAGGGCACCATTCTCATTTCACTATTGTAATTCACTTAATAGATTGTTAGCTTTATTAAAATTATTATACATACTGAAATATAACCAGTTTTTAAAAATTATTTTCTACTTACCCTAATTCCACCAATTTAGTAAAACTTCACTAGAAAATTTCATCTTTCCAACTCAGTTTATTATCCATTTTCTGAGCTGTAGTGGTTTGATTTGTTTCTCTTAAAAGATGTATCCACAGGCTAACCACTTGAATCTGTGAATGTAACCTTATTTAACAAAATGGTCTTTGCAGAGGTAATTAGTTAAAGGCCACAAGAGGAGGCCATTCTGGCGGGGTGGGCCCTGTGTTCAATGGCACATGTCCTTATGAGAGACAAACAGAAGAAAGACAGATAAGAAGGTCATGTAAAGACTGAAACAGAGATTCTAGTTATTCTGCCATAAGCCAAGGAGCTCCTGGAGCCGCCAGAAGGTGGAGGAAGAAAGGAAGAATTCTATACTGCAGCTGTCAGAGAAAGCTCACATTTTTATTTGGACTTCTGGCCTGAAGCAACTGTGAGAGAATATGCCTTTTTTTTTTTTTTTTTTTTTTGAGATGGAGTTTCACTCTTGTTGCCCAGGTTGAAGTGCAATGGTGTGATCTCAGCTCACTGCAACCTCCACCTCCAGGTTCAAGCTATTCTCCTGCCTCAGCCTCCCGAGTAGCTGGGATTACAAGCATGCGTCACCATACCTGGCTAATTTTGTATTTTTAGTAGAGACAGGGTTTCTCCATGTTGGTCAGGCTGGTCTCAAACTACCAACCTCAGGTGATCCGCCTGTCTCGGCCTCCCAAAGTGCTGTGATTACAGGCGTGAGTCACCCCGCCTGGCCCTGCACCTCTGTTGTTTTAAACCAAGTTTGTGGTAATTTGTTGCAACCTAGGAAATTAATACAAAAGCAATCTCTAAAAATTAATTAAATAGAAGAATTAGTTTGGTTATATATTTAAAGATTGCCTTTTTACTTAAAAGTCTGTTAATATCAGATATCCTTCGAAAAAATGATTTCAATAAAATGTTAACTGAATTGATTGCAAGTAAATTCAATATGTTTATTTCATATTCAAATTTGCTGCTTATAGCTGATTACAAGGTAAAATGTGTAGCAATATTTGATGCTAGTTCTCTAGAGTGATTCCCTACTCTATTCAATTCTCCATTCTTCAGTGATGTTTCATTTCTAAAAACAGTTTTAGGTGAGACAAAGTTATGACTTTCTGCATCACTTTACCCTCATCATTGATTGGCCTAGTTGACCCTAGCTGTTAGGGTGGCAGAACAATTCTCCCTTCACAGGAAGATGAGAGGGTCCATGAAGACATTACTGGCTCCTTTTCTGACCCCAATCCTCTTTTTTCCGTACTGTACCATTGGACATGGGTTGCCTTGAGACAAGGGAGGGATGAAGGGAAACAGGGAGGGAGACAGAGAGAGAGGGAGAGAGAAAGAGAGAGAGAGAGGAAGAAAGAGAGAGAGAGAGAGGAATGCTGAGTTCCTTTGTCTGAGAAAAGTAATGGGAATTGAGATGTGGAAGCTAGATGAAAACAGAAATAAGAAGTTTGTGGAAGCAAGTTCCACCTAATGAGGAGTTCCCATAATTGAACAAGCTAAAGGACTTTCACAGAGAACAGGATGTCTAATATTTCATATCATTTTGTCTGCTGTCACATAGGCCCGTATCATTATCCTTGAACAAATAATAGCAGCTAACACTTATTAGATGTTTATGGTATATAGGCAGTTTATATGCATAATTTCACTTTATTCTCTTAACAGTTCTATGGGATATGAACTATTATGAATCCCAATCTTCAGGAAAGGTTTACAAAATGCACATGTCTCATGGAAGTGATAAGTCGGGAAATGAAGGGCAATATATTCCCTTTGGGTAAATATAGATTAGAGAAAACACAAGGGAGATAATTTTTTTTTTTTTTTCGCAAGCAGGAAGAGATGTCACAGTGGGAGAAATATCAGACTACCCCCAAGAATCCCCAAGAAATCCTCGATGAAACATTGTGTTTCCTATCTTAAAAAGGATATGTATGTGCTTAATTTTTGCAGGATAGAGTGGCTCGAGAAGACTGAAAGACTTGAATAGACTCAGGCAACTGATATCTGAAGGCTCTAAAGCAACATCAATGGACTAGTTCATATGATATGATATATATAATGAATGAATGATTTGTCTTTTCTGTATTCTATGACTCTTATCAGTATTTTGGCTAGTACAGATTGAGACATTTATACATCCCATTTTTTCCCCAATTCTGAGAATAATTTTTCTTTTTTTACAGTACAGAGATTTGAATCAATTAGAATTTTAAAAATCTTGAACAACTTTTGATAAGGTTTTTCTAATTAAATGTTATTGGGAAATTTTATTACAAGGGGCCAGGTGTGATGGCTCATGCCTGTAATCCCAGCACTTTGGGAGGGCGAGGTGGGTGGATCATTTGAGGTCAGGAGTTTGAGACCTTCTTGCATCTGCTGCTTTTTGTCTTCAACTCACCTATTCTTCATATTTTAGGGTGGCATATTCCACCCAGGCAGGGACCTTTCTGGGCCTCAGTATTTCACACCTGCTGCAGAAGCTGTTAGGCCCTTCACATGCAACTAGAAGGCCTTACTCTCCAAGTCTAAATTTGAAGGAGAAGAAATGATGAGTATAAACACCAGCTTTGAGGCACATTCAGAATGAACTCTTGTGATCCTTCTCCAGATCTTTGTCTCTTACAAATAAACACAGTCTTACTTAAAATTCCCTGCACACTTTTGAGAAACGTTAAGAATAGTTGAAGAAAGAAAACCATGTCAAGGATCTTGTGTTCTAATTAATTTTGCCATTGGATCTCTTAAAATTAGAAGGCAGGCCCTGTGCTTTGGTGTAGCATGAGTCAAATTGGTTGTGGTGAAAAATCACTTTTAAAAAAGTGTCTAGTTCATTGCATAGTTATACTTTTGGAAAGCATACTAAAATGAATTGCTATAAGAATAAAAAAAAAGGACAATAAAATAGAATTCCGATTTTTTTATTATTATACTCAACAGCATAAAATTACTAAATTATTTTAAATATTCCTAAGCATTTACTTTCCATTTTTGTACTTATTTTGTAGTGCCCAATGACCAGCCCTACTCCATAGATTTCACTTTGTATAACACTACTTTAGTGTCTTGATTAGAAAGTTAATTTTATGAATACGTGAAAGCTACTGATTGTTTTTAAGTAAGATTTTTTTTTTTTTTTTTGAGCTGGGAATGATTCCTGCAGAAATCTCTCTTTATGACCTTCTCTATTTAACATTAGAGGTTTAAAATCTGGGGGTTGGGAGGAGGAGAATTGTGTGAATAAATTCAGCTGATACGACACACATTTTTAAAGTATTAACGGGGCTTTCTAATTGTTTTGATTCCCAGAGTATTTCCTTGGCCCATCTCAGAAGTAGTAATATCACCTCATTGTCAACTAATCCTTATTTCTCCCTGCACTTAGGGTAATATAAGTTAACCCAGTAACAGTAACAATTAGGCTCAAATTTTTTTCCAGAAGTGTGCAACATCATGTATGCTGAAACAAAACCAAACAAAATAGAGAACCTAGAACATGTGTAGTGACTAACACTTTGGACTCTGGAGGCAAAGTACCTGGATTCAAATTCTGACCCCATTAGCAATTAGCTATGTGATATTGGGTAATTTACTTAATATCTTTGTACCAGAATTCACTTATCTGTAAAGTGGAAATACATAGAATGTCTACCAAACTCTCACAGAATTATGACAAAGGTTAAATGAAATGCTTGAGTTTTTGGCACCTAAGCTACCTAAGTATTACATATTATTATTATTGTTTGGACATTTATATTAGGCTCTAGACTAAAGCATACTTTCAAGATTGGTTCGATGACTAGGACTCAAGAAATCTAAACTTTGGTTTCTGGTTACTGTCAAAATGGGGTAAACACATTCCACCCTGTCTCTTCTCCCAAATTCAACTAAAAGCCCTCAACATACTGCATAGGGCAGCTATCTGAGGATACTGAAGATTAAATGGTAGCAGGCCTAATGGATAAAGAAACCAGAACTTGAATCATCACCAAATCAGCAATGAATTGCCCATTCTAATTCTCTAGCATCTTCTGGAAATGAACTCAAAGACAGCCTAAAATGTGGGAGTGCCCATTGAATGTCAGCAGGAAAACCTCTAAGAGAAACTCTATTTCTTGACTAAGGAGCAGAGATGAGGCCCACTGCGGTGAGAGAGAGTGGGGAAAACTCGTGTTGTCATTTTTCCTCCTTTACTGTTGTTTCTCACCCGAGCCACCAAGGCAATCCTGAAACAGCTGTGACAGCAGTGGCAGTGACAGTCAGGCAGTCACTAACAACTCTGAATGAGGGAACCCTTTTCTTTGGCCAGAAGAACTGTGGTCCCAAAAGTATGAAAGGTGACCCATTGTTTCTTTTTCTCTAGGTATCCTGCTGGTTGATCCTGGAGAAATTCAGAGTCATAGTAATTATGAAGCTGAGCAGAAAATCTTAAACTCTGGCTTTCTAGCCAGAAGATCACAAAAGGGATTTCTGAAAAACAGAATGTATGAGGAAGATCACAGAGAGGAGAGAGCTCAAGAAAGTAACTCCGGAAAGTTGTATATAAACTTTTGGCCTCGGTCTCAGGTTATAATACCTAGATCTGACTCTATTCAGCTTATTAAAGCCTTTGAGAACTAGATTATGGGGTAAACTACCTGGGTCCTAAACTGACACTGGGTGATGCACACAAAAGACAGATCCAAATAGCACTGCAAAGATTTTAAAAACTGAACCAATTTCAGAATTATAGCCCACAGAAGGCAACTAGAAATTTGCAGCCTGAATTTAACAGGATCAATTAAAGACCACTAAAGTTAAGAAACAAATAAAACAATCAATATTCTCCGTAACATTTAAATAAGACAAGAAATATAATATTTGAAATATTCAGGATAAAAATCCAAAAGTTACTCAACATACAGAGAAAAAAGGAAATAATAACATCACAAAAGAAAAATGACAAAGAACAGATGTCAATCCTGAGTGGCACAGATATGGGAATAAAGCAGCTATTTTAACTGCACTCTGAGATAATGCCAAATACTCTTGAAACAAAATGGAAACATAGAATTTCAGCAGAATGATAGAAAACATAAAAATGGAATCAAAAGTAAACGTGAGAACTGAAAAATGACAATAAATAAAAACTCACCTGATGGATTCAAGAACAGAATGGGGGTTGCCAGGTGAAATGGCTCACACCTATAATCCCAGCACTTTGGGAGGCCGAGGTGGGCGAATCATGAGGTCAGGGGATTGAGACCATCCTGGCCAACATAGTGAAACCCCATCTCTACTAAAAATATAAAAATTAGCTAGGCATGGTGGCATGTACCTGTAGTTTCAGCTACTGGGGAGGCTGAGGCAGGAGAATCACTTGAACCCGGGAGGCAGAGGTTGCAGTGAGCCGAAATCACACCATTGGACTCTAGCCTGGGCAACAGAGTGAGACTCCATCTCAAACACACACACACACACACACACACACAGCGAAAAAACAAAAAACAGAATAGGACAGAGGAATTAGTCAGGAAACTTGAATATAGGTCAATAGAAAAAAAAAAGATTAAAAATAACAACAACAACAACAAAGACTGAGGAATATGTGGGACAATAGCAAAGGCTGAAGTTTGTGTTATTAGTATCCCAGAAAGATAATAGAAGGACTATGTTTCAGAGAAACATGGTAATTATAGTAGACAAATCCCTCCCTTAAACTCTTAAAATGTGTATGATGATTGAAAGCAATTATTATAATAATATAATGTGGTTTTCAATATATGTACATATAATGCCTATTAAAACCACCACCACATAAAGAAAGAAGAGTAAAGGGAACTAATAGGTAGTAGAGTTTCTATATTCCACCTGAATGGTAAGATATTCAAGTTTTACATGGACCATGAAAAGTTAAGTATGTATTTGATAATCCTTAGATCAACCACTAACCAAACAATACAATTATAAAAGTAAAATACTCAATAGACAAACTAAAATAGAATACTAAAAAATATTCTAATAATTCAATAGAAGGCAGAAAAGGGAAATAAGGGAATAAAAAACTGAGAGAAATAAAATTTTAAAAATGACACCATGGTAAACCAACATCTAAAAGTATTAATAATTATATTAAATTTAAATAATCTGAATATAAGAACTAAAAATATATATAGCAGATAGAAGAAAAAACGCAAGACCTACCTATTTACAAGAAATTCATTTTATATAATTATTTATGTGGGTTTAAAATAAAAGAATGGAAAAAATATACTATGCAAACACTAACCACAAGAATTTAGAAAAACTGAACAACAACATCAATCAAGTAGATTTAGTTGACATTTGTGGAGTGATCCACCCAACAAAAATAAAGATACTTTTCAAGTACACATGAAACATTCTCAAGGTCAGTCATATTCTTGGTCATAAATAAATACTAACAAATTCAAGAGAATTAAAATCATACAAAGTATATTGCCTAATCATAATGGAATTACAATAGAAATCAATAACAGAAAGATACAGAAAAGTCTTCAAATACTTGGAAAGTAAAGAATACACTTCTAGGCTGGGCGTGGTGGCTCACGCCTGTAATCCCAGCACTTTGGGAGGCCGAGGCGGGCGGATCACAAGGTCAGGAGATCCAGACCACGGTGAAACCCCGTCTCTACTAAAAATACAAAAAATTAGCCGGGCGCGGTTGTGGGCGCCTGTAGTCCCAGCTACTCGGGAGGCTGAGGCAGGAGAATGGCGTGAACCCGAGAGGCGGAGCTTGCAGTGAGCCGAGATCGCGCCACTGCACTCCAGCCTGGGCGACAGAGCGAGACTCTGTCTCAAAAAAAAAAAAAAAAAAAAAAAAAAAAAAAAAAAAAAAAAAAAGAATACACTTCTAAAAAATTCATGGGTCAAAAAGAAAGACTAAAGAACAGTTAGAAAATGTTTTGAACATAAAAAAATTAAAATACAACATACCAAAATTTGAGACACACAGCTAAAGCAGTGCTTAGAGGGAAATTTATAGCATTAAAATGCTATATTAAAAGTAAAAGTCTCAAACCAAAAGTGTAAGTTGTGGCATAAGAACTTAGAAAAAGAATATCAGATAATCTTGAAACAAGAAAAATAAAGGAAATAATAAAGCTCGACCAAGAAAATTTAAAACAAGCTGGGCCAGGTGATTCACACCTGTAATCCCAGCACTTTGGGAAACTGAGGTGTGCGGATCACCTGAGGTCAGAAGTTGGAGACCAGTCTAGCTAACACAGTGAAACCCCGTCTCTACTAAAAACACAAAAATGAGCCAGGCATGGTGGCACGCGTGTGTAATCCCAGATATTCAGTAGGCTGAGGCAGGAGAATCACTTGAAGCTGGAGGCAGAGGTTACAGCAAGCCGAGATAGGCCACTGCACTCCAGACTGGTGACAGAGTGAGACTCCATCTCATAAAAAAGAAAAAAAAATCAAAAATCAATTAAATTAAATGTAAACTTTGGTTTTTTGAAAAGATCAATGAAATTATGAAATTGATAAACCTCTAGAATAACAAAAAAAAAAAAACAAAGAGAAGACACGTTGGCAAAAACAGGAGTGAAAAACAGAAAATCATTGCAGACTCCTCATATTAAAAGCATAACAAGGAAAAAATACAGATAAATTTGTGTGCGTGAATTTAATAACAGATGAAATTGGTCAAGAAATATATAAAAATGAAAAGAAAGAAAGTCAACTATACATGCACATGACTGTCTGTGTAGCATATTCTAAGGAATATACAAAAAGCTCCAAGAACTTATAAGTGCAAAATAGTTGAACAGGCACCTCACAAAATGAGGCATACTGATGAAAAATAAACACATGAAAGATATTGAGTGTTATTCGCCAACATGGAAATGCAAGTGAAAGTCACTGTGACATACCACTACATACTGATTAGAAGAGTTAATAATTTTTAAGTGGCAATACCAAATGCTAGTGAGAATGCAGAAAAACTGGGACTTTCATAAATTGCTGATGGGAACTCCAAATGATGTCGACATTCTGAAAAACAGCTTGTTAGTTTCTCTTAAAGTTCACATGCAACTTACCATACAATAACCCAGCAATCCTACTCATGAGTATTTAACCTAGAGAAATTATACTTATTGCCACACAAAAATTTGTATACAAATATATATAGCAGCTGTATTAATGATCAATCCAAACTGGAAATAACCTCAATGTCTTCGAACAGATTAATGGATAAACAAACTGGATACATCCATACAAGGGAATACTTCTCGGCAATAAAATAAATATACTATTGATTAACAAACAACACAGGTAGATCTGAACGGCATTATGCTGAGAGAAAGAAGCAAACCTCCAAAGGTTACATACTCTGTGAATCCATTTATATGGGATTCTGAAAAAAACAACATATAGGGATGTAGCGCAGTTCAGTGTTTTTCAGAAGTAAATGTGGGAATATATTTGATAATTAAGGAGTAGTACAAAGATCTTTGGAGTGATAGGACTGTTCTGTATCCTGAATATGGTGGCAATTATTCTAATCTAAATGTGTTAAAATTCATAGAAATGTATACCAAAAGGGGTCAATTTACTGAAAATTTTAAAATAATGATAAATAAATATGAATATTGTATATGTTCATAATTTAATGTTCAACAATGAAAGCAAACTGTGGCAATTTCATTTATCAATTTCTCTTGTTCAGAGATATAAGAAATTATGTTTTATTGCGGTACTCATAAGATTAATGAGATAACGTTCGTGAAATGTTTTGAGCTCCTTAAAAGGAAGTTGCCATACAAATATAAAGTGTTGTATTCATTACCCAGGCACTAGTTTTTTATTTTGCTTGTATGCTGAAGCCTATGATCATCTTCATTTTTCAAGTTATTTTTAATGAATTGTAACAATAAAATGTGGTAGCCAAGATATACAATGAAACTCATGTGTTAATGAGGCTAAAACTTTGTAATTAGAATTTGAAATATCAGTCTGTCCAAAGATAATTGGCTCTAATGATTATTTCTCTATGTACACAAGCTACAATTTTTTGAAGCCCAAATGTGGCTTATTCTTCACAGTTTTGCCTACAGAGCATACTTCAAGCTGGTATCTCCTCTGAGATGTCCTTAGCTTATCTGGGTTTCTGAATGAGGGAATCAAGTAAAAAGAAATGAAAGTCTGATAATAAAAGAGTACACTGCCTTCAAAATAAAGTAATAAAAATGCAGTCAGTTTAATTTGGACTCTACTTCTATTACTATTTTTAAATCATTTAATCTATTTATGAACATAAGCACAACTTAAAGATATTATTTAAATTCATGGACTCCAAACCAAAATTGTATAACCTTTTTGTTAATTACAAAATTTAAAAAAATCCACAATTCCTCTTGTCAAAGATCTCCGGTACTTATTCTGGACTAAGTATGAATGGTTCTTTCTGATATTTGAGGCTATCTATTTGATATCTATCTCTGCTTAACCTGGACAATGTTATTTCCTGAGTCTACCTTTATAGGAACGCAACATTTCATTAGGACCTTTCCCCCACGCATGTTAGGTTCATTATTCCTTCTGTATTTTAGTTCAAGTGATGCTCCTGCTTCTTTGCCTCCATCCAGAGGAGCAAAAACTCCTGCAAAAAATCTAGTTTGTTAGAGATTTTATATGAGACCTACATATATGGGTCACACTCAGGTATTTGTCTCTAGCAATCCCTGTCTCTGGGAAGCTAGTGGAATCCAGTAGTCAACTAATACTAGATATTATCTACCTTCAGGTGTGGAGACAAAATTATGAGGAGAAAATAAAAATAATCCATTCGAAGTTCCTTCATAATTGAGATCACTCAGTATTTGAAATTGAAATAAAGCTCAACCTCAGTTCTCTGAGCAAGCTAAGCTCAGTATCTCTAAAAGAAAAGACTCAGGCCAAGCATGGTGGCTCACGCCTGTAATCCCAGCACTTTGGGAGGCCAAGGTGGGTGGACGACTTGAGCTCAGGAGTCTGAGATCAGCCTGGGCAGCACAGCAAAACCTGTATCTACAAAAAATACAAAAATTAGCTAGGTGAGGTGGTGTGCCCTGGTGGTCCCAGCTACTCGGGGGCTGAGGTGGGAAAAAAAATATTGGGGGTGGGGACAGAGTCTTACCCTGTCGCACAGGCCTGGAGTTAGTGGTGTGATAATAGCCCACTGCAACCTCAAACTCCTGACTGAGGGATCCTCCCTGTCAGATTCCTGAATGGCTGGGGTCTACAGGTACACACCCCTGCACTTGGCAACTTTTATTTTTTACTATTTTTTGTAGAGACAGGGTTTTGCTTTGTTGTCCAGGCTTGTCTCAAACTCCTGGGCTCAAAGTGATTTCTGCTTCAGCTTCTCAAAGTGCTGGAATTACAGATGTAAGCCACCATCCCCACCCAATACATTCTTTAAAACCACATAAGACATGAAGATTCTTCCATTCTCAGAAAAAAAATCTTAATTCAATATCTTACTATTTCACTTAAGGTACAGAAATAAATTTACAAAAAATGTTCACACTTTACATCAGGGAGTAGCTCGTAGTCCATATTCACTAAAAGAAACTCTATTCTCAGAAGTTCCTAAACACATTCTATGATACAAAAGAGGTCTACATAAGGATATGAATTTCCTTTTTCAAAACAGCATTTGTCTTAGAGAATTAGAAAACATAAAGAAAATTGAAAATATTATTCAGCAATCCCACTTCTGGGTATATATCCAGAGGAATTGAGAAAGGTGTTGAAAAGATATCTGCACTCCCATGTTCATTTCAGCATTATTCACAAAAGCCAAGATATGAGAGTAACATTAGTATTCATCAACAGGTTAATGGACAAATAAAATGCAGTATATATACATGATGAGACACTACACACCCCAAGAAAAGAAAATTCTGTCATTTATGACAAAATGGATAGACCTGGAGGACATTATAAAAGTGAAATGAGTCAGACACAGGAAGGCAAATATTGTATGATCTCACTTATATGTGAAATCTAAAAAACTCAATGTCGTAGAAACTGAGTAGAAAGGTGGTTACCAGAGACTGAGGTAGCAAGTAGAGGGATGGGGAAAGTGGAGATGTTGATGAAAGTTTACAAAGTTTCAGTCAGACTAGAGGAGTATGTTTTAGTGATCTGTTGCATTGCATGGTGACCACAGTTAATTATAATTTGTCGTATATTTCAAAATTGCTAAAAGAATACATTTTTAAAATCCTTACCACCATAAAGAAAGATAAGTTGGTGAGTTGATGAGTGTGTTAATTAGCCTGATTTAATCTTTCTACCATGTACACATAGATAAAAACATCACATTGTTTTCCATAAGTATACATAATTATTGTCAGTTAAAAATAGATAAATTTATATTAAAAGAGTTGATAAAATGTATGCATTATTGATATACTGTTATTGAATTGCAGTTATTGTCATTGCAGTTCTACTCCTGAGTAGAATAAGGCTCAGTGAGTTTAAAGTAGTTTGTCTAATTTCATACAAGTCTCGAAGTTAAGACTTGGACCCATCCAAATTAAATCATGGCTTTCATAAAAATTTATAAATTAAAACATATGTTAGAAGATATCTTGTTTAGATTCTTGTCTTGATATCAAAATGAGAAATGAACTCAATGAGGTGAAAATTATATCAAAGCCCTGACATTCATTTCTATGGTCCAGAAATCCATGGGATCCCTGGAGATTTTATGGACATAGTTCCACATTTTCAGGTATCTTTACAGTAGCACCCCACTCCTGGTACCAATTTACTGTATTAGTCTGTTATCATACTGCTAATAAAGACTTACCCAAGACTGGGTAATTTATTAAGTAAAGAGGTTTAATTGACTCACAGTTGCACATGGTTGGGGAGGCCTCACAATTATGGCAGAAGGTGAAGGAGGATCAAAGTCATGTTTTACATGGTGGTAGGCAAGAAAGCATGTGCAGAGGGGAACTCCCCTTTACAAAACCATTAGATCTCATAAGACTTATTCACTATCACGAATACAGCACGGGAAAGACCTACCCCCATAATTTGATTACCTCCCACTGGGTCCCTCCCATGACATGTGGGAATTACAGGAACTACAACTTATGTTTTAAAGGGAAGCAGAGCATAAAAGTTCAGAAAATTTGCAGATGGAGATTCAAGATAAGTTTTGGGTGGGGATATAGCCAAACCATATCATTTCACCCTGACCCCTCCGAAATCTCATGTTCTTAGATTTCAAAACCAATCATGCCTTCCCAACAGCCTCCCAAAGTCTTAACTCATTTCAACATTAACTCAAAAGCCCACAGTCTGAAATCTCATCTAAAACAAGGTAAGTTCTTTGCATCTCTGATCCTGTAAAATCAAAAGCAAGTTAGTTATGTCCTATATACAATGGGGTTATAGGCGTTGGGTAAATACAACCATTCCAAATGAGAGAAATTGGCCAAAATGAAGGGACTATAGGACCCATGCAAGTCCAATATCCAGTGGAGCAGACAAACCTTAAAGCTCCGAAATGATCTCTTTTGATTCCATGTCTTATGTCCAGGTCACACTGATGCAAAAGCTGGGTTCCCATGGTCTTGGACATCTCTGCCTCTGTGCTTTGCATGGTACAGTGCCCCCTGCCCTGACCCCCCTCTTCTGGCTGCTTTCATGGGCTGGTGCTCTCTGCAGTTTTTCTGGCACACAGTGCAAACTGTCAGTGAATCTACCATTACGGGGTCTGGAGGACAGTGGCCTTCCTCTCACAGCTCCACTAGGCAATACCCTAGTGGGGTCTGTGTGGAGGCTCTGAACCCACATTTCTCTTCTGCACTGCCCTAGCAGAGGTTCTCCATGAAGCCTCCACCCCTGTAGCAAACTTCTGCCTGGACATACAGGCATTTCCATACATCCTGTGAAATCTAGGCAGAGGTTCCCAAACCTCAGTTCTTGACTTCTGTGCACCCACAGGCTCAACACCATATGGATTCTGCCAGGACTTGGAGCTTGTACCCTCTGAAGCCACAGCTCAAACTGTACCTTGGTTCCTTTTAGCCATAGCTGGAGCAGCTGGGATGCAGGGCACCAAGTCCTCAGGCTGCACAGAGCAGGGGGCCCTGGCCCTGGGCGACAAAACCATTTTTTCCTTCTAGGTCTCTAAGCCTGCGATCCTAGAACTGCCAACAAGGTCTCTGACATGGCCTGGAGACATTTTCTCCCTTGTCTTGGTGATTAATATTTGGCTCCTCACTACTTATGCAAATTTCTACAGCCAGCTTGAATTTCTCCTCACAAAAATGCCTTTGTCTTTTCTATCACATTGTCAGGCTGCAAATTTTTTGAACTTTTATGCTCTGTTTCCCTTTTAAACATAAGTTCCAATCTCAAACCATATCTTTGTGAATACGCAAAACGGAATGCTTTTAACAGCACCAAAGTCACCTCTTGAATGCTTTGCTGCTTAGAAATTTATTCTGCCAGATACCCTAAATCATTGCTCTGAGGTAAAATTTCTGCAGATCTCTAGGATAGGAGCAAAATGCTACCAGTCTCTTTGCTAAAATGCAGCAAGAGTCATGTTTATTCCAGTTCCCAACAAGTTTCTCATCTCAATCTGAGATGGTCAGCATTTGGTCTAAGCCATTCAACAAGTCTCTAGGAAGTTTCAAACTTTTCCCCATTTTTCTGTCTTCTGAGCCCTCAAAACTGTTTAAATCTCTGCCTGCTGCCCAGTTCCAAACTTGCTTCCACATTTTTGGGCATCTTTACAGCAGCACCCCACTCCAAGTACCAATTTATTGTATTAGTCTGTTCTCATGCTGGGAATAAAGACATAGCTGAGGCTGGGTAATTCATAAAGAAAAGAGGTTTAATTGGCTCACAGTTCCATATGGCTGGGGAGTCCTCACAATTATGGCAGAAGGTAAAGGAGGAACAAATTTACATCTTACATGGCAGCAGGCAAGAGAGCATGTGCAGGGGATCTCCCCTTATAAAACCATCAGATCTCGTGAAACTTATTCAGTATCAGGGAACAGTACAGGAAAGACCTGCTGCCATGATTCATTTACCTCCTACTAGGTCCCTTCCACAACCCATGGGAATTATGGGAGCTAAAATTCAAGATGAGATTTGGTTGGGGTCACAGCGAAGCCATATCAGTACTTTATTAGTTTTTGGACCTCACGGTTTTTGTAACACGAAGACATTTTCATTTATCTTGTAGATAACTGTGAGCAAAGTCTTTGAAAATTTCAAAATATGTGAGTACAATGATGAAAGCAATTTGGAGGAAAATAAATCTGGCAGTGGAGTGTAGAGTGCATTAGAGGAAGAAGAGCCTGAAAGGTTACACTTAGAAGTCTGTAGTACAATTGATTTGAGGCTAAAATAACAAATGTGATTTCAGATCTGTTGAATTTAAAATCAGGGTGGGATCTTCAGATAAAAAAAAGTTCTATCAATTTGTAGAGATGAAATTGGATTGTACTTTTGGGAGTGAGGTAATAGCTGAGTTCATGGAAATAAATCATTTCAGAGGAAAAAATATTGAAAGACAAAATAAGAAAACATTAGGAACCACATACAGAGGTAGGTGTGAGGAGTAGATTAGTGTTTGCTGAACTGCAATATATGCCAGCATTTTGGCTAAGAAATTTAAATATGTGTCTACTTGCTATCCCAATTGCACTGTAAATTATGTATCATCATAGTCCTACTCCTGAGAAGAATAATGCTCAGAGACTTTACAGTACTTTGCCTAAGTTCACACAAGTCTTGGAGTTAGGATTTGGATCCATACCTGTCAAACTTCAAAGTTCATGCCCTTTTCATTACCTCATCAAAACAGATGGAGGCAGGACATCAGAGAAGGAAGCCCATAGGGAATACGGGAAGTAACCACATCAGTATTTTCATCTACTACATTGCCAGCACATAAAAAGTGGTTGAAAATATTTGTTGAATGGCTAAATAATAATAAACTATCACTTACTGAAGCTGTTATCAATGCCATGGGACAAATATTCACTGTTTTAGATTCATTATTCCATTTAATCTCTTAAACACCCTGAACAAGACATGACAGTACAGTGTTCTCATTATCACCCAGAATTCAAGCCAAGTTTTATCTGTCTACATATTTGGGTTTTTAACCTCTACACTATATTGAGAAAATTGATCAATATTAAGTTAAAGGCCACTGATCATTCTTATGAGAAGAGATTATTGGTGACAAAAATTAGAATTTTAAGTCTGTAGAACAAATTTATGACAGGAGTGTGACACAAATTTATCTATGGAACAAACCGTCACATGTATCCCCAAATCTAAAGTAAAAGTTAAACAAAAATAGGATTTTATTTTATAGGCTATACACACAGAAAACAAAGAGAAAAAATGGGACAAATTTGGAAGAGAAAGACAATATAGAAAATGTTTGCTAGAAGGATAAAGAAGATCCATGCTGACATATGTATATATGTGCATGTGTGTCTGTGTGTGGGGGAGTGTGTTTGACTGAGCTTATAGAAAATCAAACAATAATTTGTTGTTAGAAACCAAACACACCAAGAACAATTGGTGACTGTGGTGGTGGAGTCTGTTTCAATGGAGGTAAGAAAGCATAAGGAGAAGAGTCAGTTAGAAGGGTTACTCAAATTAAACAAACAAACAAAACCAAAAACAGTTTTTTCACTGAATGTGCAAGAAAAGTTTAGAGTGAGTTGAAATAGAAACAACTCAAAACAGGAAGACAAAAAAAAAAAAAAAAGAAAAAGAAAAAAGGAGCTCACAATGCTGAGGAAATTATGCAGAATAGTTATCCCTGGTGCTACATTTTTGTATATGGAAAAACAATTCGGCAGGTCCTCGTCGAATGGCATGCTGCCGTTAGATGAGATTAGCTCTTAGGGTTTAAAGGTTTATGTGAGCTATATCTACACCCACTCATAGATAGAGAATGCTTTTACCCACTCGGGTACAGGGAGTCATAATGTTCAGACACTCAGAGCCCAAAAGAGGAAGAAATGGATTAAATGTAGTTTTTAAATTAGATGGTTTACTTTCAAGCGAATTAACATTTAATGACCTGATAGTTTAGTAGCTCATCATGAGAAATCTGAAAACAAGAAAAAACTTGGAATTCTCTGAATATTTCTAACTCATTTTGTATTTTTATTTCTAATAGATTATATAATTTTTGTTTAATGTCTTATGAACACTCTTAAATTAGTTTAATATTATAGTCTCTGGGGACTTCTAGAATAGTACCATGAAACCCTCAGCAAATCCTTTCCCAAAGGGCAATGACATAACTGGAAAAATTGTTGAAACAACAATTTTAGGACTTTAGAAATTGGCCAAGAGCAGACGCCAAATTTCTAAGCATTTATTCGAGAAAACTACTAAAACTAAACAAGAATAATGGGAATCTACGGCCTTTTAGCTTGCTCTCATTCTCCTCTATTATCTGCACTCTGAAAAGGTAGTTCTACTAGGGTGAGGCAGGCTGGGAAAAACAAGGAACCTTGCTAATGGAGGCGGCTGACAATAGCAATGTCGGTTGCAAACAATCATGGAAGGACAACGTTGCAACTCTCTGTAAGTTGGAATACTGATTCATGGAAGGACAATGTTGTAGCTCTCTTTAAGTTGGAATACTGATTCATGGAAGGCCAATGTTGCAACTCTCTTAGTTTAGAATACTGATTGGGGCAATGAAAATACTAGCAGAACAATCAGAAATTTAATAGGAAGATACAGATAAAGTTTCTACATATCCCTGGTGGCTGAAAGGCTACACGTATTTACAAGGCTCCATACACACTCAGAAGAGACTGAAGAAAGCCTTAGGCATCTACTCTTCCCTGGCTGAATGTAAGGCCTTGCACACACAGAAAGTAAAAGGAGCTGGGGGAAACTTATTAACTGTTTGAATTTAACTCACACTTAGATACACCAGAAAAGTGCAGAACTTTATTGGTTCAAGGCACTTAAACACGATGTCTGAATTATTATTGTTTGATCACTAAGCTATTCTGTTATAGACATGGCTCCTAGGCAGCCAGATTTAAAAATAAAAACAACAACAACAACAAAAAATTAAAAAAACAAAACACCCACTAGAGACATCAGCAGCTGCCAAGTATGGGGAAGATAGATTCTAGAATTAATTTTGGAAAGTTACTAAACAAACAAATAGCAACAGCAACAGCTACTGTGGAGGCGGGGGGTGGGGGGGATGGATCACAATACAGAGTTGCTATGATACATTATGTAAAATATCCAGTTTTCAACAAGACATGAAGAAGCAAGAGCAACGTGTGAATGCATACATCACACTTTGGGGATTTCAATGGAAATTGTCTCCGCTGAGGTGGAAAAGAGAGGGAGAAGACTCAAATGTTGGAGCTAATAGACAGACTTCAGAGCAGCTATTAAAAATATGCTTTAAAGACTTGGGAGAACACATTTAAAGAATTAAAGGAAAGTATAATAACAGTGACTCAGTCAATATAAAATATTTCTAAAAAAAGATAAGTGTATTTCATAATAAAATAGAACCAAAGAAAGAAAAAGTTACCAGAGGTGCTTAACAGCAGATTTGTTCTGGTAGAAGGAAGAATCAATGAAGCTGAAGATACATCAATATAGATTATCCAATCTGAAGAACAGAAGGAAAAAGAATGAAGAAAAATGAATGGAGCCTCAGAAACCTTTGCCACTCACCAAAGCATTCCAATTTATATGTGATGGGAGTCCCAGACAGAGAAGATAAAAAGGGAGAGAAAAGTCTTTGAAGAAATAACAGCCTAATTTTTCTCAAGTTGGATGGAAAGCTATTTATCTACACATTCAAGAATTGCAACAAACCCAAGTAGGCTAATTGCAAAAAAAAAAAAAAAAAAAAAAAAGAAACAAACAAACCAAAACACCTGGACTAGACACATCATAGTTAAACTGTTGCAAGACAGAGAGAAAATATTGAAAGCAGTGAGAGAAAAGCAATTCATCACATGTGAGGAAACCACAATAAGATTAAAGGTGATCTTTTATGAGAGATAATAGAGGTTAAAAGGTGGCAGGATGACATATTTAAAATACCGAGGGGAAAAACATCTGTCAATGAATAATTTTATGCCCAGCAAAATTTTACTTCAAAAACAGAGGTGAAATAAAAACATTGCCAGTTATACAAAGACTGGGCATTTGTTGTTAGCAGACCTGCCTCAAAGAAATGCTAAAGAAAGATATTCAGGAAGAATAGAAATGACGCTCAATAGATAATACCTTTAATCTACATGAAAAAATAAAGAACAATGGAAAAGGTAAGTAAATGTAAAGGAAAAAATATTTTTCTCCTTTCTTCTCTTAACTGATTTAAAGAATAATTGCATAAAACAATATTACAAAGTGGTTTCAACACATACAACTGTAGTATCTATGACAATAACATCACAAAGAAGAGTGGTGGGAATGGAGCTATACCGGAGCAAAGTTTGTATATGTCACTGGAATTAAGTTAGCATTAATGTGAAGTAGTGATAAGTAAATATGCATATTATAATCCCTAGAGGAATCATCAAGAAAATAACTAAAACAAATCATAAAAATTCAACAAAGGAATTAAAATGTTACACTAAAAATATGTATCTAGCACAAAAGAGGCAGTTAAAGAGGAGCAGGGGAACAGAAAAGACAGGAGACATAAGGCAAATAAATGGCAAAAGGATTAATAGGCATTAATTATGCCTATTAATAATCAGGGATAATTAATTATTAATTAATTATTAAGGGAGGGGGCAGAGAGAACAATGCTTCAGGCAATGTGGAAAGATCAGAGATGAAAGAGTGTGCTACCTTTTGGCAATTAAAGGCAGCAGACCCTTCTCCATGGGCCTTAATGTGTCTTCTGATCAACTAGTATTTGGTGCCTTAAGATGGGCCTAACCAAAGGGTATGCAAAATTTACTTACTTTATGAAGGTCATCAAACTGAATATTGATTGGATAATGAATGAAGAGAGCAGGGGACAGATGGCTTTCTTATTTTAATCACTGTACTTATTATATACATTCAATGAAACAGCTGACCATATATTTCTCAAAAGTGTCTCCATCAGAGTGGGTACTCACTAAACTCAATGATTATTTCTTCCTTAGGGATAATGGACATATAAAAAGCATCACTGATAAAAACATTTCTCTCAGGGCTGTCCCCTTGCTCAGGCCAAAAGCAAGAACCGTGGTAGTTTGCTCTAATGGTTCTGGATACATAGAGACTAGCAATTTTCATAGCAACTTGGGTGAGCTGACAATACTGTTGTTTGAGGAAATATTACCTCTGTGACAATAATAGAGAACACATCTTTCCTCAAATCAGTTTGTCACTTCTTTTACTTTTGTCATAATGATAAAAGATACCTTTTCTGCACCAAAAATGCTAATCTGCATCTTGTATTAAATATAAGCTACTCACCTGTCCATGTTATTTATTATAACATACCACGGATGTGAAGTGGGCAAACTTATTGCTGGTATTTAGTACAAAAGTGGTTGCTGATTTACTACAATTGGAGTCCTTGCAACTTCACTAATATTACTGGTGGTGGAAAGCAGCATGACTGTTAGTGGCCCACTTTTTCCCTTGACATTGGCAGTTCTTTTCTCATTCCTTTGCTTGATGACACTGCAGTATAGGTGGTGTCAGCATCATTGCCACACAGAGATTCTTTTTACATAGCTACTCTGAATGCAGCAGGAAAGGCCTGTTCACTACAAACTGCTGAAATAGTTTGTAAGGGTGCCCCCCAAAAGGCTAAAACCATGGTCTTGCCATAACATGTTCTACTGTTACCAACTTAATCCTTGAAAGTATTTCTTCTCTTGGTTTCTGTAATATTACTCCATTTCATTCTACCTCTGAAAATTCCTTTTCAATTCTCTTATTCTGACTGATCCTTCCATATCAATACTTCTCAGGTTTGTGCCCTAAGACCACTTTCCTATCATTATATTTATTTTCCCCCAGGGATGAGTCATTCCCATTAACATGTTGTGGGCTGTTGACCTTCAAATCCCTATCTTCAATTCCAGATTTCTTAAACCCCAGACTCATATCTAACTACTTTTAGAACATTTCAAACTTGGGTGTCCTATAGGAACTTCATATACAAATGTTAAAATGAGAACTCACTCCTTCTAAATCTCTAACTTCTGATTAATAGTTCCTTTCAGCTTAAACAATGCTGGTTTCCTGAGATTTACACAGAATAAATCCCAAACACCCAGAATAACACACAAGAGCCTCCAGATCAAGCTCATCACCCATTTCTACTGGATGGACTTCTTCAGTTCTTCCTTACCTTTATTCTTCTGTTATAAAGAGGTAGTTTTGTCTTTGTAACAGTCCTCTTTGGACCCTCATTTCTTCATTCATTCAGCCAGGTATATTCCTATAATTTTTTCTAGTTCTGCTCAAACACATCATTCTGTTGCTTTCTTCCTCCATTATTAACTGTTCTCCATGATGCCTTATACCTTTACATCTCATTTTCTAAAAGCACCAACAATTTGTTTATTCAGGTCTATCTAAAAAATTTATTTTGTGCAGGGACCATGTCTTATTCACATTTCAAAATCTTAGAATCTAGCAAAGAGTTGTGTAGAACAGATGCAAAATAATTTTTTGCTGCATGGATAATTGACTTCTGTGTGGTTTTATAATGTACAGTAATATTTTGTTACTCTTGCCAATCATCAAGGATTCTAGGATATTTTATACTATATGGATAATATTATCATAGTTTCTTTTCCTATAATCTTTTTAGAATCCCATACCAAGCAAGAAAAGTTATTGATTTCATTTTATATTGCAGCTGATGAAACATAGGCATATAAACTATATAAATTATAATTCAAACAATAAGCCTCTAATTTATATTATGCCCATTTGAAGAGGGAAGAAATTTATATGCTTCCACTCCTTTTCCATTTTCCTGAAATTGCTTAGAAAAGGTGTCATAGAAAAGGTGTCAGTTATATTCCTAGGTTGGCAAGACAGTTATTGTCTTACTGATTAACATTCTATTCTTTCAAGTTGATGGTACATGTATGTATGCTTGTGTATGCGTGAGCACACGCACACACACACACCCTACCCCTGGAGAAAAGCAGATAAAGGAACTTTTAAATTTTTATACTTGTTAAAGTTCAATAAAAATACAAAACAGAGACTAATCACTGGAAAGATAATCTATTGTCCCCTCATTCCTCCAAGTGGAAAGAGTACAGTCTTAACATACTTATCTAATATATTCGAGTGTTTCACAACTCTTGTAACATTCTTCCAAACATTAATTACAGTTTTTTTTTTCTGTTACATAGTATGCTATTCCCATCCTGCTACTAAGGAAAACAACCCACATTATTCACATTATATACCTAAAATCTGTTAGGTCCAATTAGTCTTCTCCAGGCTATAGAACTTCACTTGAGATGTCTTTCTGTTTAGGGATTACTTTCTAGTCTTTACATGCTTTTTTGGTTCACCTTAGAACCATCTTTAGATAATATGAAAAGAAATCAGATCTGATATTCTAATAAATCTCTAGCTTATATTGACTAAATCAGGAAGCTACATTAAGATGCTATTTGCAATATTCCAACTACTCAGAGTCATCCTACCTATCCCTCCAAGCACTCGGTTTGGCTTTGGTCACTTTTCGCTTTGAAAGCTTTCCTTTCTATTAGAAATTAAACCACATGCAAGACAGGAAAGCTTCACTCCCCTTTGAAACATACGTTTACTGCTTCAGAGTACATAAAACTACATTCTAGACTATGAGTTTTTTTCCTGCTGTTTGAGCAGACACTTCTGCTCCTAGTTGGCCTGAAAACCCTAGTGTGAACTATGAATGAAAATAATTCAATCAGGTGGACACATATCTTGACAAGAATATTTTTTATTATTGAAAAATACACAAAGGTGAAAGGTTGCTGAGCAGCTGATTTTCCATAGTACAACAGAGTATTATAAGAAAGAGGGAAATGTATCTGTTATATATGGCAGTTTACATTTCTAAGGCATTTAGGCTTAAGAGCACTAAGTCTTGCACACCAAGGTGCATTGTCTTGAGTTTAAATATACTGAGGCACACGAGGCAGGCAAAGAATTCAAAACTATACATTAAAAACTTGTTCATGCATTTGTGTCTTAGGATTTTATTCCCTACCCTCCTCATTCATTTTTTTTCCACATGAGTTTTGGAGTTGTTCATAGAACACTGGAAATAATCGACTCTTCAAGAGTTTGTTTACAATGACAACACCAATGGGACAAACCTAACAGAACTACTTCACAGATACGTTCTGTCTCTTACCAAAATGAGGCTCCAGTAAGAAAAACACTGATTTGCAAAGGCACAGTGGAGACAGGTTTAATGCATTAAATATAACATGAATCATTCACAATAACAAGTTTCGTGTTTCAGGGAACTTTTGTTAATACAACACAGTTGGTCACACAAAATACAAATGCTTCTGTTGATTTGTCTTGGCAACTCAGATACATCAACAGTGCTAACAGTTTAACAGCTTTGTTCTCATCTGACAGAAAATAATGGCAGTTCTGCAAGGCAAATGTTAAACCTGACCGTATGTATTTATTAGTTCCACAGTGTTTTGACAGATTATAGAAGATGGAACTCAGAGGAAGCTGACACGCTCACCGAGGGCTTTCATTTCTGTTTCTTCAGTCTCAGGACTGTCACTGTGGCTAGCACTTGGATTGATCAGGTGTGTGGGGTACTGCAGCCCCTGCTCGCCTGCGTACTGCTCCCACCTCAGGTCATCGCTTTCATGGGTGATATAGCGCTCCCCGATTTTGCATTCCAGCTCTCGCAAATCTAACCAGGTCTGATAGTCCTGAAGAGGAAATTCCAAAATATTACCATAGAGATCATTATGACTCAACATGCTGTGTCATATGATGTCAGTTTCTGCAATCTATGAGTTACCCTTTTCTTTCCACTGTAACAGCGCTGAATCTTTCATCACGCATCCTCAAGCGACAGCGTCGGCACCAAAGCCATCCTATTTGCCTAACCTTTGCAAATACATACTGTTTATAGGATACCATGGATCAAAGAGTGGGCAATTAATGTTTGTAGTCAAGCAACCAGGAATGTCGGTATTCCTTTGAAATGTAATGCCTACAAATAATCCTTCAGTATTTCAGAGTATTAGTTTTCTAAACTTTAAATTCAATGTGAAAATAATAAATATTTACGTGAACAGAAGCACATGCATATACTTCGTATTTGCCATGCATTTGTTCCATACATAATAACCTAGCATTTAAAAATATAGCTTCTAAATGAGTACAGTGCATGACCAGATGGGCATCTATGTGTACATTTATCAGGATTACACATACAGATGCTTTTGAAATCTGGTCGTCTGAGGTCTGTTATGATCCTTGGTTTATTTATTTATATTTGGTTTTGCCTTTTGGTTTTGGGTTGTGTATGTGTATGTGTGCATGTATCTCCTCTATCAAATTATCCTGGTAGAGAAAAATGTTTAGAAACACTAAACTGTTATTAAATCCTATGAAGTTGCATGCATTTGAGCAAATAAATTGATATTAGAATAATCACACCTTAAAAATTATTGCAAAAGATTTCTAAATATCAAAATCCTATAAATATTTAGAAGCTCATTCAACTAAGAAAACTCAATGATTGTTGTTTACCTGTAGCCAAGGGTGGCTCAAGGTCTTATCCACACTGTAGCGCTTTCTCATTTTTACTTGCAGCAAATTGTTGATAAGATCAATGGCTGAAAAAAATTATCAGTAAAAATAGATGACAAATCTGTAACATATGCCTAATTCATTTATAGTTTATTTCACATCTGCTATTTCACACAGTTAAATGCAGCATAGTGACAAGGCACTAGAATAACAAAAAAAAATCCTCTTAAGAACACTAAAACCTTGGCCTTGGCTTTCATTTATTTTGGATACTAAAAAAAAAAAAAAAAAAAAAAAAAAAAAAAAAGAAGTTAGAAGTAATTATGGAACAGTATGATATGAATTTCAATTGGTCTACTAACACTTTATTTCAGAAATTTTGTTTATATATACATCATTTAAACACGTCTTACAATATGGGCAGGATAAAACTAATATTCAAGATAAAGCATTTACTAATTTTGTGATAAAACATGCTGAATGTTTGAATACACACAGTGGTTCACACAGTATTGAATTAATGACAGACATCTGAACATCATATTTGTATGGAAAAAATACATCATAACACGGGTAATATGGATCATATCTCATGATAAACTTGGAGCCTGAAAATCAACAACCCAAGAAGAAAACACTTTAATTGCTTTCACTTTGCTTTTGCTTTAAAAAATAACCAATCTATTGTAACTGTATCAGCCTTCATAGACTTTCTAGAGGAAGACAGGAAAGAAGTCTATTTAACAAGAAATGTTCTCTGAGGGGTTAGAACCACAGTCCCTCCGGCCTAGTACTCTACTTGTGATTGGGGGTGTCTGTGAGTGTAATTTACGAAGAAAAAGTAATACTCATAATTATCTAGTCTGAAAATCATCCTAGTTACCCACAGTATCACGCAATGGAGTTCTCACTCTCCTTTTCTGGACATTACATTTTCAGTATATGTCATTAATAGTTCATTATTTACTGAAGTCATTCCCTTACACTTCTCATTCTTGTAATAACTTCCATGTTTCTTTTTTTGAATTTTAGTATTTTCTTCCCAAAAAGAGCTTAGTGAAATCTGCCAACCTAATGGAAGCATTTGTATTTCAAAGAGTTAATTTTCGCCCTTAACCTACCCTAGGCATTATGTCTGAAAGATGGCTCTTCCTACCAAAAATCTTAATCAAACAGGCAGCTGATAAACAAAAATGAAAATTAACTCCTCATCTTCCCCAATCACCAAGTCTTGAATAGGCAGCTTTGAATCCACTTTTCGGTGTGCATCAACCTGTATGGACCTGAAGATACAGACTGTCACATGAGACGAGAGGGACAAAGAATGCTTCCTTCAATCAGAATCCTTCCCAGTGTCAGGAAAAGAAAAGTGACTTCTACAGTCTTTTGGTAATTGAGAATCATATCTCTATGGTGCTACTACTCCAAGTATTTGCTTGCCCCGAAGGGCTGTAGAGTCAAATACCAAACAATTATTTGGAGAAACGAAATGCAACAACATACATTTAACTGTTGCCTATGCAACTAGGATACATGAGGAAATACAGTACTTAGTACATTTTCATATTCCAAGCATGTGTTCTCAGAGAGCTTTTGAACGCATAGTTCTCTCTGTGAACTGCGTATAGGGCATGTGCTTTAAAATATCCATTCACATGATTTACTCACTGGTGAGTAAAGTGCACCTTCCATTCTTGCTGCTGTGAAACCACACGGCAAAAATGGAGGCCAAGGAGTGAAGGGAGAGCTTATGTGCTATTGCAAGCATGCTGCAGCATTACACTGCCCCAGACACTGCAGGGAATACATTCATGATGTTAATTCACTCATTCTGTTCTGAATTCTATAATTAGAAAGGCAGGAGTACAGTAACTCAACAAAAGGTCTGGTTTGTGCCCAAACGGGCCCCAACAGCGAACCACACTGCATAATGGGGAGGGAAGTACTATCAGAGGGGAAACGAGAAGTGTCTGAAGGGAATGGAATAAGTGAAAATGAAAAAATTGTTCTGCTGAATGAAGCATACAATCATTAGTCTGACTACGCCACAGTACCCAACCCAAGTGACCTCAATAAGCACAACAAGGCAATGACAAGTACCTCCAAGAGAAAATGGTTAAGGATATAAGGAGAGAATTAGAGGAGATACGTGTGTGTACAAATAAATGTGTATGTGTGTATACATTATTTTGTGGCTTTTGGAAGCACACAACAGAAATAATGAACTATTAAATGTTAGCACCTGTAGCTAAATGTTGGGACCATGGTGTTAGTGAGAAAATAGGTCCATCATTTGTAGATGAGAATTCTGTTCTACTTGTTACTTTTCTGGAACTCTTAAAACATCCTTTTTATTAATCAAGTTGTATACAATCCAGCATTAACTATACCATCCAAAATGCATTTTGCTAAACATTTTTGAACACAGTCTAGAGGTTTTTTTTCCTTCCAATATTCTCTTTACTGGCCATGTCTACATTGCTACAATATTCATGTAATAAAATTGTCTCACATGTGAGACAAAATTGTCTCACATTATGTATGTATAAATCATTCATTTAACTCTTCATTCACCAAATCTTCCTTAATTCTTGTTGGCAATTATTTATGAAATAAAAAGTTAATGATCAAGCCCTGGCCCTGAAAAGCTCACAATCTAGTTACAAAGGCACGTGCATGCCCCTCCCCAGACCACAGATTATATCATGACACAACACACCATTTTGAATATCTGACCTTTAATTAATATCCTACTCAAAGCAAAACAAAAAAAAAGTGTTTTTATAACCTACTGTCATTAGTCCTATTTATGTTTTAGATGCAATGGAGAACTTTATTCTATATGACAATTCTTTACATCTTTGGAGATGGTGACTCATTCCCCTTCATCTCACCTCTATAGTTCCTTCAGATCTTTAGCCTCCTTAGTCCTCCTGTAACCTCGATTTTAATATTCACTAGCTTTACTCAATGTCCCTGTTAAAATTCAGTAATCATCACTGACCAACATTTTCCTCATTAATGGCCAATTTGATTTATACACAAATATATTATTCATATAGCTTAGGATTCAAGGGTTTTCATTCTTTTAAAAAAAATTACATTCATATTCTTATTTAGTCCGTATAACAACCCCCTGAAAGTAGTTATAATTTTAATCTCCATTTTATATAAAAGGAAAACCTGAAGCTTCAAAAGGCCATGTGACTTGGTTAAAGTCAGACAGCTCCTTGGCAATAGAGCTGAATTTGAAACCCGGGGGGAATGGACTTCAAAGCCTGTGCTCTTAAACACTACGGCAGACTGCAGCCATATTATACCATTAACGCATCATTGTAAGTGGATAACAATCTCAAAACTTAACTAATTTTTTTTGTTTTTACAGTCATGATAAATTCTTAGTTATGTTTCCACCATACTTTTATGTGCTTGAATGCAAGGATGTGTGTATATGTGTATGTGCATCTCTGAGACCATAGCTCTGAATGTGATGACACCCTTGTATCGTTAATTCTCCTAGCTTTCTGTCACGTCCACACCGAGTAAGCCCATCTGCTATGTATTAATATAATTATTAAAACTTTTTTCAGGATAAGGCTTAAACATAGGGCTTTCTGACTCTATCACAAAAACGCATTACCAACTGCCAGGCCTATTAATTATTCTCTGAGCAAGCCTTAAAAGCAGGCAATGCTTCCTCCTAGAAGTATTCCTATGTAGTTCATATTTACCATCTTCTCCAAAGGCTATTTCAGGCAATTTTTTTTCCCAAATGCTTTATCATTGAGACACATCGGTTCTTGGTAAGACTCATTCTACCAATCTGGTAATCCTACTTAAAAAAAAGTGCAGTCATTCTGGAATAATACATTTTAAGTAAATTAACACTGACAAATACTGACTTTCAGTCATTTCTTTCTAAGGGCCAAGATTTGCTTTCTAAATATTTGCAAATCATCTATTTAATCATTCATTAATTCTAGAATTTTGTCAAGGATAAATACTAAGCTTCTTGTTGAATAATTTCAGAATCCATTCTTTCCCCCTTTTAGAAATTCTACTTGTCTTAAATACCTTGGTATCTCTCTCATTTTGTCTATGATTTATTAAACATTACCATGGCTCTAAGAGCACATCTGTTAGTTTCTTCAATATGCAGTGTGTCCAGCTCTGAACGTTTACCCATCTCATAGCTGCTACTGAGTGCATTTTTGTGATACTTTCATTTCCCATAGGTGCCAGCTCCCAGCAGAGACTGTCATGTGTAATTTATCAAGGATAAAGACACTAAGACAAGGGAAAGGGGAAGCCAGTAGTAAAGGAGCAGTCAGTCTAGTAAAGCTGGAGAAGTCACAGCAGTCCCAGAAGAGAGCCAACAATGAGGGGAAAAAAGCCCAATGGGGGTCTGGAGTCCAGTTCCAAAACTAAAATCAAAATTCAGAATTTAGATCTAGAGTGAATGTAGTAGGACATGCCTTTGGAACTGCAGGAGAGTAGGGGAGAGGGACAATGGGAGTGACAGATACAAAACTGGGCCATTCTATCAATTCCTCTCAAAAACAAAGTAAAGGAGAAAGGGAACACGGTGTGGCTACGGGAGAGAGGGAAGTAAGGAGTGGAGCAGAATGAAATGTCATAATCTGGCACAGCTGCAGATTAGGATGCTGGTGCCCAAGTGGGGAAGGGTAGCGAAATGCTGAAACTCCAGTTACCTGTATCTCCACAAGGAGCTGGGTCCGTCAGGAATCTGGAGCCCTATGCAAAAGAGACACTTGGGGAAGAATGTCTCAGAAATTCTTGGTACCCTGTACCTCCTTCTATAAAAACAGCAACAGGACTATATCCAAATACCTAGGTTTCTTGGGGTAAGATGTACTGCAACACAGTGCGGTCTTTTGGTGGTTTCAGGCAATAAACAGATGACGTTTAAATAGCAGAGATGGAACAAGGGCCAAAGCAGTAGGGGAAATGAGAATCCTTTATTCTCTTGGGTTCCCTGTATCTTCTTCCCCTACTATTTTCTCAGTTTGAATACCCCCAACCTCCCACCACTTTGTTCCTGAAGGACACAGGAGTAAAACAGGCAGTGGCTAGTTCATCATTCTTTTTGCAGTAAACATGACACCAACCTTTTTGAAGAGCAGTATAATTATTTTCTGATTATAACTGCTCATTTATTCTGGGGGGTGAGTCTTTCCAACATTATTCTGAGAATTTTACTATCTTTATTCATGCTTAAGCTCAATCCTCTCCTTCCATCTTTTTAATACCTTGTCTTATCTAAAGTTTCTTAAATAGCCACATCCGGGCATGTGGGAAGTCCTTTTTTTTACTCTTCTTATGGAAAAATTTTAAACAATTGTATGGTGTAAATTTCCATTTAAAAATTTTCTCCTCATGAGCAGAGTTTTGTGCTTTATAAAATGTCTCTAGCCATAGATTCACAATAATGTTCCCTACAAATTATAAAAAAAAAAGATACCTATTTTTTGAAATCTAATGTTTCTTTTGTGCTACAATAAATTTTTGGCTAACACAGTTACTCTCCTTCTAACTTCCTGTACAGCATTTTTTCTCCTTGCCCTATCAGTTTAGAGACAAAAATGTCAGGAAAGCAAAGAGAAAATTTTATCAAACATTCTCTTTTAGCAGAATGGGACTTTCAGCAGATATTAGGATAGCTGAAGTCTGTGTAGCCTATTTGCTAGGTGCACAAGGATACCTAAACAAAGACAAAATCAAATGGTATATGCAGGTGCAGAGGGCTTTATGTTTTAAGATGAAAAGCAGCATTCCATCAGAATATGATATAGATTCCATTTTTTTCTAACAATAACAACAAAATACAGAATTATATTTGAAGTTGCACAAACTATATTGCAGTCATTCTCCATTTCAAGGCAAATACCAGTGTGTGGACACAACAGGTTCTGTGTATGCAGAAGGTAGATTTGCAGGTGTCATTGTTGTGGCTAAACTGAAAGGCATCCAAAGCTTGCAGAAAACTCTACAAAAAAACTGTAACTGGACATGCTTAAATTCTTAATAGGTTCCCCAGGTCACACCTTTCAATCATGTTCCATTTCCCATTTTATTTTCTTTTATTATTTCAATACATGCCTATCTCCCCACACTCTCATCATTAGATTTTAGCTCCTTTAAGGTCACACAGATTGGGTACTCATTTTTTGCACATAAGTTTTACAAATATTTTAAGTAAAATATATTTAAACTACAATGCATTAGAAAAATGCTTGCTAGGTAGCATTTGGTAGACTGAATATATTAATTAGAAATTTAAATAGCCATTTTCTTAGCTCTAAATTTCAATACCCATATTGTATGCATATGGTTTGTATATTTTGGCTAAAAATATTTCTGGATGGTAGGGCATCAAAACTCCACAAAATACAACAGATCATAAGATCAGTGACTTCTTTTGGAAAATCAGAATGATGCTTAGAGTAACTGCCATGCAGATTATGTTTATTTTACAATGTGTATTTTTCAGGCAGGAAATCACCTGTGAAACCGCAAGGCTGATCTCTTTTGTCAAGACACAATACATTTTTCCCTGACTTCTCTCCATCCCAAATTATTCAGGTATCTTTTCAAAATAGAAACCAGATGAGAACAATCATTCTGGTGATAGAGCCATTGCCAATCAACCTTCAAGCTCTTTGCCTTTAGGCAAGTGTTTTCTTTTTCCCTTTCAATTCTGCCTCACTGCCTGTCACAGTGTAGTGCTTAGTACTTCTCTCCCTTTGGCTTGCTTCATGCTGATGGGAAGTTGTGTGTTTATTTTAAAAATCGTTTTGCAACCCTTCACATTCCAGCTCTCAACTCAGCATGCTGTTGCTCAGCAACACTAACTGGGACGCTCCTCTCAGGGACTGAAACCAGAGGCTGCCGGCAGCAAACAAGGCCACTGGAAATCATCATCTCACTCGCTCCGGAGTCAATTACTGGAATCCAATGAAGTGCAAGACCTTTAGAGACTCGAGTAGGCATCCTTCCTTTTTCAGTTCTTTCCTCTGTAGAAAGTTATTCTATCAATGGTTACTCCTTTGCTTTTCATCCAATTTCATTTCCTCCTGAAAACTGGGGATATGATCTTGGAAATCATAAATTGTTTAAACACAACCATACAGCAACCTCCAAACTGAAGCCCAATTGATTCAAACTTTAAAGAAGAAATCAAAATATATTTATATTATTCCGATCGTGTTCATATTGGACTTTGTTTCATTTTAATGAACTATGCATATGGTTTGCATAATTTGGCTAAAAATATTTCTGGATGGTAGGGCATTACAACCTTACAAAATATAACAGATCATAAGATCAGTGACTTCTTTTAGAAAATCGTAATGACGCTGACAGTAACTGCCATGCAGATTATGTTTATTTTACAATGTTTGTTTTAATGGACTGCACACTAAAATCCTTTGGGAAGTTTTATTTTTAAATACTGATACTCAAACCAAAGGTCAAGTGAAAATCTTTAGGAGAGGATATTGATATTTGTATCAGTATTTGTAGAAGTGCCTCAGGTGTGTGCAGCTAGAGTTGAGCATGACTGTGCTAAGTAGTGTTTCTCTGACTTTTACATACATATGAAAAATAGTTAAGAGATCTTAAACTGAAGATTCTGATTTGGTAGTTCTGAGGTGGGGTCTGATAGTCTGTATTTTAATGGCTACTAGGCAATCCGATATTGCTGGACTTTAGACCACATTTTGAGTAGCAAGGAACTAGAGATATGAGAATATTGATAGTGGTTAAAAACTGGCTTAATATTGCCCAAAGGGCCCCTGAATAGATGGACATAAATATACAGAAAGCTATCTAATCACAGAGGTATCTGTCCTCAGCTCCATCTTGTTCAGTATCTGGAATGAAGAGATAGAAGGGTTTAAGCATAATTTCTGCTCAGAAGTTGCCAACACGAAGAGCAAACAAGTTGGATTACACAAATAATTTCCCAATAACTACAGACTGGAGCAATGGGCCATGCTAGTAAATAACTTAAAGGAGACAATTGAAACTATGTCCTCTATTTAGGTCCTTCTCTCTCAGGCTCCTCAAAAGGACTAAGTACAGAATTGGAAAATCTGGCTTATCAAGAATATATGTAAGAATGAATTCTGGGTTCTAAATCCACAGTAAACCCAGTATGAGTTTATTTATTATACCCAAATCAAATGTTATTTTATGTTGTGCTAACAGAAATGTGTACTTTGTAATGAGGGAAGTAGTAGTTTCACTTTACTCTCTCTGTTTCGCTCTTGTTGCCCAGGCTGGAGTGCAATGGCATCTTGGCTCACCGCAATCTCTGCCTCCAAGGTTCAAGCAATTCCCCTGCCTCAGCCTCCTGAGTAGCTGGGATTACAGGCAACACACCTGGCTAATTTTGTATTTTTAGTAGAGATGGGGTTTCTCCATGTTGATCAGGCTGGTCTTGAACTCCCGACCTCAGGCGATCCGCCCACCCCGTCCTCCCAAAGTGTTATTAGAGGCGTGAGCCACCATGCCTGGCCCACTTTACTCTTAATTAGACTCATCGACCCTTAAGTCAGATCAGTCCTGAGGTTTGACTATAAGAGAACGTAGATAAAGCAGAGAGTGCTTCTGCTACAGTGAACAGGAGGGTGAATATAAAAAACTAAGTTGTGCAGGAGAAGAGAAGGCTAGGGGAGACATGATGACTGCTTTCAAACCTCTGAGATGAATCTTTATTTGGAAAGGGTTTGGGTTTGTTCTATCAGTGTGTATAAATACATGAACATTTTGTTCATTGTTTTGGGGTCAGATTAAAAAGACACTGGGCTGCTCATGAAATTGTGTATTTTCCATCACTAGAACAATTTAATAATATTCTAGATAACTACTCAGTGGGTTGGCACTTGGGAGCAGTATAGGGGTTAGATAAGATTTTATTTTGAAGCATTATTCTTTGTTGTTATGGAAGAATGCAAACTTACAGAATATTTAACCTTTGTTGGTCCTCTATTCAGACATCTCCACACATACTCAGGTGTCATATATTTCAACTAAACTATGATGTACATTCAGAAGTGAAACTTTAACTTTGTAACTGAAATATACAGGAAGTATTTCTATTTTGAATGGCAAATAAGCAGCCAATTTTGAGCATTTACAATGCCAATGTGCTTGCTAAAACCTCTGAGCAGTTTCTCTCTATAAATATCATTTGTTAGAGAAAATCTCATTAACTGTATATTACTTGCTATCAAAATAAATGATTCTTTTCCTAATGGGACATGCTTTGCAGATATTACCTTATTTGGATTTTGAAATATGTATACATAGGTATATATGTAAAAAAATCACTCTACTGGTAGATATTTTTCAAAGCATTGTATGCCTTTGGCTCATAATTGTAAAGTTCCTACTAATTGTATAAAATTAATATTCTTTTATTAAAATTAAACATAATTAATTCCAGAATCTTGAGATTGTTTAGAATGTTAAACCCCATTGGAGGTTCTGACCTCCACAAGTCACTTTATCTTATCAATTCTGATTAAATTTCCTGGCAACTAGTCAGCATTTTTAAGCAGTTCACTGGCTAGTCTCCTCGCCTCTCCTCCATGCCGTTATGTCTGACAGTGTGTTAATATGTTGACAAATCAATCTATTCATAAATATTCAGCAGGCTCGCTGGATCTGCAAGGCTCATAAACTGTTACAAACACAGTTTAATTATTAAAATGACAATTGTCTTTCTTTTGTTTCTCGTACCATTGGATTTCTGGGTCTCATCTACCCGAGCCTTATTTTCAATGGGGTTATTTTTTTGTTTTGAACAATATGTTGTGAAAGAGGGACCTACAGCTGGTTCCTTTTCATGGCAAAGTGCTACTTCCAACTTAAGTGTTTAGCGTTCTGGAACACTGTTGGATTTTGAAAACATACCATGTGGTAATGGTGCTAGGCTTTTATTTAGCTTTGCTTTGTGTTTGTACTGGCTGTATTTTTCAATCTCCAATTTCTAGAGAAAAACACACTTGTGACCAATTTTATTTGAATTTACCAAGTTGAATGGCAAAAATATTTTAAATAAAATTAAGATGCCTTGATAAATTTAGTGGTATATTATGATAGCCATTCTATGCCTTGAGATACCATGTATTCTATATTCTATAGTTGAGGATTGAGACTAATTGGAAGAATAAATTATAGCTGTGCTTATCAGGAAAAAGAAGCATAAATACTACCATGGAGGTTGCCAGAGCACACCAGTGGAAGGAACTTGCGTCGCTGTTTGCATCATCACAATCTGATAATTCTGCCTTTAGTGCACTAAAGGCACTAAAGGCAGAATTATCACATTATGATGCACTAAAGGCATTTCCTATGCCTTTGCATTAAACCTAAAGTGTGTGTGTGTGTGTGTCACCAAATGTCAAGGCTTCCTGTCTGGTCTCAATTCCTGAGAATACCGACTAACCATGTGACTCTGAAGCTGAGCAGAAACAACTCAGCAGGTGACTCGGGAATAGGTGCTTCTTCAGACTTCACCTGAGAACACAGAAAATGATCTTTTGTCTGCAGGGGTCAGGGGCTCATTGTGAGACAATTTCCGAGGCTGCCTCTGTGTTGATTACTGCCTGCTTGCCTCTCTAATGGCATATAAAGGAATATCATAACTCAGAAGGAAAAAAATTGCAACTTCTCTGGGAATCTTCATGGTCCATTACTAACCTTCCTCAAATTTACTGTGTATCTCTAATTGAACACATCAATTCAATTTGATAATGGAAATGTACTATGACTCTAACAAATGCTTTCCAATCCATCACTACAGGTCTGTCATCATTTTCCTAGTGAAATGACTTGCACTGAAGCAAATTATATCTCACTTGACCAACTTTACAATTCATATCGCTTGGTTATCTGTGTCATTTCTTTTCCTCTAAGAATAAACTCTGTGGAAAACAACAGCTATATAATCAAGTCAGCTGTAGGGAAAAATCATTTACGATGTGGTTAAAATTCTGAGCAAATAAAGGAATGTAGGAAGACAGAATTCATTTGACCTTCACACTTGACTATTCTTCTTTGTGTGGACATGATAGTTGAGTGACTGAAGATTGCATCTTTCTTCAACTGCTCAGTCACACTGCAGCGATTACAGAAAAAGAACTGTAATCCTACAGCTCCTGAGTGAATATTTACATATAAATTATTATACATTATTTATTTCAAATTTTAGACACCTTTTAGACTATGCATGGAAGAATTAGAATTCTACAAAAGGTTGTACTCTATTTACTCCATTTATCTTTCACACCATGACCTTTTATTAGTTTTTTAATGAAAGTTATTGTATGCACCTGATAAAGGATCTAAATCAGTAAGACATGTACAAAAGCAAAAACAAAAACAAAAACAAAAAACTCTTATATCTCATCATTGGACCTGCTTTCTAGAGACTACCTATTTTAAATATTTAAAATTCTTCTTCTAATTAGCTCCATACCTCTAAATAATAAATGCAGTATCTTCTATACTTGTTTCATTGACCCTAAACTAGTGCTGCTCAAAGTGATCTAGGAATCAGTGCTGGTCTGAATTGTTTGTAATCAATCAATGATGAGATAAGTATATAAAGTGAGACTATGTCTTTGGAAATTTTTATAGCTATTTAACATTGCTGTCACATTTTAAATACATTTTACAAAGTACTGGTCCATATGTTTAGAAATTGAAATAAAACTGGTCTTTATCACAGATAGTTTGAGAAGAACCACTTTGAAAAAGTGTGATTTCTTTCCATCACAGATGAATAATTTCATTCCAGTTTTTCCTATCTTATTGTTTTCCTCTTTCTCCCAAATAATTTAGATATGTTAAATTATAGTAGTGGCCACCTTTGTAACTTAGAATCGTGCCTGGCACACAGTATGGAGGATATTAGATAATCTATGTGATAGTTACTAAAAACTTTAAGCTTTGGCCGGGCGCGGTGGCTCAAGCCTGTAATCCCAGCACTTTGGGAGGCCGAGACGGGCGGATCACGAGGTCAGGAGATCGAGACCATCCTGGCTAACACGGTGAAACCCCGTCTCTACTACAAAATACAAAAAAACTAGCCGGGCGAGGTGGCGGGTGCCTGTAGTCCCAGCTACTCGGGAGGCTGAGGCAGGAGAATGGCATAAACCTGGGAGACAGAGCTTGCAGTGAGCTGAGATCCGGCCACTGTACTCCAGCCTGGGTGACAGAGCGAGACTCTGTCTCAAAAAAAAAAAAAAAATAATAATAATAATAAAAAATAAAAACTTTAAGCTTTGATGGTTAAATTTTATGTTAAATGATACACATAAACACACATAACACCACTCATTTACTTTGGCAGAATCCCATCATGAACTCGGTGGATGTGAGAGCTCTTACGGCTCTCTTCACTTCTTTGTTCTCCTTATTCCTGGTGTTGTAGAAGTTTCATTATTCATATTCTTTTGCATAATTATAGTTAACTCAGACATGCTTGGTTTACAGGTCACATAAAACTTAAAATAAATAAGCAATATGTAGAGTAAGTTATATATAACTATTAACTGATAAATTCTAGGTTATAACCCTTACCTCCTATAGCCTGTAACCCCAAATCTTTAAACCTATACCCAAAGGAGAATTTAAGTATTAAAGAGATTCTCTTTTCCTACATTCCTTTATTCCACTTATTTATTTACTTTTTGAGACCGAGTCTGGCTCTGTTGCCCAAGCTGGAGTGCAGAGGCACTTGCACCCTCTACCTCCTGGGTTCAAGTGATTCTCCTGCCTCAGCCTATCAAGTAGCTGGGACTACAGGTGCGCGCCACCACGCCTGCCTAATTTCTGTTATTTTCAGTAGAGATGGGGTTTTCATGTTGGCCAGGCTGGTCTTGAACTCCTGTCCTCAGGTGATCTGCCTGCCTTGGTCTCCCAAAGTGCTGGGATTACAGGCATGAGCTACCATGTCCAGCCCCTACAATCCTTTAATTGCTTAAAATCGTGACACATATGTTAGTTGCATCTTTATTGTACACGACTTTGTTATAAAACTTTTTGTACTTCCCTGGAGTTTATAGTTGTTTCTTCTTTATTCCTGACAAAAGATACTTGTGCTTTTTTCTGTATTCTTACTATTTTTGTGGCAATCTGTACTAGAATATATTTGACATTTTGAACAAGTTACATGTCCTGATATTATATATCTGATAAAGATGATATAGATACAAAAATATTTTAGAAATGACAGAAATTTATAAATGATTTTATAAATTTTATAATGTATCTAACTTTGAATATCAGAAACTTAATTCAAAATTGTTTTAGAGTTCTAGGTTATTTCAGGGGATCTGGGCTCTAGAGCAGCAGTTTTGAAAGGGTAGTCCATGGACCATGGACTTCTTATGCTGTCAGTACAGAACAGCAGTTTAAGGGGGTAGAGCCTGGGAACTTCCATTTTTAACTAGCTCCTCTAATTAATTGCTGGCATGCTAAAGTTAAAAAAAATGTCTGCTATAGATCTATAGCTAGGCCATGACAGGTTGTTTAAAATAAGGCATTATCAAAGAGGCTCTTTGGCAAAATTATTAGAAATCTCCTGCCTTACAAATATTCTTGTTTTGAGTAATAGCTCGTTTTTCCATTTTGAATTTTTAAGCTCCACACCCCTGCGACCTACTTCTTAAGTCATAGACTGAGTCTTGCTTGCAATTTTCTGAGGTTTTTAGCACTGTCTGGGATTTACCCTTATGACATACCAGACACTACACACATGAGGGATATCTTGATCTATTTCTTGTTCTTGTTTTTAAAAATATGATGAAAGGAGGGGCATGCTGGTAAACGATAAGGTGCAATTCTCCTTAGTTGTACCTGGTCATCTAAAAATATGTTAAAGTGATACTGAGCTGCCCTTTCCACAGATAAAGTAAATTTAAAGCGAATGTTTAAAAATAGGTACACAAGTTCTTTCAAGGAACCGAGAAAGGTAACAAAATGAATGTGTTGACCACTAAGCCTAACCCAGTATGAGATAAAGTTGGAGATGAGGCAAGGCCACGTCTAATTACTGATGGGTAGTGAGGGATATACTGGATGATAACGAATGACCACTGACACGGCCATAATGATGAAATGAAATATGGTAGAATATACAACATTGCCTTAGGATAGACTGAAATGTTCCCACACTCTTTCACCATGATGAGCTAGACTCTCCTTTTGTGCAACTGTTTGTAAACATATAATTCATGCTGGAATGTTTCATTTGTATGCATGCATTTTTATATAGTTATATATGCATAACTATATATATGATGTATGTATGTATTTTGTTATATATTGTTTATAATGTATTTATTTTATAATAATTTATATTACTTAACTATAGTAAGTTATACATAAATGCATTCAGTTATATATCTATACACAATTGTAGTTTTATATATATGAATGCTTACATTTATAAAAAACTAAATACATACATACAGATAGACAGAAGAAAAGATTGTAAAGTGACTGGGACATGGAAAATGATCAATATTTAAACTAATATAGACATGCCAATCACTGTGCTAAGCAGTTTCCAGCACAATCTCATTTAATACTTACAATAACCCAGTAAGGTAGGAATTAGCATCACCATATCAGAAAAGAAAACTGAGACCTAAGAGAACAAGTAATGTGGATGAGATCACCAAGATACTAAATGGTACAGCTCACAACTCAGTTCTTTATCACAGTGTGATCCTATTTCCCAGTACTTTTAGAAATTATTAAAATTCGTGTTACTACTCTAGCTCTATGCCTGTGAAAGCATTTTAAAAATTTAATGTGACAGCATGGCTAAATCCATTAGAAAGATAATCAAGAGGATGCCAATATCCTGCATAAGAGCATCTGCATTGGAGCCAGCAGACAGGATTTGTACCCTGGCCCAACCCAGACAAGCTACTTAACCCTCTATGCCTGCATTACCTAATCTTCAAAATGCAAACAATAATAAAACAATCCTCTGAGTAAATACTCAAAGGCTGGGGTGATTAAACAAATTCACATATGTAGTGTTTAGAATAGTGCCTGGCTACAGGGCAAATGCTGTAAAAGTGTGAGCTAGTCATATTTTTTCTTTCATCATTTAATTAATTTCACTATCTCCATTTTACTGGAAGCACGATTTGGTAAGTTTTCTTCAAATTTTCTCTCATTTTTCAAGTCATACCTTATTTTGCACCCAAAACATCTATTTTTATAAAGGACATCTGTTAATGCTTTTGTGATTGTTTTTAGCCTAGCATCTTTTCCCTGCAGGAACTTCCTTCCTCCACCTGGAGGTTGTCATCATCATCCATATGGCCAATCAGAGCCAGGCTCCTGGGGCTGCTGAATGATTGTTCCCTGGGTATTAAGGGAGTTAACCATAGCCAATCAGTGCCCCTTCCAGAGACCCTACAGCTATGGAGAGATGATCCCTCTTCCACTCTGATTCATGGACAATAAGCAGCACATAAGCTTGGAGCTGCTAGGGTATCATTGCTTTAAGAAGTCATCTTAAAGTAAAGCAGAGGTGAGAGATGGCGAAACAGTAACACTTGAGCTTTAAGATCTAGCTGAATCAGAGGTTTACCTTTTGGACTTCCCAGTTGCATGAGCCAATAAAGTATCTTATTTGCCTAAGTTAGAGACAGGTTTCTGTTATGTAAACACAAGAGTCCTGTTAATTCATTGATAAAGTATTATCAGGCATATATCCAGAATGCCAGTACTCAGCTTATTAAATCATCTTAGCAGGAATAATTAATGAGCAAAATATTCTGTAGCTTCCTAAATATCAAGCCATAAGAAATTAGCACCCTTTTGGTATACAACAATGTATAGTGTAAAGAATGGAGACAAATTATAAATGATTTCCAGTCTAAGCCCTTGATTCCAAGGTCATGAAACCTCTCTGGGTTCTCTCTAATGCAGATACTAAAGCAAATCACTTATCAGAGGATTGCTGTGAGGATCAAGCAGTGCAAGGACTACTCAAGCACCCCAATATATAGGTATCATATTGTATCAAGTCAACATCTAAAATAACAGAAAAAATTCATAATAAAGAAATTTGTAATTCTGACACATCTATGCAAGTTATTAAGATCTTAGCTTACAACATTTTCTTTTGCTTTTTCATACCAGGAAAAAAAAAATACATTACAACTAGTAATATGTCCAAAGAACACTAAGGAATCCTGCACATCGTTTCTAAAATGATACAATCAATTTTTGGTTACCAGCCAGGGCAAGTGCTTAGTGTTCTGCTGTCTTCCTTCTGATGCAAATTCTTGGCTCACGCCACGCCTGCCTTTATAGATGCCTTTCATAACCTTTATCTTATTCAGTCTTTGTTAAAACCGCATTATGTAGGCGGGAATCATTTCCCATTTTACAGATGAGGAACTGAAGCCCAAAGAAGGTAAGTGATGACTACTCAGAATGGCAGACAGGACTCTCTATCTCAAACTACTCGACTGTTGACATTTTATTTTTGGCAAAATCATGGAGGTGCTTGGGTTTTTATTTCCCCGGATCTGGATTCTTAGTGTTTCTGGTGTGGTTTAAAGTATCCTGAGACTAAAAATTAATCTAATATCAGTTGTGACC